>NC_056507.1:34858975-34860293 GCF_014905685.2 Nematolebias whitei
AGCCGATACAACGCGTCTTGTGTGGTCTAAAGGCGGCTGGGCGTCCAAGCCGTTACGAGCCTTGATGGTGTACACCGATGCCAATGCGACACAGGAACGCCAAGGCGATCCCAAATGCGAGACAGTGCTAACTTCTGAGCGATTCAGTTTCTTAGCGACCACGCTAAACCACGACGAGGGCGCATTCCTATGTAAGATTGTGTATTCCGTCAACAAGATTCGTGGTCGGGAGACTGACGTGTACACGCTCAGTCTAAAGAATGTTGGCGTAAGCAAGGCCTCAGACTTGTACACGATTGCCGGTGGCCACGAGTCTTCCGAAAAACAGGACGCGGTCGAGCTGCGCAGCAGTTTCACGGCAGACGGGCTGTTGTTAACGTTTGACGTTATAATTTAAAACCGAGATTCACACATATACCAAGGAGCCGCGAGTTGTAAGGATAAGACTGTGACCGCGCAGAGGTCCGCTGTCCCATTTGACGGTGTGTGCGTGATAATATCGCAGTCCTGTTTGGGTATCCTGTTACTAGTGTGGTACTACTGGATGATATGCACATGTATGTTGCGTAAAGATACGCCGACTCATGTCCAAAACGCTCAACAGTTTCAGAAGAACTAAGGTATGGGTCAATAAACCACTCGTTGCGATTCCTGCGATCGCCATGGTCGAGAAAAAGACCTTGCTACGCTCACGGTCTACACCTCTCTACCAAGAACAACAAGAAGACAACAAAGAGTGAGCAACACTGACACAAGAACCTACCCTGGTCCGACCTATGTCGCGACAGAGTTTATTCAACATCTGATGAAAAGTGTTATACAACGTAGTGTTTTCTCACTGTATTGCGTTTCAATAAAAGTTGTAAAAAAAAACACTCGTCATTCAAACTTTTGTACGTGAGTTTATTACAATTACTGACCACAAGGGTGTACAGAGTCGTATCGTATTATTCTTATCATCGTCATCCATCGCCTGTTTGTACAGAGTTTAACAACTCTTGCGTTCCAAAACTCTGTACAGCAGGTGATAGATGGTTCGTCTTCAACGATGGCCACTGCTGGGGACGAACACCCTGAACGATAGTCACGACACTCTCAAGTAGCCGCCGTTCCCTCCATGGAGATCAGAGTTTCCTTAGAGATCAGCTCGTCGTTCGTCACTGCGGGCATCGAAGGCGCGCTCTCGTCCCACGGCCACGCGCAAGAATCAACGCGACCCGGCGCGAGTTCTGAGGGACCCAGATCATCGTCTTCACACGCCGCCTTCGCCTCGTCTGTTACGTGCCACGATCTCCAACCACTGATACGATAGAACAAA
>NC_056507.1:34860393-34861399 GCF_014905685.2 Nematolebias whitei
CGTCCGTGTCATCCGCCATGCTTCCAAGTATATAAGACAAACCAACTCACAAACGTACGTGTAATGCTTTTAATAAAACAATGTACAAAAAAAAAAAAAAAACTACACTAGATAATCACTAGAATAAATATTTCATAATAATGGAGTGGAGAGGATGGCTGTAAGGGGAGAAGGGAGGCCATCTATTAAAAAAAAAGAAAGAAAAAGAAAAAAAAACAAACAATGTACACAAATATACTACACAACCTCCAACGCTCCTTATCACTTTACATCATGCGCTGCGTACAATGCCCATTGTGTACGTGCGCATGCTATTTCCAGGCTGCAAGTCGAACTTTACGAAAAACGGACTCGCTTCACACATCGAGACGGTATTTTCGAGCCCGTCCTCAATGAGCAGTATATCGGTTCGTTTCGCCTCCTGTCCTGGCTTTACGGTCTCTCTTGTTTGGTTGCACAGTAACCCAACGCCTCGAACTGCTCCTTCGCGTACAGTCATATCAAGCAAAGGTCCGCACGGAACATACGTGTGCGGACAGCGTACATTCGATGGAGCCACGGTCACGACTGTGGGCTGCGTAACAAGCACCATGCAAGAATCGAGCGTGTGCCACCCGATTTCTTCTAGCTTAAAATCAATAGGCTGTCCGGGATCACTCGCGTCCATCGCATGAACCGGGTCTCGACTCTGCGAGATTTGTCGATAGATGGACTCGAAGTCTATAGGTCTCACGTAAGACATAGTTGAGAATCGCGTGTTTTTTTTTTATAGATACATGTACATATTTTAATAGTACACACTTGTTTATCGTGCAATTATGTGAGCGCCTAGTTAACGCATGCCATCTGACAACACGCAAAACGATCTTATGTTATGTTCACTTTGCGACTCTCTGCTATGTCTAACACCACCGGTATAACTAAAGACGCGCGTTTCTTGCACCAACGAACGAACGGCGGATTTTTCGAAAAGCACGAAGCTATCACAATGCTTCCGTTTACCGTG
>NC_056507.1:34861499-34862557 GCF_014905685.2 Nematolebias whitei
CATTTACACGCAGATCGTAAAACCCCTTACTTTTTCATAGCTGTGCGATAGAGTCTCAAACCGTAACATCGACCGTTACCAAACAAAGTTTTTGTCCATCCATCGTAAAGGTACTGAGCAACTTGACTGTGTCTTGTTCATAAGCAGACGCATCTGCACCAGTGACCGGGACGAATTGTTGTCATGTAAACAAGAACTCATACAGGATGTAACAACACGTAACGCATGAACTAATGTTACATTCTGTACAACCTGTTAGAACGTAACTTTTTCAATAATTTACTGCAGGAACTCTGTGGACGCTTTGGATCAGATCGGAGCATGTTCTTTTGCCACTTCTTCCCGGGGAAGTGGACGTGAGAGCATTGATGTCCTTTTCTTAACAATCACAAAAATTGCAAAGAGAAATAGAATGCTAACCCGTACTCCCAGAGTCACCTCCAGTCCTGTTTGTACAAGCATACTATTGTCTTCGTCCGGTTGTCCCGGGGTCACCACTTGTTCCATCTGTTCATCCTTATGTTCAGGGTCCACCTGCAGCCATACAGTTATGTTGGCAGTATTGCTTTTCCACAGAGGATATATTTCTTTCCTTGCCTTAACTGTACACTGGTATGTTCTTGTATCATCAATTGTTACATTCCTAAAAACTAAAGACACATCTCTATCTTTAAAATGACGATCCCGAAGATTTACCCGGCCTTTAAAATGTGAATGCTGTAAATCCGTATCTATTTTACCAAATCGGAACACGAGAACATACTCAATTCCGAGACCAGGCGTATTCCACTCTAGAAGCGAAACGTATCCATCGTCAGGAGCTCCACACGATAGAGTCACGGTCTCCCCAGTTTTAGCTGTGATGATCTGATCGGCAGAAACGACCAGCATCTCGAGCACAAAAAGAAACACGGAGAGGAAGACGGCCATTTCACGTTTCCTTGATACAGCATAGAGTGTTTCACAACACACCAGAAAGCATGAAAACAGACTGTATTTATAGTAAATACCGGACACGTGACACGGTAAACGGAAGCATTGTGATAGCTTCGTGCTTT
>NC_056507.1:34862567-34872386 GCF_014905685.2 Nematolebias whitei
CGTTGATTCGCACCCTCCCCACTTGACACGGTTAATATAAACACAGGTGTGAGATCTCTCGATTCACAAGTCGCATTAGGCATAACAGAGTTTCGCGATAAGGAGTATCGTAGCAAACATGAACATCAGCAACGAACCTTTGTTTCATCCCACCCCCGGTTGCTTCGTTCTTTTTCCTATTCAGTATGATGACATTTGGACGATGTATAAAAAGGCACAGGCCTGTTCCTGGACCGTCGAGGAGGTGAGTCGTCGAATTTGACGTGACGCTCTTCATTACATCAATATTGTGTACGGTGACATCTATCGTGTTCGCAGGTTGATCTATCCGAGGACTTAAATCATTGGAACGCTCTTAAGGATGAAGAACACCACTTTATAAAACACGTTCTTGCGTTCTTCGCTGCGAGCGATGGGATTGTAAATGAAAATTTGGTACGCAGCTGCGAAGAGTAGGCGCGCATAGATTGTCTCTAAATTGCATTGAGGTGTTCTTTTTTTTCCCGCCCTGTAGGCGAACCATTTCATGAATGAGGTCCAGATCGCAGAAGCTAGATATTTCTATGGATTTCAAATCGCGATGGAAAACGTACACTCAGAGATGTACAGTCTGTTGATACAAACTTACGTAAAGGACATCGCCGAAAGGTTTGTATTGTTCGCGTCTTCGCATTTATTTTCTATCGCAATACGCTTACGTTTCACGTTTACACGATTTCACAGTGCGCAACTCTTGAACGCGATTGAGACGATGAATTGTGTGACGAAAAAAGCGGAGTGGGCGCTGCGATGGATACACGACACAGAAGCCACTTATGGTAGGCGTTACAGTGACTTTCACACTAAGTGGTTCTGAGTATTGTCGTTAGGTAACATGGTTCTACTCCAGAGGCGGACTGGCCATCGGGAGCGCCGGGACAATTCCCGGTGGCCTGGTTGCCGAGGAACGGGACTAAAGGCTCGGTTCGGGTCGCACGGACTTTATTATTTTAAATAAACAATTCACTTTTGCCTGGGCTCAGGTCTCACGCTGCACTGCAGCGACGGAGAAAGCCTGGCACATCCCCCGGCCGGGCCGGCCCCCTCCCTTCCTTTTCTGTGTGTCACTCACAGAGCAGAGACACACACACACACACATTGCGCCCGCCCCCCTCCCCGCCCTAGGACTCGCGCTCCCGACGGTGTTGGCGCGCGGTGCGTGCATCTCGTAGAATGGAGCAACAGAGACAGCCAAAGAAGAGGAAAGGTGGAGCAGAGAGAGAGAGGATAAAAAAGAGAAAAGCTCTGGCCGCGGATGCTGCTAAGTGCTATAAATTAATGTTTGTTCGTAATGGAGCAGGTAAGAGAAACACTTGTGTTGAAAAAATTGAACTCTGGCACAGTTTATCAGCACAGCTTAATATCCACATGCTAGCTTCACTTTGAGGGACCGAAGTGGGCCAAAACTGACTTAATATAACAAATGTTTTTAAGTTTTTACAAAGAATATTGCAAATTTTATAATATGGGTTAGGATCTGAAAAAAGTTTAATGTTGAAATGTCTAGGAATTCAGATTTTTTTGTATCTAAAAAAGTTAAGTCAGGTCCTCTGGACAAATAAAAAAAAAACTTGTTGAAACTTTTGTCTTTAATCCAAAAAACTAAGTTCAGTCTGAGGAGTTGCAACAAGCTCAGTTTCAAATAGCCTCTTCTCATAGTGGATCAACCAGTTTGTTGTTAACATCCAGAACTAGCTGTTAACATAAGGAAGACCTGCAGCCTAACAACCCCTAACAATGGTTTCTTTTCACAAAGATGGCTTCCTTTACTCCTCTCTCAAACCATAGTTCCTCTCTATCAAGGATGTGCACATCTTCATCCCTGAAAGTGACTGCTGGCCTGCAGATGAGTGTAAACTGCCGAGTCTTGGCCTGAAGATGTTGCTCTTCTGTGCTGGGCCAAAGAGCAACATCATCAGGCCAGGAGAACTCTGTGGTTTACACTCATCTGCAGGCCAGCAGTCACTTTCAGGGATGAAGATGTGCTCATCCTTGATAGAGAAGTGTTGGTTTGAGAGAGGAGTAAAGGAAGCCATCTTTGTGATGAGAACTCATCCATCATTAAACAGGGACAGAGGCCTCTGTGTCCAACTGTAGCCCTCTTACAATGCTGTTATTGCTGGTATCTCTCAGCCCCCTGTGAATAGCAAACAGCCTAGAGCACTAACGATCCATTGTTAGGCTGATGATGGTCCTCCTTTATCATGTTAACAGCTAGTTCTGGATGTCAGCAACAAACTGGTTGATCCACTATGAAAAGAGACTATTTGAAACTAAGTTTGTTGCAGCTTCTCAAACTGACAGTCTTTTGGATTAAAGACTAAACGTTTCAACAAGTTTTTTTTTTTTTTAATCTGTCCAGAGGACCTGACTTAACTTTTTTAGAATTTCTACCTGGATTATTGAGGATATTTTGTGTATACCCTTCATTACTCCAATAAATTATCTGAATATTAAAATCCTTGTATTACAATATTTTATTTAAACTTTATTTTACCAGGTAAAGTTCCGTTGAGATTAAGACCTTTTTTTTTGTTATATGAATAGCCAATACATATAAATAGTCAATAAGTGAAAACTCAGTTAGACGTGTGCAAACAACATGCATTCAAAGTGCGCTCAATTGAACTCAGTCTTGGTGGTTTGCGTTAATCAGGTGGTGGTGGCCTGGGATGGTATCAAAATTCCCGGCCTGGATTATTGTCCCAGTCCGCCCCTGTTCTACTCGTTGTACAGGCGAACGAGTCGTGGCGTTCGCTGCCGTAGAGGGAATCTTCTTCTCGGGCTCGTTCGCTGCTATATTCTGGCAGAAGAAAAGAGGTCTTATGCCCGGGCTGTTGTTCAGTAATGAACTGATCAGCAGAGACGAGGTGTGTTATCGGGTCGTATACAAATACACTGTCATGTTTCTCACAGGGCTTACACTGCGATTTCGCTTGTCTGATGTTCAAGCACATAAGGAACAAACCCACGCAGGAGACATCGTTCGCGATGCCGTGCGGATTGAACAGGTGAGTTTGTAATGAAGTGGGATGTCGCAGATTCACCTTTCTAAGGTTTTCTGTACATTTTGACAGGAGTTTCTGACCGAGGCGCTACCCGTGAAGTTGATCGGTATGAACTGTGAGATGATGGCACGATACATAAAATACGTGGCCGACAGATTGCTCGCAGAGCTGGGGTTCGCGAAGGTATGCGATGTATCTGTTGATGCGCACACAGCTGATCACTGACATTGCTCACTTTAATCGATTTCAATTCGATATATACAGATGTACAAGTCGCAAAACCCCTTCGATTTCATGGAATTCATATCCTTGGAGGGCAAGACGAACTTCTTCGAGAAACGAGTAGGAGAATACCAGAAACAAGGTTTAATGGCAAAGAACAACGGACACTCGTTTGTACTCGATGCCGACTTTTGATCGTGAGCTGATGTAATTTGTGTTGTGTTTTTTTTTCTGTGGAATAAAACATAACATTTAATGTATTTTTATGTTTTATGGTGTTATTTGTATGTCTCTGGAAGAAAAAAAACTAATGCTTACATCTTGAATTAAAAACGTATGCTTACATACATTCTCAGTGTTGGGATGTATTTTTAAACAGCACCTGGTAACAGTACGTGTAATGCGACGACGAATAAGGCAATGTGGCGTGCTATCGGTGCCCTTTCACCAATACGGGAGGACTCACAAACGCATCCTTGTACTATTAAACTCTGAACACATATCCATTGGAAATGTAATATGCAATTCTTAACAATGTCATACGTGAGAGATATCAACTTAGCACCGATTTACCATCCGGTCGCGGACGTCTGCGGATCTGTTCGCATAGAGAACATGGATGATAACAATGAGCCCGTTGTCTACGACCTGCAAAGACAGGGGTGGAATATGCTTGATTCAAATTGCATGGTACTCGTTACACGGCCCACGGTTCTGACTCTCACGATTTCTAACAGACGCTGTTTGCGGAACTATTGCCCCTTTTCCACTATCATGGCGCGGGTCGGATATTTCCGGCTTCACGCGCGTTTGAGGTCTTTCCACTGTTCCTGTGACCGGCTCGCCTCCCTAAATTCTGGCCCGGCTTCTCAAGGGGTCCAAGTGAGCCACGCTGTGACGTCAGAAACACTGTTGGTCACTGATTGGTCGGGGGAGGAGTCTGTGGAGTCTTTCCAAACAACCCGATCCACCATTTTTTCTCTCCCGCTTGCTATTAGCGATAACGCGAGGAGCTTATCTTTTAGTATTTTGACGCTATACAAAAACAATAATATCAAAGCCGTGGTCAAATGCAGAAGTGCAGGTGTTGTGCTTGGTGGCCAACGAAAAAAGTCAAAGCGAGCTAGCTGGAGGATTGGAGGGTGGTTTGGACACGGCCACTGCTCTACTTGAATCATTTATAGAAGATGGTGAGTGTTTTCTAACTTTAAACATATTTTAAGTTACTCATCCCATCGGTTCTCAACATATTTTTAACTAACAAAAGAGGCTGACGCCATAATAGGACAACGTCGGTGCTACGATGCTAAGCTAATTTGCATAAACGCTAGCTGTCCTCCGGTACTGTTTCTCACTGTATTTTATCCAGAACGTATTTCAGCGCGTGATGGTTCGTCTCTAAACTCCACATTAAACCCTCCAAGCCTCCTGGCTTCTGCTCCTGCTCCATCAGCAGAGTCTACACCTGACAGAGCTCCATCACAGGCTCACAGCCCACCTGCACCTCACAGAGCAGCACAACGCTGCAGCCTTCTGTGCTCGGTAAGAACAGATGCAACATGTTCCACATCACTTTATTTGTGCCGATAAGGACTTGATTTATTTTATTTAAAAGTAAAAAAATAAAATGTTGAATAAATACTGAATTGGGAGGAAATTATGTACTTTGTACACAGGGTCCCAGTTACAGACAACAAAATGTAAAAGAAAAACAGTAATAAGATCTAAGATATGAATTAAGAAAAATATCAACTAAAAAACATCTACTAATAAAACACTAAGCACTAATAGCAGTAAACAATCAAAACAATACGTCAAACAGCAACATGAACTTGAGTTTGTGCAGCCTTATGAATATATAACACTGTGAATAATCACATCATGTTGCTGCTGATCAGTTTCATGTTGCTGCTGATCAGTTTCATGTTGCTGCTGATCTGTTTCATGTTGCTGTGTTCATGCATGCTCGTCTGTTCACACAGACTCATGTCCGTGCTGCTGTTCACGTATTGTGTTTAATGTTTTTATGCTATTAGAGCTTATCATATTTTTAGTTGATGTTTTTCTTAGTTCGTATCTTAGATCTTATTACTGTTTTTCTTTTATATTTTATTGTTGGATGTAACTGGGACCCTGTGTACATAATTTTGATCCACCACATGTACCACATGGGGTGCGAATGACAATAAAGAATCTCTGTATCTGTATAATACTTTCTGATTCATATATCCATTATTATTATTATATTATTTTCATTATTTTTAAATCAATTTATTTTTCATTTTCTTAATTTATCAGTTTATTATTATTAATATATCTATTATAGCTGTTAGCTGCACCTTTTTTTGTTTTATGCATTTATTCAAAAACAGTATGTAGCTTGAATTAACCACCTTTTTCTTCTTTCTAGTGAAGAGAAAGAGAAAAGAGTCCAGTAAAGAAAAGTCTTATTTCATCACTGAATGAACATGAAGAACTGAACCGGACACAGCAGGAACAACACTCGTGTCTTCTTCTGGATGAGCCCGTGAGACAAGGGACAGACAGATACACAATCATTAGTTGGACGCAGTATTTTTTATTTTTGTACATTTTTCACTTCTTACTTTTCCTATTAAACAATTTTTTTCTTAAGTGGTGTCCTTGAACATTAAATTTCCTAAACAAATTTTACAATGTTAAGTTCATATAGTGTTTGTTTAAATTCATACTGGAAGTTGAGAAGAATTTCCAATTGCATTTGATCTTTAATGAATCCTAAGAAAAGATTAGCAGAATATGCTCAACTGTTATTATGTTATACATTTTTTGGTTCTAGGATGAAGTGAGACAAAAACAGTCAAAAATTCAGAAAAGACAGTTGTCTGTTATCAGTTATCATTTATCGGCCATACAACTGTGGCCTGAGAGATTCAGCTGAAAGTCCTGGTGCACCTTTTATTTGAACAGCTGATCTGAAGCAAACAGGCAGGTGTTCAACTGAACTGACCACTCCTGCTGTGTTTGATGGTCTCCTCCTTCGTCATCCGTCCATCCATCCATCCATCATCTTCTGCTTCAGGGTTGTGGGGGCAGCATCTTTACCAGGGAGGCACAGACATCAACAGCCACCTCTTCAACTCTTCTAGGAACCCATGATGTTCACAGACCAACTGACTATCTATTAAGTAATATCCTGATGCTGCTCAATAATTCAGGTGGAAAAATCTAAAAAGTTAAGTCTGGTCCTCTGGACATTCACAAAACAAACAATACAGTTTATAATAAATAAACAATAAATGTTTTTTGTTTGTTTTGTTTTTTGAATGTCCAGAGGACCAGACTTGACTTTTTTAGATTAATGAGTAATACATTTACAGTATGTTTTTAAATTTAATGAAAGACAAATCTTTAAAATTCAAGGACAAAATTTAACCTAATTGTTTTCAAGTCTGTATCTTATTGTAAAAGCAGTTTCAAAGATTACAGCACAGTGGGATGTTTTGCAATTTTAACATAAACCTTGTGCATATCTGTAAATAATAAAAGTGAAGATATTTTTAATACATCTTTATTGTAAAAATCTATACTAAAATGAAAAACATGGATTTAAAGCAGGCAGGGAAGGCAGTAAGGTAGGATTATGAATCAGGTTTAAAAGTTACAGCTCATGAGGTACTCCATTAGAGCATGACATCTCTTCCACAACATCGTGTGACAAAGCCTTCAGGGTGTTCTTCTTCTAATACGTTTGGTGGTGGCTAGTAAGTAGCTTAAGGGAGCACTACCGCCACCAGGTGGTAAGACGAGTTGGATTCTAGTCCCCGCCTACAGAGCTGGTCCAGAAATGTATATGGAAACGCAACAGACCCGAGCTGATCTGAACCGACCCGAACTGATCTGATCTGCACTGTGACAGTAGAAAAGGGGCATATGTGTCGTGTGGACCTATGCTCGAGATAAGCGTACGTGAAGGATGAGTACAAAGCGTCGGTTTGATATGGGACCAAAAAAAACATAAAGACATGCTAATGCAAAGCCTGAGTGATAAACTGGTCAAGATACTAATTGTTACCGAAGGACACAAAACGATCGTGTCTGAATACGAAATGCCGCGTTCGTTTGTCAAATTCGACTTACGGCCAGGACATCGTTTGTACACAATGGGCTTTGTACGCAGCGTATGAGGAACAACATAACGCACTCTGGTTCATTCAGCTTGTATGCTATCGACCTAGGATGTGTTTGGCACGCTCACATTATAACAAGCATATATATGTAAAACATTGTGTTATTAAAGGCATTGAAACATACAAATTATGAGAAGCGTTTTCATTAAACCGTGTTCTTAGTGTGAGAGGTAATTGCTTAGTTGTTACATATCACACATTCGCTAAGTTTTCTTGGAAAAAAAATGAATACACTAGAATCTACACATGGTCTCACTGTGAACGCATATACGAACCTCTCCCTGCTAAACGAAACGTTACCGTTGTTTATGCAAGATTTGGACAAATGCTGGTGGGGTCCAGTACATCCTAGACTGTTAGATGAGTACATAGCAAAACATTGCACTAGAGGCGATGTGATCATTACGCAGGGTACGTTGGACGATATAGACAACGTATGCACGATCCGCGTAATAAACAAATGTAATGAATGCGATGTGTTTGACGTGATGCTCAGAAATTGTGCATGCATGTGCTACAAACTTGGAGAGACTCGCACATTTAAGTCTTTGCACTTATTGCTTGAAACAGTGATGGCGTGTTATACATTCCATTTTCATAGACTTTTACCATGCAAGGACCGTCGTATCCTAAACACAACAACCTTTCCGATAAGCTAGATGTCGCAGCAAACTAACGAACATCCATGCTCTAAATTACTGTGGAGTAAATCGCTCAGCTCACGTCGAACGTCATGGGCCGTCACCCTGGACCAGGTGAACATTGTTCTCAATCAAACCTTGGACGGAAAGACGTCAGCCGTCTTGATATGCGATTCCGAAGAGGCTCTTAGCGGTTACATGTTTAGTGTTGTGACCGTTCAGGGGAAGATGCTCGCAGTGACATTCAACAGAAACCTTTTCAAGGCATTACCATACAAGAATAACGTGATACTCGAGAATGATGACAACAACGATTTATTCAGTCGGAAGGCTCGGGGTTCTTTTACACATAATCAAAGAAAAATACAACCTGAGCTATTGTAATGAACCTGAGCTCAGTTGACATCCAGACTTGCACAAGGTGAATGACGGGGAACGGACATGTATCGTGTCGTCGTGACAATGTGCAACGTAACCTTCACTGTTCAATTACATGTAACCGCCTTGTCTATGTAATATGCACTGTTGAATAAAGTTACATGTCAATAATACCGAACTTGTCTTTTATTGTGATCAAGCATTTGCTATGTAATATGCACTGTTGACTAAAGTTACATGTCAATAACACTGAACTTGTCTTTTAAGCACCGCAAACAAAGTGTTCTCATGTTAGGGTGTCGCACGCTGAGGTGTCCCAGGGCTAAGATGATGGTAGTGTGATAGGTGTCAGGTAAAAACACAACTCCTGTCACCATTACCACCAAACTTCGACCCGGGTCTGGTCTAGTCTGGATAGCCACCAAATGGAGATGACTTTCAACAGCACGTAACCACCTGTGTTATTCCGTTAGGATGTCGCACGCTGAGGTGTCCCAGGGTAAAGATAATGCTAGCATGTTAGGTGTCAGGTAAAACACAACCCCTATCACTATTAGCATTAACTTCGACTCGGGTCTGGTCTGAATACAACGTAGCTACCAACAGAGATGAACTAAATGATACGAACGTGTAAAGAAACCGTACACAAGTTGATGTAGATTTTATTTGTACATATACATTTGAACAATGTAGCGTTACATGGTTCACACGAACATGTAAAGTAACTCGGACAAAACTGAGAAGGGATCGACTTGGCACGAAAGCGTAATCGGTGTTGTGCAAAACGTTTCTCGTTAAGCGCACTGTATCACAACCACTCCTCATCAGAGTCTAAAAACGCTACACCCATGGCACTACCGCTGCTGACTAGACTGCAGTTAGGCTTAAACCATACCCCGTCTTCGTTACAATGAAACCCTAAGTTGCGATATCGTTCCACGACCTCTTCAGGGTAATGTAACAATGCTGAGTCACAGCACGTCGCGTCGTCACACAATACACGGTATCTGTCGCTATCGCAAGCAACGTGTGTGCCACTAACATGCTCAGAGTTGTCACTTTCAGGGAGATCATCCGAGTCGTTAGAGCATGAACAATTTTCCTCGTGCTCATATTCAGAGTGGTCAGAATACAGTTCGTCAGCAACGTCCTTGTTAGTGGAATACAATTCGTCAGCAACGTCCACGTTAGAAATATCATCCGACCGGTTCTCATTGTAAACGCTTACACACCGTGAGGAGTTGAGCTCGGACCTGTCTTCATACACACAGTCGATCGCATACGACGGTCGTGGTGCACGGGAGGTTACGACGAGATCCTGGATCGCTTCGCGACCGCTGGTGTTAGGGACGGCGCATGTCT
>NC_056507.1:34872486-34875033 GCF_014905685.2 Nematolebias whitei
TTACAAATGTTTGATAATCAAAGTGTGTTTAGTTCAAACCATTTTTAAATGTTGAAGTGAACTAATCATTTTTAATCAACTGTGAAACAGTATTAGTGATTTTTTAATCCTCATTCAAAGTAGAAATCAAATTGGAATGTGTTACGGAGTAATTCATGCATTTTCTGATCTTCTGTCTGAAATGAGCAAGTTGTGATGTCGGTCAGAGGTCTAAGACAAGTTGTTGGAACGAACTGTCATGTTTTTAAATCCTCTCAGACGTAAATAGAGAAGCGGGCACCTGTTTTCCCCCAACTCGTCCAAACATTTCTCTCGTCTGTCTCTAAAACATTTTCAATCTGTTCCAAAACATTTTCTGTTTTTCTGACTTCTAGTGACCTCTTACGTCACAAAAACACACCCCTGTCTGGTCGATTTGACCAATCAGGAACCTCCCAAATGAACCGGAAATAGAACTCTTTAAATGTCGGTACTTCCTAGTTCAAACCAGCTTCAGTCGAGAGCTCCAGTCGAGTTGCGGTCGAGTGCAGTCGAGTTCAGTTCGGAGAGCAAGCCGAGCTGAGAAGTGCTGGAGAGAACAAGAGTTCAGACATGATCCGGAGCTCTTCCGAGTCTTGTGGGAATTATGCAATCTTCCACATCTGAGTGGAACTTCTGAAGGACTCCACTCATGTGAGTCCACTCGTGAGGTGAACTGTTGTTGATGAAGTACCGCCACCACTCCGGACGGTTCTCTGCCATCCTACGGAGACGCTGGACCGGTAGCGTTAACTGGAACTCCGTATCCGCTGATTCATCTTCAGAGAGGTAATGAGTCGAGTTTACTACCGAGCGTACCGAGGAAAGCTGGGTTCGAATGGAGGGTGCCGTTCTGTTCAACACTTTCCTTCACACACCATCTCCCTCCCTCTAAACTTCATTTCCATCTTTAAACTCTTCTATCCTGCTAGCAAATCATTCCAGATATTTTCAGAAATGTCTGTTGTAATGTTTGAAATGGGGAAACCATGGCCGTATGGTTTCCTCCTTGTAAAACTTGCTAATTAATTATGTTGTTGTTAAAATCAATCTTGCCAAATTAATGTAAATGTTTGATGTTAAATTTTGATTTTGAAAATAAATGACCACATTCATTTGATGGGTCAAAGAAAATTAACGCCTCACGTTACATTTAATTAAATTCAATGCACGATATTATTCAGTCCAGAAAAATGAATGAATCCGTTTAATTTATGAATATATCATTAAAAATAGCAAAAAAGACGTACCTTGCACTCACACATGTGGTCGACGCATGCAACGAGATTGTGTCGATTGCCGTAAAGGTCAGAGGTTTGTCGGCTTTTAAATGTATGCGATCGCTGTGCGATTCGGCCGTCACGCAAACGTTCATAGCAGGCATGCTGAGAGGAGACTGCGTGAAACTGGAACCGAGCAAATCATCGTGCTTCGCGACGCTTCCTTGGCATAGGCTCGAGGAAGGCAATCTCGTACTGTATTTCACACATGAGCCAACGTTCGACGCACGCAGTGCGTGGCTGGGCTCCGTTGAGCACAATCTAGCCGTCCACCGTGTAACGTCGGTCACGAAGCAAGAGTTGGACGCGGGCTACTGCGCCATTTTCACAGGACTGATGGAGACCTGCTGGGGCGACGCTGTGGTGTACGTGCGGACGTTGTACAAAAACGAAACGTTCTGTTTGAATCATATGATATCGCAAAAGCATGGTGTGCTCAGAGACGCGCTCGTCGAAAAGACGTCCGAGCTGATCGCCTTGAAAATGGGGGCCGGTCTGTTTCTGTGGAGTACGCTGATCAAATCCGCTAAAAACAAACACTTCGCAAAGCAAACGCTTGCCAGGCTGAAAGTCAGCGACGCGAGCATCAAGACCACATTCAACGAAATCTGTAAAACGTGGCAACAACGTATCACCGGTCTACCTGTGAAACCGGTGGAGTGCTACGAGTTCCACAAATGCCATCCATGCGAAGCGACCATGTACAGATACCCGCTTGCCCGGAATGCAAAGAGTTTTACAGAGAACTGTGCATCTCCAACGTACGTGCACGAGACCTGGTACCGATGTTGTACGGACCCGATAAGAAACGCCTATACGGACGATGCACGAGCGAGTCTGCTTGGGTTCTGTGACGCATACTAACGGAGTCGTATTACGCTTCACCGGCACCGCATCGGCGTGATACGAACATGGCTTTCTCACGCTTCACGCACAAGCTAGCGCACACGATCAGCAAGGATACTGCGAGCGAGCAACCGGTGATAATAAACGTGAACCTGTCGAAAATCGTCGCCGACTCGCACAGTGCCATCTTCACGGTCGATGACGTAACTCTAGTCGCTTACAAACGGGGCACGTGTGAACGTATTCCTATTAAGTTCGCTGTTATCAACGCAACCGCAAGTAAGGTCTTAACGAGCGTTTTACATAAGTTTTCTTCGCCGTGGTGGGTGAACATGGAACGGCTTTCGAACGTACAGATCGCGGGAACGGACACGACTCTGTTCAAACGCACGTTGCGTGTATA
>NC_056507.1:34875133-34887273 GCF_014905685.2 Nematolebias whitei
TGCGCGCGTCTGAGTAGTATGTGTCTCGGACGTACGGGTGCTCGGAGAAAACATGACTATCGTTCTGAAAAGCAGGGTCTCGCAACTATAATCAATACTGTGAGCGATGTAACAACTAAACGGATCTTGTGAGTGTAGTGTCCGAACGCATGTAACACAAATGACACAGTAACAAAGGATTCAATCGTTTTTAATGACAGTTTAATGAAACGTTATCGTAGTTGTAACAGTCTTTCTCGTCATCGCAGTCGTAAAACTCCTTATCGTAATGATACGTGCACTACTCTTGCACTGTGATCGCATTCAGCATCGGGAACATTAAGGGTACGCGCTCAATCAGGGCGTCGTCGTTGCACAACATGTTGGTCGAGTCGTTGTCTTTGTTAATCTGGTCACAGTCCCAAGACTGAGATACGATCTTGTGTATTCCTGCTACACTTTGACTGTCGATCACAGTCAAACCTTTCGTCCCCGTAACCAACCCGACATCTTTCGAAGGACTCTAGGATAATTTTTATGAGAGGAACATCTGTGTCGACTACACCGAACGTATCAGCCGTTCGACTCAAGGTCTCATACAAAGATAGGAACCGCCGCATGAGCTTGTACGGTACATGTACTCGGTGTGCATTTCTGGGTGGAAATACCGTACAGTCCAAGCTATACAAGGTATGCTGCTTAGGCTTTGCGTCACATTGATCAGAGTCGGTATGCGGTCGAGCCACGTGCAAGCTAGCAACCATGCAATGCTCATGCACGCCGAATATGATGCGTCAGTCGCGACTGATGAGCGTAAACGATCATTCGAATCGGGTGTACACACTCTGCCATCGATGGAGCATATGGGAAAGGTGAACATAACAGGGGTTTTGTTTTCTCTGATGACAAGAATGCGCATAAGCATCTTACACCTTTCACACCTAAAACAGTATTCGTTCGAGGTCAACTTGGATATTACGTCTAGGCTCCCTCTGGCCTTTATCGCCGCCCACAACGCTCCTGACATGGCAAAGCCTAGTATGTTCAACATAGCTCGCTGGCTCTGAGCGTCGTATACACGCAACGTGCGTTTGAACGGAGTCGTGTCCGTTCCCGCGATCTGTACTTCGAAAGCCGTTCCATGTTCACCCACCACGGCGAAGAAAACTTATGTAAAACGCTCGTTAAGACCTTACTTGCGGTCGCGTTGATAACAGCGAACTTAATAGGAATACGTTCACACGTACCCCGTTTGTAAGCAAATAGAGTTACGTCATCGACCGTGAAGATGGCACTGTGCAAGTCGGCGATGATTTTCGACAGGTTCACGTCTATTATCACCGGTTGCTCGCTCGCAATATCCTTGCTGATCGTGTACGATAGCATGTGCATGAAGCGTGAGAAAGCCATGTTCGTATCGCGCCGATGCGGTGCCGGTGAAGCGTAATACGACTCTGTTAGTATGCGTCACACAACCCAAGCAGACTCGCTCGTGCATCATCCGTATAGGCGTTTCTTATCGGGTCCGTACAACATCGGTACCAGGTCTCGTGCACGTACATTGGAGATGCACAGTTCTCTGTAAAACTCTTTGCATCCTGGGCAGTGGAACGAGACTTCTTTGACGCTCGCGTTTGCTTGCCTAGAGTAGGCTTCTTTGTTCTGAGCCATTGTCGTTTCTGAAAATGAATGATCCACTCGTTCATACACTCGATGTCCGCACACGAGTATGGAATGATACGTAACGTGGAGCCAGGCATGCCCGTTCGAGCTGGGAACGCGAACGATTCGGGGTGTTGTATATGTAGCATGAGCGACGCACGATACAGAAGTCCAGCAAAATCGACCACAGATTTCTCGTACATTTCGCTCTTGGAGACGGATAGTCTTTCCTCGCCCGAGCAGTTGACACCTGCATCGCGTAATATCTTGTGCGGCACGGTTATCGTTACGTGACCATTGCGGTCTTCATCTGGATCATCATGGCTATGTAACAAAGTCACGGCTCCCGTCGAACGCAACTCTCGAAGCGTGCCACTGAGAACGCGCATGGTGCTGTCGTACGCAAGCTCCGGTTCGAGCCTCATGTCGCGTACTACCACCACGGTGTAGGCTTCTATTTTCTCACCCGGTAGACGAGTCATGACTTTTTTGTTGTGCGCGATGACTCTCATATCGTCCGGCCTGCACGTGGGTAGCATGTGTTCCGGGCACGTGTTCATGAACGCCGTGAAAGCCGCGTTCGCTTTTTTTAACCTCCCTCTGATCGATCCAACGACACGTAACAGGTTTTGCTTGCAGGCGTGAAGCGTTGTTGAGTCCGTACTAGTCGACGAGCTGTACATTTGTCGAGGCAAACACATATCTATGATACAGCTTGCCAGCAAGGTTGACCTGCGTAGTGTCGGCATGATGGGCCAGCAACACTTTCGAATTCGCATAACACTTGTTGCCCGGCTGGTACGGGTGTTCAACGAGCCCGCTCGATTCCGAGCGCCCGATGACGCTTTTGTCTAACAAGTGTTTGTTCTCACATATCATCGTACCTCCGAACATGGCCGTTATACATCCGGATGTGGCCTGCAGGGCAAGCGGGTATCTGTACATGGTCGCTTCGCATGGATTGCATTTGTGGAACTCGTAGCACTCCACCGGTTTCACAGGTAGACCGGTGATATGTTGTTGCCACGTTTTACAGATTTCGACGAATGTGGTCTTGACGCTCGCGTCACTGACTTTCAGCCTGGCAAGCGTTTGCTTTGTGAAGTGTTTGTTTTTAGCGGATTTGATCAGCGTACTCCACGGAAACAGACCGGCCCCCATTTTTGAAGCGATCAGCTCGGACGTCTTTTCGACGAGCGCGTCTCTGAGCACACCATGCTTTCGCGATATCATATGATTCAAACAGAACGTTTCATTTTTGTATAACGTCCGCACGTACACCACGGAGTCGCCGCCGCAGGTCTCCATCAGTCCTGTGAAAACGGCGCAGTAGCCCGCGTCCAACTCTTGCTTCGTGACCGACGTTACACGGTGGACGGCTAGATTGTGCTCGACGGAGCCCAGCCACGCACTGCGCGCGTCGAACGTTGGCTCACGTGTGAAATACAGTACGAGATGGCCTTCCTCGAGCCTATGCCAAGGAAGCGTCGCGAAGCACAATGATTCGCTCGGTTCCAGTTTCACGCAGTCTCCTCTCAGAACGCACGCTATGAACGTTTGCGTGACGGCCGAATCGCAGGGCGATCACATACATTTAAAAGCCGACAAACCTCTGACCTTTACGGCGATCGACACGATCTCGTTGCATGCGTCGACCACATGTGTGAGCGCGAGGTACGTCTTTTTTGCAACGTGGCAATACACGGAACTACTGTTTTCATACTCGAGTTTAACTCACCGTTCGGCAACGAACAGACCAGTTATGTCCACTAGCTTGTTACACGGCGTTCTGCCGATGTACACGGGGTATCCGTGTGTGGTCAAACGCCCCTCGGGATCTCGAACGAGGTGCTCGTGTTTGTTTCCAGGACCTATCACGTACATACGTTTCAGCACATCTTCCACGAGCGAACTGTGAACGTACCGCAGAAACCCGGGTACCCGTTCGCTCGCCGATTGGAATTTGTCACGTATCGCAGTGCGGGCACGCTGTGCGAATTCGTCAAGCGCGTGGCTCTCCTCTGCTTTGCTCAATCGAACTTGGCTTCCGTAGTCACTCGAAACGTCGTTCTCGACAGGATCCTGGGGCCCGTATCCGACCGAGACCATGACACTGTCCATGTCTCCGTATATCACGGGACATTCGTGTTTGTAAAGAGTGGAGACGCAGTCGTTCACGACCGAAATCTGCCGTCTTCCGTGACCCGATATCAGAGGCCCGCAAGGGTGAGGCGCGGTCCCGTAGAAGGAATTAGCGAGCACTTTACATTCGCCTTCTTGCAACTTGTAGTAGACGCGTTCCGTCTCGGTTACAATCAACCGCTTCAGCTTCTCTTTAAAGTAGGCTCGTTGATTCAGATAGTGTTCGACCGAGGACGCGAAGACACTAGCGGATCTCTTGAACTTAGCTGTGGCAGGATCGTACTTTAAGATCAACGACGCTTACTGGAAACCCTCAGCTTCCCAATGATAACATACCCACCCCTAAATGTCGTTTGGAAATGAGACGGAGGCCACGGCACGGTGGTCTCGGGCGAAATGTTGAGCGCGCACATGATCGAAGGATACATGCTGGCAAAATTGAAAGACAGTTCCAGACCCATACCCGGCCCTGCGTAGTGTAACCCTGTGAGCGGGTCTCACACTGCGCCACCTTTCTAACCTTCGTGACAGTTCGCCTCAGCGGCAAAATCCCACCTGGCACGTTTGTTGCACTTTGCGCCGATGGGTCCTGCCCATGCACGCAACGTGTCTAACGTGTACTTGAGCTGCGGCATCTGAACCGAATGGATGCTCTGGACAACCCTCCGAACATATTGCACCGTCCGTGAACAATAGCGTCGACGTTGAGGGTCACCACGCACCTGTGAAATAACGCAGAAATGGGATTGAGAGCTTTTACTAAGCGCGCGCACAGCTGCAAGTCCACCAAGTTGTACACAAGCACCGCAAAGAGCGACGTTCCACCGAGTTTCATCATCGCATCCATTCCGTCGTAGCTCACGTCGGCCAGCTTACGCACTTTCCTAGGGTCTTTGTCTCGTTTCTTGTGCAAGGCTCTGTATCTAGCGATGACAAACGTAGAGACGTCGTTGAGTTTCATACTGGTGCATGCGTATTTGACGTCTTTCATGCCAGCCATTCTATACAAATCGATCATGTTCATGCCACATCCGTTCATCTTGAAATGACCTAACTTAGCCTTATCTTTATTGAAAGTCTCGACACGACTAGACACCGTCCACACCGTGCGATCGTCGAGAGGTTTGCCTCCGAGCAACGTGGAGCCCACATCCTTTATCATAGCAATGTACATGTCCAGATATTTCACTTTCTCTAACTGTAAAAGGGGGACGTCGTCAGTGGCAAAGCCTCTATTGAGAAACAGTCCGTGCCAAGACTCGAGGAGTTTCGCGCGTCGAACCGCGTCGATTTTTGCCACGGCCGTGTACAGCGCTATCTGCGTAGAAGTGCATGCGCTGATCCAGTACCCGCACGTCGAACTCTGCATTGTACACGTACAACAATTCGATCGAGTGCGCGTGTAAGAACCGTATTGCTTTTTCCAACATGTCGAACTCGCTATTGCACGCGTAGAAACGTACGCATGTCGCGTCGGCAGCTACTCCTTTGGCTATCTCTGCATCCTGTGTTGGGTACACACCATTTGCTTTGGCTTTGTTGTAAAGCACAGTCAATTTTTTCATATGAGGTTTATTTTCCGACTTGGCAAGATGCATGTTCAGCACTACGACCGAGACGCACGTAAGTTCGTGCTGCTTCCCAGGCATGTCAGGCGTCGGTGCTGGGATCGTTACGTTTTTCGTTTGTTTGGCGCGTGTTTTTTTATATTCGTCGAAAACGGCCACAAGTTTTTCTCTGTACGACATCAGATCGGCCACAGTGTTTTCTGTGTAATAGGGAAATTTGTACCCGAAGGATTTACTTTTAAGCTCAGGGTCTCTGTAAGAGTTGTGGAACACAGTTTCTATATCGAGACATGCTGCCTTATAAAAATACGGCATATGCTGCGTGTCGAACGCTCGAGCATGCTCTTCGGACTTTACCTTGTCGTACACTAGGTCGGACCGGGTTAACTCGAAGAGGTTTTTGGTCGCGTCGACGAAGTACGTTCGTCCGAACATCTTGTCGCAAAACAACGCCGGTGTATTGCCTTCTCTCGACATGTAAAACCCATGATCTGGACAGAAATCACAGAAGGACAAGGCGCATTTCACAGTACGCATGTACACTGTGGCACACGCTACGGATCGCAGTGGAAATACCGCAGCTTCTATAGTGCGCTTGATGTCTTGATGAGTAACGGTCATGGTTACGGGTTTTAGCGCAAAGTCTCTTCTCCAACTGTTTACGATAGAGTCCCAGTCGTCTGGTTCGTCGCATGCGAGGCTCAAATCGTAGCCTACCATGGGACTAATGTTGGTGATAGTCATGTTGACCGTGCTGTACCTAGGCACATTTATTGCATTCGAATGTATCACAAGCGCGCGACAATAAATGTTCGGTCGACTTGCTATAAAACACAGACTTTACCATAAGACCTAACAAGCCGCGCTTGTAACACGTTGGGAGCGTGGCATCCGACCGACCTGTGATATGAATCACAGTCTGAGAGTTTCTCTGTTCCGACCGACTCTACCGAACCCAGTGGTACGCGAGACACGACAACGCAAACGAAAATCCATCTGAGTCTTCTTTATATGGTACGCAATCCAACGCGAAACGTTTTGGTCCCGACCGACCGTAACGCACCCTAGAGCTCGGGTTGTGTCAGCGTATTCCTCCGTCTTCACTCCCGCCATTGACCTTACTGGTTGTGTCGCCTTGACCCTCCCTCCGCTTTCTTAGACTGTTTGTCTTTTCTTCGGTTTCCCTTCTGTGCGAAGACAAGCGGGTTATTACATTCCACCGACCAACTTCGCCTCGACCCTCCCTGCTGTCTGCTTTTCCGATAAGCAAAGATAACCACTGGAAGTAGCGATAAGCACCTTTGCTTGCAGCCTCTCCTCCAAGGGGTCCGGAAGCTTACTTCAGCGCCATGGTATTACCTGTAGCTGTCTAAAGTAGCCTCATTAAGGCTGCGACGAGGTGATTCATCCAGAATATTAACGACCTTAAATCCGTGAGTCACACCCTAATCTCACTCTGTTACCTCGAACCTCCAAGCAACAGGGATGGATCTTTTGGTCCAGAGAAACTCGCGTTGCGGCCGCTCACCTCTCACTTTAGCGTTGCAATTGTTAACTGTTCTGGTAATTTTTAGGGCCCTGGAAATGGGCACAAGGGTGTTGTCACTCTGTAGCTAATAAACCTGTCAAAACCTCCTTTATTGGTGTTGTTAAGTGAACCAAGCATTACCATGTTTTTGTTCATTAAGGGTGAAATAATAGTCCAGAATTATTCATTTTGCGTTGCTTTAATCAATAGTTTTAGCAGGGGATACAGCATCAGGCACAATTTTATAATGATTAAATTTCATGAGTACATAGGATACACTTTCTTCCTTAAGTGAGGCGATGACTACTATCTGAGGAATTCTAAACTTCAAGAGCCCTTGAGGATTTATAGATACTGCCTTCACATAAACCTTTCACAAATCAAGCCAAAAGATGTTCTCCCTCAACTCCCTCATGAACCAGAAGCACCTTCGAGCAATTCTCACCAGTAACCAATTCAGTACTCCCAAATTTATTCTGTATGCTGTTCTTCCAATTTGATGAAACAATTTAATCAGAGCAGAGTAAGAATGAGGTCGTCCGCTTACCATGATTTTGAGGCGACCCTTAGTGAGTCACTGTGATGGTAAGGGCATATTTCCGGTTCTCTAGGAGAGAGATACTGGCCGATCCTCGAAGTCAAGCACAGCTATCCCAAATTAGAGGATCAGAATTTTTGGACGGGCCCAGGTCAAGCTATTAATAGAAGTAGGAAGCTCATCCAGTTTAAGTATCGATGAACGAAAGCTTAAATCCAATCCCATCTCGGTGAAGAAAAGAATTAACTTCCAACATTGTCTCGAAACTGGTAAAATCCAACTCCTTTTTGGGCTCCTTCTGATCCGATGAGCTGCCTCTTGCCTGTAATTCCCTCTGCTCGGCTCTCCAGTTCAGCTTCGACTCTGCATTGACCCAGTTTAATCTGTTCAGTCTGTATTTAAAGACCCCTTTTTCCCTCCTCCTCTTAAGGAGGGGTTATGGAAAATTACATCATCTCTTTTCCAGTAACTCATCTGCTGTTTTGCACCTCAACCGGTTCAGACCAGTTTTCTGGTACTTTCCAGAACTTTGTTTTGCTCAAAGATGCGTCATCATGAGATGAGCTGAGTTTGAACTCCATGACTTCTTGTTCTCTTCCTACTGCTCGAGGCAGGCCCAGGCTTGTCCTAGGTGAGCATGTCTGGACTTGTTCACTGTTACATGAGGCCTGAGCACTGCTCTTCAACTTTACCACTTCACAAGTAAAAGTAAATCACACAATCATACAATGGATTATACAATTTCTTAAAGATCAATACTTTCATTAGTTGATTATTTGTTGATTATTAGTAAAACAGTAAAACACTTTTGGTTACACATTATCATTTTTAGCTTGCTTTAAAGCAGGAGTTCAGTCTTTCTGTTCTCAGCTGCTGAGGAGAACTTTGATCAGGCTTCACCTTTATTAAAGCTGGTCGTCTGTCATGCACCATCGCTACAGACACCAGGTTTATTGACACTGCGCTTTCTTGGATTGTTTGTCTTTCCTTCGGTTTCCCTTCTGTGCGAAGACAAGCGGGTTATTACATTCCACCGACCGACATCGCCTCGACCCTTCCTTCGCTTTCTTGGATTGTTTGTCTTTCCTTTGGTTTCCCTTCTGTGCGAAGACAAGAGGGTTATTACATTCCACTGACCGACCTCGCCTCGACCCTCCCTGCGCTTTCTTGGATTGTTTGTCTTTTCTTCGGTTTCCCTTCTGTTCGAAGACAAGTGGTTTATTACTTTTCACTGACCTCGCCTCGACTCCCCCTCAAACTCTATGGGTTGTATTTTTCCCCATGTTTTCCCTTCTGTGCATAGACAAGTGGGTTTTTACATCTGCCTGATCTCACAATGGTGAGGGATATAAGGGTGTTTTTTTTTTTAACAAAAACAAAAGAAAATCATTCCCTCCTTATACTGTACAAAACCGTGAGGCGCGTCATTCTTGTTCCGACCGACCATAACAGATTCTGGAGGCTGAACCGAACTTACACTTTGTCCTCTTCACACTTCACACTTAGTCGTATAACAAAGAGGAGCGATTGAAGGCTTTCATTTTCACAGCTCGTGGAACGTATCGAGTTCGCGTATGGGCAGTACGTCTAGGGGCCTTCCTACCTGGCAGTACGTACTGTCGATTTGTATCGTCAGCAATATAACAGTTCGCCGACGTGATGGCCAAGAAGACTAAAGGACATTCGAACAACACATCGGAGCGTATGAGATTGTCGTACATCGAACAAAACACATCCGCAATCGAGAACGTGACGGTTCCCGTTAAGAGAGCCGTGCTTTTCGTTGTGGTACCTCGAGATCAGTTGGACGATCCGTGCTCAGACTCGTCATTGTTCAATGCTTTGTCATTGGAAAACAAGGCGTTGTTTCAACTGCTTTTGTACGCCGCATATTGCTGTAAAGGCCAAGTGTTACAGGTAATGCTCGAACAATCTGACCTGATATCAATGTGTCTTCCGCTACGCGAGGACTTTGCCCATGGTCGAATGTTTTGCTTCGTGTTAAACATAGATACGGACACGCAGACCACCGGTGAGCCCAAACTCGACAATGAGACGGAGGTAGACGATTTACTGGACTCGGTCGAGCTCGATGTCGATATGGATGTCTTTCGAGAAGGCCAGGAAAATGACGATCGCACCGAACTAACAGATGAACTGTACAAGGCGTACATGAGATTACAACTCATTAGGAAACAGTTGGTCTCTACGAATAACGCCATGGTCCTTCAGAGAGACGTGAAGAAAGAGTTAACGCCTTTGTTCACGTCTATAGACGTGGAGGGTGACGCACTACACGCCGCCAATCTGGATAGGAAATTAATTAGGGAACTACAAGGTACGGTGTTCACACAAAACGTTCAGCCGGGTGGCAGACAGCCCTTCGGGCTCCCAGAGAGCATGGCGCGTCTAAACGTGAAAACGTTGGCACGCGCCGTAGGCTGCCTTACGGGCAGTGTAACGTCAGGTGTAGGAGAATGCCTGTTCCGTCAACTCGTTCGCAAACTTACGATAGCCGAGTGGACGGGTCAAGAGATTTTACGAAAGTATTTGTCTCACATACCCAGAGACGTTACTTTCGTAGCCAACCTGAAACGGTTTGCGGCGAAACTCGCGGACGGTCATAACGTGATCGCGACCAACGGACTGATTGTGTTTCAATATTCTTTGGACACCTTGATCAACAAGGATGCGCCTGATGCGCTCGTGCGCACGCTGCTGTACAGACACATGCCAGTGTCCAAGATTCACATACTCTCCAGGTGTGTGCATGAGTTTTGTGCAGCAGCTGAGACATTGCTTGTGCCAGAACAAATACGCATGCCTACTGAAGAGAGGTTCAGAGAAATGACCACTTACATTGAGAACCGGTGGGGTCTCCCACACTGTGGGTGCTATTGATGGCAGCCATATACCCATCATTGCCCCCCAACAATATCACACAGACTACTTCAACAGAAAAGGTTGGCATTCCATCATCCTTCAAGCTGTCAGAGATGCTCTGATGGAGTACCTCATGAGCCGTAACTTGTCCTAATTCCACCCCTTAATCTTTTTTTACCTCCACAGCCTTCCTTAGATACGTGAACGTTAAAGTGTTGATTTGAAAATAAACATGGATTAATAATTATTCTTGTTTGTTTTTTTAATGTAGACATGCCTTATTACCAGGTTCATGTAAAAATGGCAAAACAAACACTGCTGCTGTGCTTCTATTACATATGCTGCATTTTTTAGTGGCTGTAGTTTTAGAAAAACTCTTTTACTCTTTAATTTTTGTTTTTAACAAAGAACCAAAACCTACAACAAAAACTTTATATTTGTTTATGCATATATACATTAATCTATTTTAATATTTATATATAGATGTCTTCAGCCAGAGACTTCTTCAGATCCCTTGTAAGACAGACCACTACAAGAGATCCTTTCTGCCCATAGCCATCAGCATCTATAACAACTCTTTAATGAAACCAGGATGATGAGTTATAACATTTAATTTCCCTCTGGGATTGATAGTCTTTTTGTAATTTGATTTGTATATATATATGTATATATATATATACATATATATATATATATATATACATATATATATATATATTTATTTATTTATTTATTATTTTTTTTTTATAATGTACATAACATAATAACCTACATTTGATTTGACATTTAACAACTCTTTCAGAGCTTATGCTTACCACGCAGCTCTTTAAATTAAGCTGTCGCAAATTATCTTCATGACTGAAGTGCTGTTTAGCAATATTAAGTTATTGCTCCTTTTTACTACAGTGAAAGCCGTGGAGAGAATTTTTGACCTTGGGCGAAAAAGATGCAGAAGCTGCTGGATCCACAGGATGGACATCATGGCCGAGGTGTTTGACATGCATTGACTGAAAACCTCCTGAATGAGGATGATTGTAAACGTACTTTACACAATTCCTATACCTTTTTAACTCCACTACAATGTTGATTTACAACACATGGACATTCTGTATTATGGTTACGTTTTTCAATACTTATTACAGATAAAACCGAAAAAATACATAAATAAAAAACTGGACTTTATTTGTAACTGAAGATGTATCACTTTTCATCCAAGGCTCTTTCTCAATTTAATGAAACGAGGAGTGTGATTCAAGTTATAAAGCTGTGGTGTGCCGTAAGCTTGTATTATGGAGACTGGCGCATGCAGATCAATCTCCAGCAAGCTTATAGAACACCACAGCTTTATAACTTTAATCCCATATTCCTTTTTTCATTGAATTGTGAGTGCTCCTCGGATGATTAGCGAAACATCTTCAGTTTTAAAAAAAGTCCTGTGGTTTTGTTTTTGTTAGGATTGCGCGAGGAACCCAGATGGTATGAGACCCAGAACGAGGCAGACACAGGGGAAGTACAAAAGAACAGTGTTTATTTATTTACAGTGAAATTACTCCACACGCTGCTTCTCTGCGACTCCTGGAAAGAGGGACGACAGGTTAATGTTGGTCCAGAGGGGAAGACCTGAGTGGTTTGTTTGAAGAGCGTTTTTGTCCTTACAGTCCAAATCCGAAGGAGGGGAGCTGGTCCTTCAGTCCAAGGAGTGAGCTGCGGAGGGAAATCCAATGAGGGTCCAAGGGAACGAGGAAGGCTGACAACTGGAGGCAAAAATGGCACGAGGAATACCTGACAGGCCGAGGAATCCAGATCAGGTCACGAGGAGATCCAAAAACACGAGGAACCA
>NC_056507.1:34887283-34891883 GCF_014905685.2 Nematolebias whitei
TGTTGTTAATCAGCGGCCATCAGCAAGGCAGGCTGCAGGCAGTGGGAACCTTACTGTTTTTATCTTTTTTGGGGGGGATTTGCCGTGTCAAGGATAACTGAGAATCTTCACCAGCATTGTTACAGGTAAAAAACAATTACTTCACTTATCTACACTATTGACGTAAAAAAAAACACTGTAAGCACTTCACTTTTGATGATCAGATGGAAGCTCAAGACTTGAAAATGTTTCTTTTATTAGAAATAAAGACCTGTACAAAAAAAATAATTATACACTAATTATATATGCAAACTTAACAAGCTACGTTTGGCTTTTTGTGGGCTTACCTTGTAGGATCTACATTTCTATATATCAACTATGATCTACTCTAAATATTTTTAAATTTGGGATAAGGTTTTAGTAAGGATCAATTTTGAGGAGCGTCCCCTTACCATGTTTTCTGAATCCGGTAAGGAGCAGATTTCCCAATCTCATTTGGGTCGGATTTGGGCCACTCTCTGGTCCTTGTTCTGGTTCAATTTGAAGAAAAAGGGTTTCAGGTTTAATCCGGGCTGTTGAGTTTTGAAGAAATAGTTCCAAAAAAGAAACTTGTTCCATCGGATTCCACCCCAGTTCTTCTTCAGCTAAAACCATTCAAAGTTGCCCTATTAATCCACAATTCGTCCAAAGGTTCTTCGGATCTTGTCCTGAGGTCCTTCGCTTTGTGAAGAGGGTCCCCAAACAGCAGAGCCTTCTCTGAAACCTTCTGTTTATAAAGCTTCAAATTTTGACTGACACCTCTTGGCCAGTCACCCCATCAGGCTTATCCCACCTTTTTAGGCGGGACCTTGGTCCGACTTCACTGGCTTCTTATGAGATTTTGCTAGTCATTCTTATGCATATTAAAATTTGGGTGTATTCTTGTTCAATAATGCACAGTCATTCTGTGCTGTCTTATGCTGATTGGCTCAGAGCTGTATTTTAGGGTTTTTCCCCTTGTGTAACATTCTTACTCTTAACGTTCTTTCCAGAACATTCACAAAGCTATAGGCTTCTTCCATTCAACATTCATCATGAACAAGCTTAAACACAGATTACATTGTAAAATCATAAGATTACATTCTAAAATCACAGAGTTTATAATATCACTTGATTATCTACTTGTCTATTGACTTTATTATAACCACATATCTTTCATTCGTCTGAAACTGGTACTTTTTATTGAAAAGAACATTCTTTGCTTTTCTCCCTTCCGCATGTGTGTGCCTCAGACGGGCCTGTGTGTGTGTGTGTGTGAGCTTGCGTGTGTGTGTATGTTTCTTCAAGTGGGCCTGTATGTGGGTGTGCGTGAGCTAGCGTGTGTGTGTGTGTGTGTGTGTGTTTGAAGGCCTCAAAGCCTTGGATAATCAAGCCATGACTTAGCAGAATAACACAAAATAACATGTTCTGACTTTCTTTCCCATAAGATCAGTCTGAGCTCAGTACATTTTTGACAAGACACAAATGGTAACATAACTTATGACGAGGAAAAAGTAAATAGTGTTTTTAGAGATTTCTATAAAACTATATACACTCCACAAATAAATCCAACAGATGAAGATATTAATCAATTCTTGGAGAGAGTAATACTTCCAAAACTAGACAGTAGTCAATCATCAGAACTAGGCTCACCATTAACATCAGATGAGCTCCGTGAAGCCATTAAAAACATGCCTAATAAGAAATCTCCAGGCCCAGATGGATATCCAGCAGAATTTTATAAAGAGTTCTGGAACATCCTGGAACCAATACTTCACAGAATGCTACATGAGTCAGAAGAAAATCGCAGGTTTCCAACACAGATGAATTCAGCCAACATTAGTCTACTATTAAAACCAGGCAAAGACCCAGTACTACCTACCAGTTATCGCCCCATCTCTCTTATTAATGTGGATGTTAAAATAATTAGTAAAGTCCTCTCTAAAAGATTAGAGAAAATAATTCCTCTCATTATTCATCCTGACCAAACTGGATTCATAAAAGGAAGGCACTCGACCACAAACACACGCAGATTATATAATTTAATAGAGTATTCATATAGTAAAAATATTGAAACAGCTATTTTGTCTTTGGACGCAAAAAAAGCATTTGATAGGGTAAACTGGAAATTTTTATTTCCTACATTGAGTAAATTTGGTTTTGGGGACCATTTCATTAATTGGTTAAAAATATTATATAACTCACCAAGAGCATGTGTCAGGACAAATAATCAAATATCTTCAAGCTTCTGTTTACAGAGGGGGACCAGGCAGGGATGTCCACTTTCACCTGCGCTATTTGCTATTTTTATTGAACCTTTAGCAGCAGCAATAAGACAAACTGCTGATATTAAAGGTATACTGTGTAGAAATATAGAACATAAAATTAGTCTTTATGCTGACGATGTTTTACTTTTTCTTCAGAACACAGAAAACTCAATATCTAATGTTATCGAATTAATAAACTCGTTCTCAAAAGTTTCTGATTATTCTATAAATTGGTCAAAATCTACAGCTCTTCCTATAAACTGTGTGTTTAATTCTTCTCTCAATGAACGACTACAATCAGGTAACATTACATACTTGGGCATTAATATTTCTCCCAGATTGGAAGACTTAAAATTGAATCATATCCCAATTTTAAAGAACATTGAAGATGATCTTACTAGATGGAAATCTCTGCCCATATCACTTATGGGAAGAGTTGCCTCAGTAAAAATGATGGTCCTGCCGAGAATAAACTATTTATTCTCAATGATTCCAAATAAACCTTCAACTGAATGGTTTAAGTCACTGGACTCATTGATATCTAAATTCCTTTGGAAAAACAAAACTCCACGTATTAGCTTAAAAGCATTACAGAAATCTAAAGATACCGGAGGATTAGAACTTCCCAACTTCTATCACTACTATTTAGCCAATAGGTTACAATATATCTCAAAGTGGTTAAATCCGAATACATTAGATGAAACTTGGATAGACATAGAACAAACTTTATGCAATAATATTAAGATTTCAGATCTACCATTTATTAGCACAAATATAAAAAGACATGTTTGCTTTAAAAGCATCAGTATTAGCTCTTCTCTGACAGCATGGTGGGAGTATTTGAAAATGACAAAATCTTCACTACTCCCCTGTAGACATACACCCATCTGGAACAATCCTGACATCCTACAAGAAAATAATATGTTAAATTTCCCAGGTTGGAGAGTCAAGGGAATTGAACGTCTGGAACACATATTTGAAGGTGTAGACTTTATTCCATTTAATAAATTAATAATACAATTTGACATTGAAAATAAATACTTCTTAGAATATCAACAAATTAAGTCTATCATAAAAAAGAAATTTAAGCTTAATAAAACTTTATTAGAAACACCAATATGTGTGTTAGAGTTCCTTAATCTTAAATCCCCCAAATTATTATCTAAAATATACAAGAAATTGTCTAGAATCAATGACTCCATAATGCTACCTGTTGCAAAATGGGAGTCAGATTTATCAATCAATTTTGACCAAAACACCTGGTCTCAAATATGTTTAAAAACATTTAAAATGACTAGAATCTCCAACTTACAATTAATACAGTATAAAGTTCTTTATAGAGTACATTATACAGGTCAGCGAATGTTTAGGATGGGATTTACATCATCTAACAACTGCTCACGGTGCACAGGCTGTCAAGGTAGCGCGGGGAACCCAGATGTTATGAGATCCAGAACGAGGCAGAAACAGGGGAAGTACAAAAGAACAGTGTTTATTATGTACAGTGATATTATTAAAGTCCACACGCTGCTTCTCAGTGGCTCCTGGAAAGAGGGATGACAGGTTACTGTTTTTCCAACGGGGAAGACCAGAGTGGTTTGTTTAAAGAGCGTTTTGTCCTTACAGTCCAAACCCGAAGGAAGTGAGCTGGTCCTTCAGTCCAGGGAGAGAGAGCAGCAGGGGAGTATCCAACAAGAGTCCAAGGGGAAACGAGGAAGGCTGGCAACTGGAGGCAAAGAGGCACGAGGGAAACCTGACAGGCCGAGGGATCCAGGTCAGGCCACGAGGAGAATCCAAAAACACGAAGGAACCAGGAAACTGGAAAAAAGAGCAAAAGGTGAACAAATTCTTTTCACCTAGACATTTCTAGCTCAACAGTACTATACCATGAGAGGTGATATGCTCCAGCGTTGAATCACACCGGACTGCAGCCTTAAGTAGATGGAGAGGCTCATCAGGCTGATGGCCGCCAGGTGTTGGTAATCAGCGGCCATCAGCAAGGCAGGCTGCAGGCAGTGGGACCCTTACACAGGCAATATTACTGATGATTATATCCATGCACTCTGGTTCTGCCCACCCGTTCAGAGGTTCTGGGTCCAGGTTTGTGAAGACTTGTCTAAATGTCTGAAATGTAATATTCCACTCTCTCCATCTGTTTGCTTATTGGCTATCTTGGAAGATGTTACCCTGGAAAAAAATACATGTCGCATGATTTTCACTGCCTTATGCATCGCAAAGAAAACCATACTCCTGAATTGGAAAAATAAAAATAATCTTAGCATTAATCAGTATAAAAATCTTCTGTTAGATCATATTAGTCTTGAAACAGCATCTGC
>NC_056507.1:34891983-34899920 GCF_014905685.2 Nematolebias whitei
AGACGCGCGCACGCGAGACATGCGCCGTCCCTAACACCAGCGGTCGCAAAGCGATCCAGGATCTCGTCGTAACCTCCCGTGCACCACGACCGTCATATGCGATCGACCATGTGTACGAAGACAGGTCCGAGCTCAACTCCTCACGGTGTGTAAGCGTTTACAATGAGAACTGGTCGGATGATATTTCTAACGTGGACGTTGCTGACAAATTGTATTCCGCTAACATGGACGTTGCTGACGAATTGTATTCCGACCACTCTGAATACGAGCACGAGGAAAATTGTTCATGCTCTAACGACTCGGACTCGGATGATCTCCCTGAAAGTGACAACTCTGAGGATGTTAGCGGCACACACGTTGCTTGCAATAGCGACGGATACCGTGTATTGTGTGATGACGCGTCATGCTGTGACTCTGCATTGTTACATTACCCTGAAAACTTCCGGTAAGATGGTGCCTGTGTACATGGCTTGCAATCCACCTCTGCTGATGGTGTTCGTATTTTTGGTGTTTTTTTTTCATTTCTCATCTGTGACATCAACGCTCTGCTGGTGTATGACCGAAAACAACTTTTGGATCTTCGACCTTGTGGCACCAATGTCGCTTATTTTGATCAATATGAGCGTAATTCTGGACCCCCCCCCCGTCCCCCCGCTGCTGGCGGACGTGCCTGCTTACCTGCAGCGAGGCGCGCACCTACCTCCCCGGAGACGTCGCTCCAGACGCCGTGGAAAACGCGCTGGCCAGCTGGTGAAACTGAAAGCCCAGCTGGCTGCCTCTGAAACATCCTCTCCAGCTGATGGTGAGCGTTTCCACCTCCGCTCCTGGCACTGTACAGATCCTGTGGCGCGCTGTCTGGTCCCGCTGTCGGGGTCCCATCATCACACTGGGCCCGTGCGCGGCTGGGTTTCCTGCCGGAGGCGCGCATCTAACTCTGCAAATCTGAGGCCGCTGGACTGGACACTGCAACCATCTCCTCCTGTGGTGGATTCTTCGAGGATGGCCCTGATAAATGCCAGATCACTGGGTAATAAAACTTTTATTTTGAACGACTTTTTCTGCTGCAACCGACTGGACTTTCTTTTCATCACTGAGACTTGGATCTGCCCTGGTGAGTTCAGTGTTTTTCTGGAATTACTGCCTCCGGATTGTTCTTTTTTCAATGCTCCAAGGACAACTGGTCGTGGTGGAGGATTATTGGCTGTTTTTAAGAAACATTTCCACTGCAGACAGATCCATGGTTCAGCTAATTATTCGAGTTTTGAACTGCTCTGTTGTGAGCTGGGCCGCTCCAACCCAGTTTTGTGTGCTATTTTTTACAGACCCCCCGGATACCATAAACAGTTTTTAAATGAACTATCTGACTTTCTAACTGGTGTTCTGCTCCAATATGATCGGGTTGTGATTTTAGGTGACTTTAATATCCATGTGTGCTGCCCAGATAAACCATTAGCTCAGGACTTTCTAGACCACATCCAGTCCTTTAACTTTGTTCAGAGTGTTGTTGGTCCGACTCACCAGCAGGGCCACACTCTAGACTTAGTTTTAACACATGGTTTGTCTGTTTCTGATTTAGAAATTGGTGACACTGTTTGTTCCGACCACAAACCGGTTTTATTCAACACCTCTTTGATTTGTGAACCTGCACCTCCCCCCACACCCAAGCCCTGTAGGATTTTTAACCCTTCTACCGCCACACTCTTCTCTTCCATCTTTGCTGGTAATTCTGTTTCAGACTCTGAACTCTCTGCGGGTTGTGAAAAATAATAATTGTTCTAAACTTTAAAAAACTCTTAATAAAAAGAAAACCAAAGACATTTCTCTTTTAGCTCAAAACGGAGCGCGAGGTTTATTCTTTCTGCAGAAAGGAGTTGCTGCCTGCACGGTCAGAGCAAGCACAGCACAGCACACTGGATTCTTAAAGAGACAGTACATATATTTATACATGTTTCGTGCGTCACAATAACATTCTATCATGAAGGGAGGATAACGTTCCTCAGGTTGATATCATACACAAGTTCTTGTTATCAGTACGAGATGATGTTATTCTTCTTGTGGAGCCGTGCTCTGTAACAAGTCTTCTGTCCATGTGACTAGAACATTCTGATAAACATTTCTGGAGCTGGTATTTTTTAATTAGATTTGTAACAAGTCTTTGTTCATGAGCTAGAACATTCTGATAAACATTTGTGGAGCTGGTATTTTTTAATTAGATTTGTAACAGTCTTTTGTTCATGTGGCTAGAATCTCTGAAAAAGAAAAACATATTGATACGAAAAGCGTCCTCAGCCGTTTAGATAAAAGTTCTGTATCTTTGCCTCTCTGCAGGTGGTGAAATACAAGGACGTTTGCTGAGCAGAGGACAAAAGTTCACATTTACAAGAGTTTACCAGAGTTCACATACACACACCAACTTTGAAAGTCTGCAGAATGAGCATGGATTAAATGATATTTAAACAATACATGTTAGTTTATTAATTTTTTTCACAGGGTCTTACTACAAAGGAGTTGCTTTCTCAGCATCAGGAGGTGTGTGTACAGATCCTGGACTCAGTCGCCCCGTTAAAGCTCCGGAATCAAAAACGTACGCCCCACCCTTGGGTAAATGAGACTACACGAGAGGCAAGACGCCTGTGCAGAAGAGCTGAACGTCGATGGAAAAAATATAAACTTCAGGTGTCTTTTGAGATGTTAAAAACATGTTGGAAAGCGTATCAGACCACCGTTAAACAGGAGAAAAACAAATATTTCTCAAAAATCATCAACTCAAACAGTCACAACCCCCGCGTTCTTTTCAGCACCATTAACACCATTCTAAACGTGCCTCAGTCTGCCACCATTGAGGCCTCTGTCGACACCTGTAATAAGTTTGTCAGGCATTTTGCTGAAAAGGTTGAGTCGATTAGGTCATCAATTCCACACTCCACAGCCAACCCTTCAGTTCTTGTCCCCTGCTCAGCAGTCTTCAGTCACTTTGACCCCATCTCACTCTCATTTTTGAATGAGGTCGTTGATCACATGAAGCCCTCAGGCTCCCCTGCTGATCCCATCCCTGCTGCATTTTTTAAACAGGTTCTACCATCAACTGGACCCTCTGTTCTTGCTATTATTAACAGCAGTCTCCTGCGTGTCGCTGGGCTGCAGGAGCCGGTCTTCTTACGTCGGATTTGGGGGCTGCAGCTGCGGTGTTGCAGTGGAGGTCTTGGGACTCTTTGCGTCGTGACCAGGTCTCGGATTTGGCTGAAGGTTTGTGGAGATACTGCCATCGGGCAGAACGTTTGTTTTAAGAAATGTCAAGTAAATCCAAACAAAAAAAACAAGAGCAGCTTGATCATAGTTTGGATGACATGGAGGAAATTAAAAAATCCTTGAACTTCATGAGTTCTGAATTAGTGAAACTTACATCACAACAGGAACTCCTGATGGGTTTGTTCGAGGAGGTTAAAAAATTGAAATTGCAAATAGGAATTAAAGATAAAAATAATGGATCTGGAACAAAAGATTGATGACTTGGAACAGAACACAAGACAAGATAACCTTGTCATAACAGGACTGGAAGTAAAGACTCGGTCATATGCAAAAGTGGCTGCTGGTGTAAAAACAACAGAAGATGCATCACAGCAAGAGCTACAGACTCTGGAGGAGCAGGTGGTGGATTTTTTACAGGACAGGGATATTGATATTGATCACAATGATATTTCAATATGTCACACCCTGCCCAGCAAAACAGAAAAAAATAAACCAATAATTGTTGTAAGATTTATTAGCAGAAAAACAAGAAATAATGTAATCGTACAGGCTAGAAAACTGAAGGGAACAAAAGTTTATATAAATGAACATCTAACAAAGAAAAATGGCAATATTGCTCGTGAAGCAAGGTTGTTAAAAAAACAGAACAAAATAGTATCAACATGGACAAGAAATGGAAAAATTTGGATTAAAGTACAGGAAGGTTCACAAGCTAAAATAATACAAGAGCTAAAGGATTTGGAACGATTGAGATGAGCTTATGAGATGATGTTATATTGTATTATGAAATATTTTGTACATAAAATCGACAAAACAAACACCCTGATGAAAAAATACATTGAATCATGACGAGGTACGATGAATCAGAATTTAAAATATATAATGTAGAAGATGTTATTGATAGTAATCTTTTTCCAGTTGTAAAAGGTAGTGAATATTATAACGTAGAACAGTTCAACAAAATTAATATGGCAAACGGAGCACTCTCTATAATTCATTTAAATTGTAGAAGCATTAATGCAAATATATCTAAGATATCAGATTACTTAAAAAAAATTAATAACACTTTTACAATATTAGCACTCTCAGAAACATGGCTAAATGATGGAAACATAAATAATGCTTATATTGAAGGGTATGAATTATTTCACATGAATAGGAAAAATAAAAAAGGTGGAGGAGTGGCTCTGTTTGTCAAATGTGGAATAAAGTGTAGATTGAATAGTGAAATGTCAATAATTGTTGACAATATAATGGAAATGATAACAATAGAAATAATAAATAAGAATAATAAAAACATAACAATAAGTTGTGTATATCGATCACCTGGATCAAAAATAGAGTCATTCACAGACAAGGTCATGGAATTATTGGTTAAGAGTTGTAATAAAAAAGTTTTTTGTGTGGAGATTTTAATATAGATCTAGGGAATATAACTGATTCATATAACATCGGTACATTTATGGATTCAATGTATAGTTTGAGTTTTTTCCCGTTGATATCTAATCCAACGAGAATCACAACACATAGTGCTACAGTAATAGATAATATTTTTATAAATATCACAGATGGTGATGTGATAGGTGGTATTCTGATGACTGATTTAAGTGATCATTTACCAATTTTTACAATTTACAAAAATGATGAAATTTATATAAAACCAATTATAAGAAAGAATAAAATAATAAACACATCCAAAAAAGCATTAGACAAATTTAAAGATGATTTAGATAAACAAAATTGGGAAGATGTGTATGTTGATGATGTAAACAAATCTTATGATAAGTTTATGAACATTCTAGATGTTTTGTATAAAAAAAATTGTGTGCAAAATAATTATATAAAGAAAGATACTGTTGATCAACCATGGATTACGAAAGGATTGAGAAATGCATGTAAAAAAAAGAATTATCTGTATTCATGTTTCTTGAAATTCAGAACACATGAGGCAGAAAATAAATATAAAAAGTACAAAAATAAATTAGTTGGGATCATAAGAAAACAAAAGAGGGAATATTATAGTGAGTTATTACATAAAAGTAGTGGTGATATGAAGGCAACATGGCGAGTAATGAACAGTGTTATGAAAAACACAAGGTTAGTACGAGTCTTTCTCAATATTTTGTGGAAAATAATGTGGAAATCCATGATGAAAATGAAATCGTAAATGGATTTAATAATTACTTTGTAAATGTTGGATCTAACCTTGCAAATACAATACCAAAAGTGGATAAAAATGTGAGTTATTTAATCAGTCATTGTGTAAACAGTATGTTTCTAAGGGGAACTGATAAAGAAGAAATAATGAAGGTAGTTAAAAAATTTACTGACAAAAGATTAAAAGACTGTGAAGACATGGATATGATGGTTGTAAAAGCAATAATAAGTCATGTTATTGAGCCATTTACATATATATGTAATTTGTCATTTTCAACAGGAATATTCCCAGGCAGAATGAAAATAGCTAAGGTAGTTCCTCTTTTTAAACATGGTGACAAATGTGTATTTAACAACTACAGACCTATATCTTTGTTGCCACAATTCTCAAAAATTCTAGAAAAACTATTTGTGACCAGACTTGACCTATTTCTTGATAAAAATAATATTTTAAGTAATAGTATGGATTCAGATCAAAAAATTCAACATCCATGGCTCTAATGGAATTGATGGAACAAGTTACTACAGCTATAGATCAAAAACAACATTGTATAAGTATATTTGTGGATTTAAAAAAAGCATTTGACACAATTGACCACACCATTCTGATTAATAAATTAAAAAAATATGGTATTAGAGGACCAGCTTTGCAGTGGATATGTAGTTATTTAAAAGACAGAAAACAGTTTGTACAAATAGACGATGTAAGATCTAACCTAAGCAGTATTTCATGTGGAGTGCCACAAGGCTCTGTACTTGGACCTAAGTTGTTTATTTTGTATGTAAATGATTTGACGGAGGTGTCCAGTATCCTTAAATGTGTTCTCTTTGCTGATGATACCACTTTCTTTTATTTGGGTAAAGACTTGGAACAGATGTTTGAGTTAATGAAGATGGAGTTTGTCAAAATACAAAATTGGTTTAAATTAACAAGTTATCATTGAACCTAGATAAAACTAATTATATGATATTTAGTTAAAAAAAAAGATAACTGTCGATGTTCCTTTTAGAGTTGATGGTGTTGAGATATGCAGAGTAGGTGCGGTGAAGTTTTTGGGTGTAATTATTGATGATAAACTGTCATGGAAACAGCACATAAATTCTGTAAAAACTAAAATATCTAAATCCACCGCAGTACTGTATAAAGTAAGGGACTTATTGAATGATAAAGCCTTGTATTTGCTGTATAATACAATTATAGTCCCACATTTAATTTATTGTGTTGATGTTTGGGGAACAGCATGTAAAACTATAACGATGCCCATTTTTATTTTGCAGAAAAGAGCTATAAGAATTATCACAAGAAAGCATTATTGTCATCCATCTAGTATTTTATTTTATCAATTGAAATTACTGAAGTTTCATGATTTGGTTAACTATAATATTCTTTTATTACTGTATAAAGCTCAGAACTACACACTACCTTCAAACATTCAAACGTATTTTGTAAAAAGGAAAAGTTGCTATAATCTTAAGGGAACAGACATTTTTGTTAAACCACAGTACAGAACCAGTTTAAAGGGGCGGTCTACTTCAATTCAGGGAATAGGTCTGTGGAATAGTTTGGAAAACGATGTAAAAAAAGTAAGGTCATTGCCTATATTTAAGAAAATGATTAAGATTAAAATTTTGGAAAGATACATGTAAATACGTAAAATTGTGATGAGTTAATTATTTTTGTTATATTACTTATAGATGATTATTGTTTGAATTGATTGTTTGAATTGATTTTGTTTTAAACAAGGGGCAGATATGATAAGATTTTTTCTTCTTCTGCTACCTTTCATTTTATGACGTGTTTTTTTTTTCTCATTTGGTTTCTAAATTGTTTTTGTGTTTTAAATATGAAATGAATAAAAATGACAAACAAAAAACAAACAAAAAAAACCAGTCTGGCTACAGGTGTGGTCCCTGATGTTTTAAAACATGCAGTGGTAACTCCATTAATTAAAAAACCCGGACTCGACCCTGCAGCTTGTTCTAACTTCAGGCCAATCTCAAAACTTCCATTTCTTTCTAAAATCTTGGAGAAAATAGTTTTTAGTCAACTAACCAAGTTTTTGAATGTAAATGGAATTTTTTGAGATTTTTCAGTCAGGATTTAAACAACTGCACAGCACCGAGACAGCTTTAGTACGGGTCTGTAATGACATTCTGCTAGCAAATGACTCTGGTCAGTCTGTGATCCTGGTACTCCTCGACCTTACCGCTGCATTTGACACTGTTGATCACAGCATCCTTATGTCACGGCTAGAACACTGGGTTGGGATTACAGGGGTGGCGCTAGAATGGTTCTGTTCTTATCTGGGTGACAGGAGTTTTTGTGTTAACTTTGGCAATCATTTATCTGCTTCTGTCCCTCTTTCCTGTGGGGTCCCACAAGGCTCCATTCTTGGACCCCTTCTGTTCTCATTGTATCTGCTCCCCTTGGGGTCAATCCTGAGGAAACATGGTATTTCGTTTCACTGTTACGCCGATGACTCTCAGATCTATCTACCTTTAAAACCAAACAGTTCTTGCTCCATCCTCCC
>NC_056507.1:34900020-34904139 GCF_014905685.2 Nematolebias whitei
TGGTTCCTCGTGTTTTTGGATCTCCTCGTGACCTGATCTGGATTCCTTGGCCTGTCAGGTATTCCTCGTGCCATTTTTGCCTCCAGTTGCCAGCCTTCCTCGTTCCCTTGGACCCTCGTTGGATTTCCCTCCGCTGCTCACTCCTTGGACTGAAGGACCAGCTCCCCTCCTTCGGATTTGGACTGTAAGGACAAAAACGCTCTTCAAACAAACCACTCAGGTCTTCCCCTCTGGACCAACATTAACCTGTCGCCCCTCTTTCCAGGAGTCGCAGAGAAGCAGTGTGTGGAGTAATTTCACTGTAAATAAATAAACACTGTTCTTTTGTACTTCCCCTGTGTCTGCCTCGTTCTGGGTCTCATACCATCTGGGTTCCTCGCGCAATCCTAACAGAAATGCTCCAGCCACAAAAGACCCAGAATGAGACCAAGAGCAAGCAGACAACCCCCGGTTCCCCGGAGGAACGGATCGACGGGTTTGATAAAGTTTTACAGCAAGTGCTGACTCACCAAACCACAGTCCAGTCCAACCTTCAGGAGCTCGGAGGTATGATTTATTCCATCAAACGTCAACTGCAAGCTTCTTCCTCCTCAGCTCCATTTGTTCCGCCAGCCCCCGTGGCTCCTGGTTCCATTCCTCCTGTTCAACAGGAGGGGTTCAATGGGCGTGTATCCGCCCGTCTCTGCATTTATTGTGGTAACCCCGGTCATTTTCTGCCCCACTGTCCGTTTCGGGGAAACGAGAACTTCCTCCAGTAAAGCGGGAGTTACTGGTGGGAACTTCTGCGTTTTAACCTCCCCATTTAAACTGTTGCTTCCTGTGGTCATTCAGACTCCTGACCATCGCTTTTCGTTCTCCGCTCTCATCGACTCAGGTGCTGAACAAAACCTGATTAGTGGTAATTTAGTGAGAGAACATTCCTTGCCTACTCGTGAGATTCCTCCGATTTCTGTCGCCGGTTTAACCGGAGACACATTGACCCGTATTAATCAGAAAACCACAGATTTGCATGTCATCATCTCAGGTAACCATCATGAGATGACTGATTTCTTTATGTTCGATTCTCGTACGCCTCAGATAATTCTAGGTTTCCCCTGGCTTCGTAACCATAACCCTGTTATTAATTGGGAACGCGGCTGCGTTGATAAATGGAGCGACAAGTGTCTCAGTAACTGTCTTCGCTCTGCCATCAACGAGTTCCCTCGGGACGTGCCTCCTCTAGAGGAGATCGACCTCACCTCTGTTCCTGCTGAATACCGTGACCTAGCGGCAGTCTTTAGCAAGCAACGCGCCTCATCTCTCCCTCCTCATCGTCCCTAAGACTGCTCGATTGACTTATTACCTGGCGCCCCCTTGCCATCAAGTTGACTTTATAATCTTTCAGGTCCCGAAAGGGAATCCATGTCTAATTATATTAATGAATCCCTTGCCTCAGGTATTATTCGACCCTCGACCTCCCCTTTGGGAGCTGGTTTCTTTTTCGTTTCTAAAAAAGATAAGACTCTCAGACCGTGCATTGATTACCGCGGATTAAACAATATAACTATAAAGAATAAGTATCCGCTCCCCCTCATTGACTCGCTGCAGGAACAATTACAGTCGGCTTCCTGCTTCACGAAGCTTGATTTAAGAAACGCCTACCATCTCGTGCATATTAAGACAGGTGACGAGTGGAAGACTGCTTTTCGCACTCCTTTGGGTCACTTTGAATGTCTGGTTATGCCCTTTGGATTGATCAACGCCCCCGCGTTTTTTCAGGCACTCGTCAACGATGTCCTGCGTGACTTTATAGGTAGTTTTGTTTTCGTCTACCTCAACGATATTCTTATTTTTTCTTGCGACCCCACTCAGCACACTACTCACATCCGCACGGTTCTTCAGCGGTTACTGGAGAACCAGTTGTTCGTTAAGGCGGAGAAGTGTGAGTTTAATACCTCCACTGTCTCCTTCCTGGGTTTTATTTTCGAGGGCGAACGTTGTCGAACCGACCCCGAAAAGACCAGGGCTGTAGTCGACTGGCCGACCCCCGAGTCCAGGAAACAGTTACGTTTCCTGGGCTTTGCAAATTTTTACAGGCGTTTTATTAAGGACTATAGTCGTGTCGCCGTCCCCCTGTCTCAGCTCACTTCCACTGCCCGTGCTTTTCTCTGGACCCCAGAGGCTGAGGCCGCCTTCAAGAGGCTCAAGTCCCTCTTTTCCTCCGCACACATCCTCTGCCATCCAGACCCCATGCACCAGTTCATTCTGGAGGTGGATGCCTCCGACACTGGAGTAGGGGCGGTTCTTTCCCAAAGATCACCTGCAGACAACAAAGTCCATCCCTGCGCCTTCTTTTCCCGACGTCTCTCTCAATTGGAGCGCAGTTATGACGTGGGCAACCGCGAGCTGTTGGCGGTCAAGCTCGCGTTAGAGGAATGGCGGCACTGGTTGGAAGGCACAGAGATCCCTTTTTTGATTTGGACAGACCACAAAAACCTGACTTATCTCAGGAACGCCAAGCGTCTGACTCCCCGTCAGGCCCGTTGGTCGCTTTTCTTTAATAGATTTAATTTTGTTCTTACTTTCTGTCCGGGTTCAAATAACGTTAAACCCGACGCTCTGTTCAGACAGTTTGCTCCTCCCAACACACCTGAGGGTTTCGATACCATCGTTCCCCCCACCTGCGTTGTCGGCTCCCTCTCCTGGCCCATCGCCGCCACCGTTCAGGAGGCCCTCCTCTCCGAACCCGATCCTGGTGGTGGTCCTCCCGGTACCCTCTTTGTACCCTCCAGCGTGCGGTCCGACGTGCTCCAGTGGCTTCACACGAACAAGCTCTCTTGCCACCCTGGAGTCAACCGCATGCTAGCTCTCACTAAGACTCATTTCTGGTGGCCCTCCATGTCTAAGGACATTAAAGACTTTGTTTCGGCCTGTCCTGTCTGTGCCAGAAACAAGTCCGGTACCCAACCTCCAGCTGGCCCCTTGCTTCCCCTCCCAACCCCTAGTCGCCCCTGGTCCCACATCGCCCTCGATTTTGTAACCGGCCTTCCCCCGTCTGACGGCAACACCACCATCCTCACCATTGTTGACCGTTTTTCTAAGGCTGTTCACTTTGTTCCCCTCCCTAAGCTCCCCTCTGCCCTTGAAACCGCTCACCTTCTCACCCTCCATGTTTTTAGGCTCCATGGTATCCCTTCAGACATCAGTTTCAGTTTGTCTCACGGGTGTGGCACTCCTTTTGCAAGTTGCTCGGGGCGTCCGTTAGCCTTACCTCCGGCTACCATCCTCAGGCTAACGGATAAGCTGAGCGCTACAATCAGGAGTTGGAGTCCACCCTCCGTTGCCTGTCGAGTCCAACCCATCATCGTGGAGTCAACATCTGGTTTGGGTAGAATACGCCCACAACTCCCACCGTTCCTCTGCTACTGGTATGTCCCCCTTCGAGGCCTCCCTTGGCTACCTTCCCCCTCTTTTTCCCAATCTAGAGCTCGACTGCTCGATCCCGTCCGTGCAGCACCACTTCCGGCGTTGTCGTCGCGTCTGGCGCCAGGCCAGGGCAGCCCTCCTTAGGACCGCGGCCCAGGCAAAACAGTTCGCGGACCGCCACCGTTCAGCGACGCCCGCCTTCCAGGTCAGCCAGCAGGTTTGGTTGTCCACCAGGGACATCAAACTGCGGGACACCCCCCGCAAGCTGGCCCCCCCGCTTCATTGGGCCCTTCCCCATTACCCGCATCATCAACCCCTCTGCGGGTCGTCTCCAACTCCCCAGGGCCATGAAGATTCACCCGACCTTCCATGTCTCCCAGGTCAAGCCCGTCTCCCTCAGTCCCTTGTGCCCCCCTTCTGACCTCCCCCCGCCTGATCGACAATCACCCTGCGTTCAACGTCAGATCCATCCTGGACGTGCGACGCAGGGGTAGGGGTTTCCAGTACCTGGTCGATTGGGAGGGGTATGGTCCTGAGGAGAGGTCATGGATCCCCAGGTCCTTTATCTTCGATCCCAGCCTCATCTCCAGGTTTTTCAGGGACCACCCCGAGAAGCGCCTCAGGTCGCCTGGAGGCGATTCTTGGGGGGGGGGGGGTACTGTAAGGGTCCCACTGCCTGCAGCCTGCCTTGCTGATGGCCGCTGATTAACAACA
>NC_056507.1:34904239-34921469 GCF_014905685.2 Nematolebias whitei
GCAAAGAAAACCATACTCCTGAATTGGAAAAATAAAAATAATCTTAGCATTAATCAGTATAAAAATCTTCTGTTAGATCATATTAGTCTTGAAACAGCATCTGCCGACACATTGGATCAATCTCTCTGGGCTCCTTTGATCGGCTCCGTTACATAGTGAGGGTGGGTAGTCTGGGATCTGCCCTTGTGGGGCCTTGGGGTTGATGTGGAGGCGGGTGTATGGGTTTGGGGCGCCGGGGGGGGTTGCCGGGGGCTGGGCTCTTGGGGGTACCTGGGCAGGACAAGTAGGTATCTCTACAGGCAAATTCGGAAGGCGTATCTGGGCGGTCATTTCTGATTGGACTATAGGAAAATAGGCGTATCTGGGCGGTCATATCTGATTGGACTATATAAAAATAGGCGTGTCTAGCCGGCCGCATCTGATTGGACGATAGAAAAATGGGCGTGTCTGGTCGGCCACATCTGATTGGACGATAGAAAAAAAGGCTGAACGATAAAATGCTGTAATCACAGACACATTATGTCTAAAAACAAGGCGTTATTGGCAGATTGTGTTAACCACTGGCATATTATGTCTATGGTGTTAACCGGTTCGACATTAGCGGCGTCTCAGGTTCAACACTGGCGGCGTCTCCATAACTTCTTTTTCCGCTTCTCCTAACACAGAACTTCCGGTTACATTTCAAAATAAGAGCAACATAACGGGGTAGTGGGGAGGGCTAAATGTTAGGTTTTTTTTAATACCTAGCCGTAACAAATTAAATTAAAAAACAAATTCCATTTTGGTTGTTGAAAAATGTGAAAAAAGTTACAATCGATTCATAACGAAAGAAAAATATTAATGATACTTAAACTGGCCTTGGGACAAAGGATGTTTCCTTTAACTTCACATTTTCTTATTCAACCTGCAGTCACTGCAGATGAGTGATTGTCAGTTTCTGTAAGATTTCTGCAACTGAAGCAGGTATTTCTGTTTACTGGTTAACTTCCTCAGCTGTTTCACATTTTAAAGGTCAACCCTACTCCATGTTTCAGCTCATTTCATAGATCAGATCTCATAGAAGAGCACTTCTAAAGAGGAAACTTTGTGTTTAGCTTTTGTTTTGGGCCATTATCTCATCATAGGACTCATGATCTTTAATTGAGACCAGACTTTTTGGACAAATGGGAGCAGATTTCACTTCAGATGCTTCATATTTAATTGTACCCAGACCACACTCAAGCCAACCTGTGTCAGGTGCAGCCTACACCCAAGAACTAAAGAGAATCTTCTTGTGTTTGACAGTAGATTTAACGCTGTTTCTTAAAAACCTTCAGTTTAAAAAAAGAGCTGATGTAACTTACTTAAAGAGCCAGTTTTATCTCATTTGTTCACGTGACAATGTTTCAGATTTGCCCACATTAAAAGGAGCAGCAAAAAAACAAAAAAAAACCATAAAAGTAGAAAACAAGCACATTTAGGAGTCAGTACATAACCAGACTTTTGGCCCTCACACCTATACCCAGTTGCTTATCCTGCATAATGAGATCAGATTTATCCATATTTTAGAAATTAAATTTAACTTAGTCGACAAAACAATACAAATGAAGACCGTCTTAAAAAAACCTCTTGGTTTTGCAGTAAGCAGCCTGATTTCAAACTGACATCTTGGCCAAAGGTCAAATAAAAATCTTTGTGTTCTCAGAAAAGTTGTTTCAGGACCTCCAATAAACTTATGTACACATCAAAGCACACAAGACAGATTCAGGAATTGTCTTTGTTTTCCAGATTTCACATTTGTTATTACCTTAAAACATACTCAGACAACAATTGATGTATCATTGAATTTTTTTTATTGTGTTTATTGGGACATCCATTTTTAGAAGTCCTCGTGGCATCTGTTGGAAACACAAAACATAGCACAGTTAGGGTGTTGCTAGTTGTTACTTATTGTAATGTGTGGGCATCACAGTACAGAAGCTGGACTACTAACCCTGCATCCATGGCACAAAAGTGGGTGCAGTACCCAGGAGGAATGGCTTCACTGTAGAAGGCCCTCAGCTCTCCTCTTTTGCCGCTGCCCCAGAAACCTGCACCACAATCTTTAAATTCTTCTCCACAGCTGAAGCAGACAGACATTACATAAGGCTTTCTGTGCTCAGCCTGAAATTCTTCAGGCTTCTTCGTTTATTTTGAAAGTCAACATCAGATGTTGGTCAACATTGTTGAGCAACATCTTGGGGTCTTCTAGAGTCAGCCTGAAGTGAAAGTGGTTCCTGACATGGCAGAAAACATAGATATAATTAACAACTTTTATTTATTTATTTTTCAGCTAATAGCAACTTTTATTTATTTGTTTTTCATATTTTTCAGTTATACACAGCTTTAAAATATTTATTTTTCAAGTATTAAGAACTTTTATTTTCAGCTTTTATTTTGAAACGCAACACACAGTTGTTGTAAACGTGCACAGTGAGGGCTGCCGGGGCTGAGTGGAGGCTCATTTTACCTCAGTGCGTTACCCATAGATATCATATAGTGATTATATGATATCTATGGCGTTACCTGCATGGGAATTCCCCACCATGTTTTCACATGAGCTAAACTTCTAAAGCACGACAACGAGAGAACGGTCAAAACTATTGTGACCTACAATAAACGTACTTCAATAATATGCATAAGTGAAAACATAACATACTTTATAAGTACAATAAATCATATTTCTTTGTCAAACATCGCAAATACACATTACCTCATCAATAATCCTTGTGACTTTGAGGGTTACCCATAGCCAATCAGTGTTCGCCACCCACAAACGCCTATTTGCCAGAAACGCCCACTTTTGGTCTGCAGAGAACCCCTTCTCGGGCAGGGGGGCACTGCTTTCGCCCTGGGGAGGGTGTTGTGGCTTTTATCACAATCGTGTTCAAGACAGCTGAGACGGTCACCTTAGTTCAAAAGATTTGTTTGACAACGGGTTACAAGTATTCAGAGATCATAAAATCAAGATACATGTATGCATACATGGGCATTTACCCGAACCAACCTGAACAGATGAGTTCTCCCCAGCAAATGCTGCTTCCTGCTTGTTGTTCCTGGGTTTTATCAAAGTTTGAGAAGGCTAGTCCTTCTGATTGGTTTAGACCCTCGGTTGCTATGGATACGGTGCTACTCTGCTCTGCCAAGGACATTAATGTCCACATTCCATAGATAAGGATTTTTATGGCTCACTGAAATCGGTTCTTTGTTTTAGCTCTGTTTCAGTTTAACTTGATTATACCTTATTGATACCAAATGATTTGAGTTAAAGTTGTTTCTTTCTAGGAATAATTAATAACTATTAATTATTAACTAACTCATGTTTATGTGTTCTTAATTGACCCCTCTTCTTATACTTGTGTTTCAGTTCAGTTGAAGTCACCCTGCCCCCACATCTAGTAAAACTCTCTTGTAATTTACTGTGAAGATTAAACCTGTGTCCTCTCATCTAAACTGAACCTGTATCAAACGATGATTCAATGATTAAATGCTAATTGTTATTATCATACCTGCTTCCTGGCCCGCTGTGATTTGCTTGTAATTATATCAAAATGTAAATTTATAAGATTGTAAATTTATAAGATTGTCTCCAGCTAGTGTAAGATTATATATAAAGTAGATACTCATGCAAAGTAATTGATTAACATTTAAATGATTGTAGGGCTATAAGTGTAGTGAAACCCTTTAAAAACGACACGTGCAAACATTGTATAACATGATATTTCAAGCTTGACAAAAAATAATAAAAGATAAAACATGAAATCCAACATCCCCCCTCTTGGTCTATCATACATGATAGACCAACTAAACATCGAAGGCTACAGATATTTCGTCTCAGCCAACTGCAGGTGATCCTGTCCTGATGGCGAGGAGTCATCGCTGGCCTGAATCACAGGACACACCGTACCTGTCCCCACCACTCCATCAGAGTTAATCATCCGCGAGACTGCCACCTTAGCGCACGGTGCAACGCACCCCAACAAGACACAAAAAAGAACAATAATAGCCAGAGGAGGGGCCAAAAGTTTGAACAGCACCTGACTCCAAGACCCACTCATGTACCATGACAAAAACCCCAGTGACCTTGCAGGAGGATCCTCGGCCTTAGCCTCCTGGAGCCCTCTCAGCTGCGACAGGGCCTCTGTCACCCTGGCCTGGGGGTCTGCACTACTCTCATCAGGGATGTAAGTACAACATGCATCCTTACCAATAATCTCACACACTCCATCTCTAGACGCAGTTAACAGATCCAAAACCATTCTATTCTGTAAAACCATCACCCTCAAGGCGGACAACTCGGCCGAAATGCCCTCCAGCGCCTTAATTGTTGAATTAATGAAAATTCCAAAACGGTAATCTAATGTTTCCACTCGTAAAAGGAGTTTACCAACCCCAGCCCATGGAAAAAGTGAAAGCATGACCTTCTCCCCCGTCGTCCAGTGTTTAAATTTGTCTGGCACGTCTGAACCCCAAATAGAGTCGTGCGGCCTGATGCCCACAGCCCTCCGTTGCCTGACATAATGGGAGCCATTACTTACAGACACCAGAAATGATTCGTCTGTGACCGCCACAGGTGCGCAGATACCTGTCCAGTTAGTGGGAAGAGTTAAAAGCACCGCATGCCCACACAACCAAGCCAGATCCTCAACGGGAAATGTTCCATTCTTCCCAGGTACCCCAATGTGATGATTACCAGGGTGATACACCGCCTGACACTTCTCAGGGGGCAGCATGCCCACTGCCACCTGAAAAGAGTCCTGCCAGTGCTGTCGGTGCACGCAAATGGGAAACTGCTCACTCGAGGTCCACTCCACATACTGACTTAACACCACCACCTGTGCTGCCTGCGTCAGATCGTACCGCTTGGCCTTACACCAGTGTGGCCCCCTACTATGTCCACTGGAACTGTATTGCAGAAGACAAAACGATCGCCCCCGATCCAGGGGTTTAACACGCAAGGGCAAGTGTGAAGCTGTGACCGGAAGTTTGGTGCAGACATAACATTCAGAATCATGGCACCCCCTGGCTAAAAACTGAGCATAACGATACCAACTATTCATCTGAAAAGCATGGGACAAATTCAATGGTAACTGATCAATATCTCGAACCGGGGACCACGCCCCCATCCTAGGGATCTCTCTCTTGATCTTCACAGGTATGGTACGACATCGACTGAGACCTGGAATGACACAGGTAAACTCCAACACCAAAACAAGAGAAACCATTATCACCCCTATTACTCCCCCCGCAGTCAACAGCTTATTTGATATGAGAACCATGATTGATACCCCCCCCCACACTGAAAATGAAAATTGATTATGATGTGTAAACCTGGAATTCAACAGTACATGCAGCAAAATGTCAACCTAACATAACCTGAAAGAATAATATTCTCACAGAGCAAGTGGAGAAAATCCAGCCACTTGTCACACACAGTACACACTATGATTGGATACAAGAAATATATATATTTTTTTTTTTCAACTGGACCCAGGAATCGATCACTGTAAACCTGTGAAGCAAAAATAATCCAACATGCATGCACAGTAAAGAGTTAAAAAGTCGGACCCTATAAAAGTAACTCTATCTCCACTATATTAAAGTGATAAAATACTTGAAAATTGTAAGTGGATGTATTAACCGTTATAATCTACCTGTGGAAAATAAACCCTACACAATCCTCCACCACCCTTTGAAAATCACAGTCGTGCTTTTCACAGAATTTAGATGGATGGCTCGATGCAGCTCCTCAGGTTGAAACCACAGTAGATCTCCTCGTCTGTGTTAGCTCCCTCCGTAACTCCGGCCACTGCTCCTGAGGCCTCCAAGAACACAGCTGCTCGACTCCTTTTGCTGCTTATCAGGCAAAACAGGGGGACTTCATTCCCAACGTTTCTGCTGCCTTTTATTTCACAAGAACATCAATGGGTTAAGGAAACTTGCTGATGATCGGCCAAACAGGGGGACTTCATTCCCAACGTTTCTGCTGCCTTTTATTTCACAGAAACCTCAATGGGTTTAAAACGACGCGTCTTCCACTCTACACGCCCGCTCCCAGCTCACTTTTACCTCGTGCAGGACACTTACTCCAGAGGTCAGGTGTTCGACTCCACCTCTACTGATGTTGCAGATCTGCCCAGACCTGCTGCAGCGATCGTTGCGGTTCGCCCGCAGGTGCACACTGGCTGAGATGAAACCACGTGGAGCGTACTGCGTATGATGTACGTTCCGTCACTTCATATGGGCCCGTCCACCTTGGCTCCGCCCACTTTCGTTTAGTGACTCTCAGCAGTACCCAATCTGAGAGTGGGCACGTGGGGCTCACTCCGCCATAAGGGCAATCGGTAATGCATCCAGCCAATTGGAATTTGTCTGTGCACAGATTTTCGATAATTTTTGTTTCAGGTTTCCATTCAATCGTTCCACCTTCCCTTGCGATTGGGGGTGGTAAACTGTTCCAAAAGCATGCTTCAAACCCAAGGCCTTTTCAACTTTCTGCAGATCTGCATTTTTGAAATGAGTCCCATTATTGGACCTAATTATAGTAGGGAACCCATGTCTGGGCATGTAATGATTTATTAAACACTTGATTGCAGTTTGACTATCCTCCTTTTTAGCGGGCCAGGCTTCTGGCCATCCGGTGAACGCGTCGACGCAAACCAGTAGGTATCTGAAACCTCGTACTGGTTGAATCATATCAGTGTAGTCAATTATTACCTCACGACCCGGTGTCATGTCCGTAGGAAACTTTCCTTGTTCACGCGGTTTAAAAGCTGGCTTGGAGTTATACAAATTGCATAACGTGCATTCTTTGACAAACGCTCTGATCAAAGAGTTCATATATGGGTGCCACCAGTTGAGGACATTCCTCTGCATCTGGTGTACCCCTACATGAGCCAACCCGTGGGCCTCCTCGAAAATTCTCCTCTTCAGACTTAGCGGGAGCACCCATCTTCCATCCTCAGGGTTTATCCACAATCCATCTGGTCTTTTTTCAGCTCCTCTTTCACTCCACACTGCCTTTTCTTCTGGAGCCGCACCTTGTTGGCAACAGGCGATGGATTCCTCATCCCATCTGATCACCTCTTCTTCCTCTGGTGTTGTCATAACCATCTGACTCCAGCTGATAAATCCTGAGGCCTTTTTCGCCTCCAAATCAGCTTGACAGTTTCCTTTTGCTGTGTTTGATGAATCCGAATCATGTCCTCGTCCTTTCACAATGGAACTTCTGCTGGTAACATCAGGGCTGTTTCTAATTCTCTCATGTCTGCCTCATGTTTAATAGGTTTCCCGTTAGCTGTCCGAAAACCTCCTCTCCTCCACTGCGCAAGTTCAACATGCGCTGCCCCGAAGGCATAAGCTGAGTCTGTGAAGATAGTCACTTTCTTGCTTTCCGCCCACTTTAGTGCTGAAATTAAGGTTCTCACTTTTGCTCTCTGCGCCGACTTAGAACCCTGTAATTTCTCGCTAACTACAGAGTGCTAGCCCTGGTCTGTCTGAAGCACCACCGCAAAACCTGCACTGAGCTGTCCATCCTGAGCCCTGAAACAACTCCCATCACAAAACATCACCTGTCCCTCTCCAAGAGGTGCAGCTTTTAAGTCTGGCCTGACTCTGTCATCAACTTCCACTCTTCTTTCACAGATGTGTGGTTCACCCCCTCCTATCCTGTCTGCCATGTTGATTCTCTCATGTGTGAATAACAAGTTAGGTGCTTCCAGGACCTTGTTTATTCTCTGTTGTCTTAATGGTGACATGGTGAAGTTATGTGAATTCACAAAGGCAACCACACTATGAGATGTCAAAACATGCAATGTATGTCCCATCACCAAGTGAGCCGTCTTCTGAACCAGCTTCGCTACACCTGCTGCGTGTTGCGTGCACGGGGGATGTCTCCTCTCTGTGTTGTCCAATAAACAGCTGACATACATCAAAACTTTCCTTCCCCCCTCATGTTTCTGAAATAGAACACCGTTAATCACCCCTTCTGTTTCAGAAACATCCAGATGGAAGGGTCGACCATAGTCCGGCAGAGCTAACTCTGTAGCCCTACTCATCTGTTGTTTCACATCAATGAAAATCCTCTCAGCTTCCTCATTCCAAACCAGTCTGGCAGTGGGGTGTCTCATGCCCTGTTCTTTAACTAAAGCGCGTAAAATCTGGGTTTGGCCTGCATAGTTTGGAATGTAATTTCTGCTGTACCCCGTCAGTCCGAGGAATGAGAGCATTTCTTTAACTGTTTGCGGTTTTGGATGATATAAAATTGTGTCGCGGTGAGAAGAAGAGAGTCCCGCCCCTTTCTGCGAGATCATTCTCCCCAAAAAAGACACTTGACGCCTCATTACCTGTAGTTTGTTTTTACTAACCTTAAAACCTGCCGCATGTAGGTGTTCTAAAACCATTTTAGTCGCTTCTAATGAGTCTTGTACAGTGGGACTAGCGATGAGCAGATCGTCCACATACTGAACAAGCACCGTGTTTGGTGGGAGCATTACCTCGTGCAAAACTTGTTTTAACACTTGATTGAAGATCCCTGGTGACAGCGCAAACCCCTGAGGTAGTCTGGTGTACCGCAACTGCTCACCACGAAAGGTGAATGAAAAAATGTCCCTGCGTTCTTCAGCTAAAGGAAAACAGAAAAACGCGTTTGCAAGGTCCAGACAGCTGAACCATTCATGTTTTGGGGTCAGATTATTCAATGCCACGTATGGGTTGGGAACCGGCACGGTCTGAGTGATCAATAATTTATTGATAGCCCTCAGATCGTGTGCCATACGGAATTTATCTGTACCTGGTTTTTGTACAGGTAGAATTGGTGTGTTCCACTCAGCATAGGAGGGCTCAAGTACGCCACTTTCTTTCAACCCTAGATTGTTTCTGCGATGCCTGCCTCTGCAGCCGGTTTGTGTGGATACTGTGTGATCCAAATCGGGTATGTGTGATGCACCTGGAACGTTATGGGAGGGCAGTGTATCAGTCCCACATCTGTGGGCCCCTCTGACCATAACGACCCTGGCATACTGTCAATTAAAGGACCTGCCAGCGGGTGGTCCGTCAGTTCACGACCGTGCTCTCTGGGGAGCACATCATGTTGCATCAAAGCTACATCATGTGCCACAGAGTTGACTGAATATCACTCACAGCTGGGGGAATACCAGACGTATGTTAAAGGTGTTTGTACCCAATCTGAGGCCTCTGAGGCCCTCTTTACCATAGACCCTAAGTCTTTAGCCTGAAATTTTGGATTCAACGCTAGTGAAATATGAGGTGCTGTTTCGGTGCTCATCATGTACCACCCTTCCTGTTCTGGAGTCAAGTTAACAATCGCTGCCACCCCCTCTCGGCCCACAACAATATTCCCAGTAGCAATAGGCCAGATTTTCCCTGCCAGTTGTTCTGCAAAGTGGTCTTGAAACACCTCATCTCCTCTTCTGTCATAAAAGAGAGTGACATGTGGGGGGTCTGGAGGAGCGGAGTACAGATGCAAAGTCAGGAGCCACGGTTTCCACGCCAGGTAAGCAGAATAGATACCCCCTCCACCCATGACCTCAGGTTCAAGCAGTCCCCAGTAGATGTCAACATATTCCTCATGGACGGGTTGGATCACACACTGTGAGTGGGTAGTGGTGACCAGTCCACACTCCAGGGAGGTGCCATCTGGTAGCCTCACCACAAGTCCATCGGAAGAGCACAAAATTGAGGCTCCCAATCTGATGAGAAGATCTCTCCCTAAAAGGTTTGCTGGTGCATTTTCAGCTACCACAAAGGGATGCAACAGAGTCTGTGTGCCCACTTTTGTGAGAAGTGGACACGTCACCGGCAGTCTTTGTTTAGCCCCAGAAAATCCAACCACCTCCACCGACCTAGTCAACAGTTCACAGTCTTGTGGGATGTGAGTAATTGTTGAAAATGTCGCTCCTGTATCAACTAGAAACGGCAACCTTTCCGTTCTAACTGTCACCTCAAGTGTTGGGTCTGCCCCTCCTCCAACACTTAGCATTTTCTGTGGAGTGTCTCATTGTTGTTGGAACCCTATCCCCTCTGTCCCGAGAGGAAGATGCTCGGCTCATGGTTGTTGTTGTTGCTGGACCAGTGGTGGACCTGGCATCGGGTGAAAGAAGGGCGGTGGTGGGCCCATGTGTTGTTGGAATGGCCGCTGCTGCCCCCCTCTTGACATGTGGGTTGGTGTGGCCAGGTAGTAACAATCTCTCACCCAGTGTCCCTGCTGTCCACAGATGAAACAGGCATCCCCCTGCTGTTCCCATTGTGGAGTACCCCAACCCCATGACATCGGCCTTGGCCTCGCGCCCCCTCTTCCCCGTCCGACTACCCTCGCCGGATGTCCCCCTCTGGCCCTCCGGCCTGTTGTTTCCGACCACTGTTGCAGAGCAACTGTTCCAGAGGATACTGCCTCCTCATTTCCCTCTGTAACTGACTGTACAGACATTTGTTTTTTATCTTTGTGCTTTTTATCCTCAGTCTGTTTATGTCTGGCATCTGTCAACTGTAGTTTAAGCAGCTGCGTCTGCATAGTCTCTAATTCAGCCGCCTCTTTGTCTCCCTGTTTTTTCTCATATTTTAAACGATGTACTACGTGTTTCTCCCAGCGTTCAAGAGATGCTGTGAGCAAATCAACATTCTTCTCCAACTCGTCTACTACTTCTCTAGGCAAGGAGTCAAGAATGGCTTTTCTGAAATACGGGCGTTGTTGGATGGATTGCACATGTACACCTGTCACCCTCTCCCAAATGTCTTTACATTGTTCCATAAACTCCCACGGGTCTATAGTCCTATCCCATCTGAATTCGGGGACCGCTACTCCAGCTGGCAATGGGTACAGAGTTCTTATGATCGGCGCGATTTGTACAAACACCATGCACAACGGAGTTTCATCAGGTAGTTCTAAGATCCTATACCGGCCCCGAGCAGTCGCTATAGGAGAGTTCAGGTATGTCTGGACGGTGGCGTGATTAGCACAGCGAGCAAAAATGGCGTTCAGATCCCCCACTGCCAAGGTCACTCCTAAAGTAAGGGCATTAAATTTTTCCAACCAGCGGCCTCCACCCTGCACCAACGGTGGCAACTTCTCTGTTATCGACTCCAAATCACGTATATGAAACGGCTTATAGCGTGACACCTCACCTGTCGCTCCCTGAGTATTCAGTAATGGAAGTTGAGAAACAACACTGTAACACCTATCCACATCTGATACTGACTCCGCCTCCTCACGAACCTGAGCAGGTCACCTCTGGCTGACCTGGACCAACATATCCCCATCTGTCGGGCTGCCTCCTCAACCTGCCTGATGTTGTCCCCCGTGTCCGCACCCCCTCATCTTCCTCTACTATTCCTGTCAATGAACCCTCAATAAACAGTGTGGTATGTTTATCCATCGGGCTACTGGTGTTCCTGCTCTCCCTCCACAGTGTAGTCTTACTGCAGTGTTTTCCACTAGTCCCTGGACCCTCTGTCCATCCTCCTCCTCTCTCACTTTCACGTGAACTACCTTTCCACCGAGCCTGTCTACCTTCCTCCTCCTCACGTACAGTTAACTCATTAAGAAACCGCTGTCGTCTCTGCGCAGTCATTCTGCTACTAATTCCCCCTAACTCACTATCCTGAGTACCACCTTCCTCAGAATCAGTCTCCTCAAATGACAGTTTGCCTTTATGAACCTGCAACACCGGATAATTTCCAGCAGGTGGCGCTGTCGGTAAAGTCATGTTCGTTACATAAGGCGGCGGTTCATACTTTTCTGTCTCACCCAAGTTTTGTACACTCTGACAAAATAATGCTAATTGTTTATACATACCCTGTATTTGTCTGCGTTTCTCTAATTTCTTCTGTAGCTTCTGACGTGTTATAAATGATTTGTAGGTCAGCAAATCTTCGTTAAGCTCCTGAATTTGTTTGTTTTGATCTTTAACCTTGTCCCAATCTAGTTGTGTGAGTGTGTCTGATGATTTCTCCTCAGCCTGGACCAGCTGACTCAGAAGACTGTCCAGTTCCTTACATTTTCCTGCATTTGCTGTGTGTATAACATTAATTACAGCTTTAACCCTTTTTGATTGTTCCTGTAGAGTTTCCACAGGAGTTACAGATTTCTTATTTATGAGCTCCATATCTGCTGACACAATTCACACAATCTGGCATTCAAGTGTTTTTATTATCATGCACTCCTGGCCCCCGTTGAGACAAAACACTCACAAGTCTGAAAACTCAGTAAGTCAAGACTTGTAATTGCTTTATACAACAGCGCCCCCTTGCGGTCAGGATATGGATGCGTCACCTGACACCCACACAGAAAGAGGAAAAAGAAAAAAGCTTACCCCTCACCCACACGCAGTCTCACAGAGAAGGGAAGAAGAGACAAAACAAGTTCTATTTCGTATAAGCTTCGCCCTTTAAGGCCTTCGCTTTAGTGGGTTTATCCCGTTATGCGCAGCATAAGCACTGAAAAAATTTAGTCCACGCCCACCTGCTGTGTGGGCCCCACCCGGTCCGTATAAATTACGTTAAGAGCGGGAAATCGGCTCCCATTTTTTCTTCAGCGAGCTAAAATAGCACTGTCAGAAGAACAAAGAAGGAAAATTGTGTAGATGACCGACCTTTGTTAAGGATGCTTGGCCCGGCAGTCGACCTCCGGTCGTCCGGTGAGTTCTCCTCCCCGAGGAGAAGATGACGAGCAGTCTTATTTCAAGGTAAGCGCCGAGGAATATTTCCCAGTGACAGGTCACTACATGCTGGACAACGCCATCTTGTATTTTTTCCTCTTATCGCCGACCCTCGGAGCAAATCGGATGGTTCCTCCGGGACAGGCGTGCTCAGCTGCAGCCCCCGCTGCTCATTCCCTCCTGGGGAGCGTAGTGTCGGTGGAGGGGGGCTGAGTGAATGCTCACCCCATCCCACCTCGTTTTCGCATCGGCGATCACACCGCTCCCGGCCGACGGCGCCCTCAGGGGTTGCCCGGCGTAACCCAGGAGGAGGCTGACATGAAAGGACCCTTTTTTACGTCCTAATCCTTTCCCGCCAGTTCAGATGATCCGGCGGGAAGGTTGTTTACTGGGCTCCATTCCGGCTCACCGTCTTGACCCATATGGCCTCGTGCTCCCAACAGGACGTCCTACGGGCGAGGCCACAGACGGGTTCTTTCCTGGTAGATTGGGGGAGTCGGTCTCCACAGTCCGCACCCATCTCCAGAGCAGGGGTTCACTGAGCGGAAAGTCCCTCCGTGCCCTCTGGAGCCGAGCCTGATGGAGGCTTCATTGGAGTAAGATGTTTGAGATGGACCAGCGTCCCGTGCCTCCGGTTAGCATAACCGAGACGGTGACACCGCTCTCCAACTGAGCTCACCAGCATGTGTTTCACACAGCCGCAGCGAACAACACGTTACGCTGTTGGCGTACATGTTCAGAGGTGAGAAGAGACGGTGGCCCTTTGTCCTTCGGCTCATTCCGCTCTCGCAGCGGCTACTGCTAACGACGCTGCCGGCCCCTGCAGTACGCTCAGTCTACAGGTCAGCTGACGTCATCCTCAACCGGTGCGCCTCTTTTGCTGTCTGCCGCCCCGCATCGCAGCCGGAGAACGGGGTCCCAGAAGCTCTCTTGGCCCGTCACTCCACCTTCCTCTCAGGAGAAATGCAGGAGTCCATTGGTGATCCTCTTTTCATCAGCTAGAGATCATTTCAAGATGCTCCACAGCTGCTCCACGGCTGCTCAACGCCTCCCCAGCTCTGCTACGCCAGCCCCTCCCGTCAGATGTCCCCGGCAGCCGGAAGTTTTATTTTTTTCCGGACTTCGCCAACAGGGGGCCCTCTAGGACAACAAACAGAGCTCAACGGAAGGTAATCAGGTGTCCGGTCGCTGGAGGTGTGTTGATGACACTGTAAAATAACATCATTTTATGATGAAGTGTCTCCTAGCCAGGCTGTCAGCATGGTTTATCTGACAAGCAGATACATCACACACACTCATCACGAATGAGCCTTTTAAGGTTGTTTTCATTCACTGTCAGTGGTGCCGATGCGTGCTCCCGCGGCATGAAAACGCGCACGCAGCTCTCAGCGCCCGCCGTTCCCATCAACGTTCACGTGAGACCACAGTACGAGCTCAGCAACGTATCTCGCTCCCAGCAGAAGCGACACACGTTTTGTCATTGCAGCGGTGTCAACGCGCGCTCCCGCAGCGTTAGCAGTTCACAAGCCTCACAGCGGCTCTGCTCCTATATCCTCGAAGAAGGTTTTCTGAATTAATACTGCAGCGCATGGAATCATTCTGAAGTTCACATGACTTGCAGCCAAGAATGAACGTTTTTTTTCTGCAGACCGAGCCAGGGGTAGCCTCGCTTCACCGATGCCGCGGGCTGCTTCCTGACCGCTCCAGTGCCAACGCACGCTCCCGCGGCATCAGCAGCCCCACAAGCCTTCACAGCGGCTCAGCTCATACATCCTCGAAGAAGGGGTTTTGTCTGAATTAATATTGCAGCTCGTGGAATCACTCAAAAGCTCACGTGACCCGCAGCAAACGATGAACATTTTTTCTGCAGACCAAGCCAGTGGTAACCCCGCTCCACCGTTGGCGCGCGGTGCCTACTTACCGCACCAGTGCCAACGCGCGCCCCCGCGGCAATCCTGGCTTAAAGCGTTGCATGAGGACGCACACACACGACCCTCAGGACGCGTCGGCTCATATGTGCACCCACTTCCGAGCGTTACACCGAGCACGCTGCAGCCATCTCTTCCTGACATGAAGGTTTCTGAGACAGAACAGGTTTTATCATCCTCTGATGAAACGTTTTCTAAAAGGTGTACAGAGACGCAGGTCTGTCCCACACCCACTTGTTTCCAGTGGGATTTAATACTGGTCCTGCAGGTCATGATCAAAGCTTCATTTGAGCCTTTGGATCAGGTTCCACTTAAATTCTTGTCTCTTTAAACAGCACTGCTGCTGGCTTTAACACCCGCTAAGAGAGTGAGTGTTTTTATCTGCCCTCTCTGTCGCTCCGTCATGTCTCAGAATTTAGGCTGATGGCAGATCAGCTGATTTTAGATCAACCCAGCTTTTATGCCTAATACACCACGAGCTCTTTTAATCAAGAGCGATATCGTTGGAGGGGTTGTTCCCCCCCCCCCCTCTTTTCACACAGATCAGATGAAGTAACGTCTTTTTATCTTCTCTGTCCTGTGCGGGCGTTGACGTGTTACATAGCGTGCACAGCTGCAATGCGTCAACATTTGTTTGTGCATTATAGAGATGCATCTGCAGGTCGCCCGTTATCCACCCAGCGCTTGTCACACTGGCTGTGCGAGTCTATTTCTCAGAGTCAGAGTCAGAGTTTCTTTATTGTCATTCACACCTCATGTGGTACATGTGGTGGAGCAAAATTATGTACACAGGGTCCCAGTTACATCCAACAATAAAATGTATAAGAAAAACAGTAATAACATCTAAGATATGAACTAAGAAAAACATCAACTAAATATACACTAAGCACTCATAACATAAAAACATTGAACATCAGCACAAACATGAACATGAGTCTGTGAGCAGATGTGCACGCATGAACACATCAACATTGAAACAGATCAGCAGCAACATGAAACAGATCAGCAGCAACATGATATGGTTTTTCACAGTGATTATTCTAGTTAGAGATTCATGAGTCTAACAGCCTCAGGGTAGAAGCTGTTCCTCAGTCTAGTGGTTCTACACTTAATGCTCCTTAACCTCCTTCCTGAGGGGAGTGGGACAAAAAGTGTGTGTGCTGGGTGAGTGGGGTCCTTCATGATGCAGGTGGCCCTCTTCCTGCATCTGGAGGTGTAGATGTCTGTGATGGTGGGGAGGCTGATTCCAACAGATTTCTGTGCAGCCTTCACCACTCTCTGCAAAGCTTTTCTTTCTGCAGCTGTGCAGCCTCCATGCCACACATTGATGCTCGAGCACAGGATGCTCTCTACTGCACACCTGTAGAAGGAGGTGAGGACTGAGCTTCCCAGACCAACTCGCCTCAGCCGTCTGAGGAAGTAGAGTCTCTGATGAGCTTTCTTGATCAGGCTGGTGGTGTTGTTGCTCCAGCTGAGGTTGTCATTCATGTGTACACCCAAGTACTTGTAGCTGGAGACCACTTCCACCGCAGATCCTCTTATGTTCAGGGGGGTGTAGGTGTTTTTGTTCTTTCTGAAGTCCACAAACATCTCCTTTGTCTTCTTCACATTGATGTGAAGGTTATTCTCTCTGCACCAGCTCTCCAGGTGTTCCACCTCTTGCCTGTAGCTGGACTCATCATTGTTTGTGATGCATCCCACCACCGCTATATCATCTGCAAACTTTACAATGTGACAGCCTGGATGGGTAGCTGCACAATCATACGTGAACAGAGTAAACAGGAGGGGGCTCAACACACATCCCTGAGGAGAGCCAGTGCTGAGGGTTATGGTAGAGGAGGAGAGGTTGTGGATCCTCACTAACTGTGGTCTGTTTGTTAAAAAGTCTAGTACCCAGTTGCAGATGGAGGGACTTAGTCCTAGTGTGGATAGTTTGTCCATCAGGGTTTGGGGGATCATGGTGTTGAAGGCGGATGTGAAGTCCACAAAGAGCATACGGACGTAAGAGTTTTTCTGCTCCAGGTGGTTGAGCGCAGTGTGGACCACAGAGGAGGTTGCATCCTCTGTTGATCGGTTCTCACGGTATGCATACTGATGAGGGTCCTTGTTGATATTGATGGTTGTTTTGATGTGAGTCATGACCAGTTTTTCAAAGCATTTAGCGACTATCGGGGTGAGGGCCACTGGCCGATAGTCATTCAGACCAGTTACTGTAGAGCTTTTTGGGAATGGGATGATGGTGGCAGTCTTCAGGCAGGTGGGAACTGTCTCCAGGGTAAGTGAGGTGTTAAAAATGTCTGCCAGCACCTCACAGAGCTGATCAGCACATTCCTTCAACACTTTTCCAGGGATGTTGTCTGGGCCAGTTGCCTTGTGCGGATTAATCCTCCTGAAGGTACTCCTTACTTCTGCTGAGGTCACGCTGAGATGCTCTACGTCCGGTGGTGAGGTGAGTCTGGTGCTGGGTGGTCTGTTCGGGTCTTCAAAGCGTGCATAGAACTTGTTGAGGGCATCAGGCAGAGATGGATCTTTGGGGCATTGTTCACTCCTTCCTTTATAATCTGTTATGCACTTAATGCCCCTCCACATGCTCCGAGGGTCTTGTGAGAT
>NC_056507.1:34921569-34925372 GCF_014905685.2 Nematolebias whitei
TGAAGGAATGTGCTGATCAGCTCTGTGAGGTGCTGGCAGACATTTTTCTGAAGCCTTCAGAGCATCAGGATTAGAGTCTCCTGTCAACCTTCAGAGCACACTCTATCAGGGGTATCGTTTTCTCGACTGCTTTACATAATGGTATGTCAATGCAGGATATTTTGCACTGTGGCCGCGTGGTCAACACCCTGCTCATTACTCGCCTTTATTTAGGTGATGTGACGGCCTGTTCCATGACACATTCTGCCTTTAGTGTTTACAGAATGAACATTGTTGTTTCATGGAACTCCGTTTTATTCACATCTGTCTGCATGCATTACAGTGTGAGATGTTATCAATCACAAGTTGTGACTGTTATTTGATTTTATTGTCATTAATCAGTTCATGACTATTGTTACTAATCAGTTCATCTGATTAATAATCAGCTCTTCTGTTATTATTAATCTGTTCATACGGTTCAGCCGTAAACCGGTTGGTTCATGGCTCTTTTCAGCGTTTTTCCCTCCCCGTTGATGTTTCCGGGGCGTTCATGCATTCAGAATGCATAGTTACACAACATGCGTCTGTGCATGGCACATAATTACGCAATGCATAATTATGCACATGGGAGCTGAGTGATTAGACTTTTTTGGGCAAGCTTCTGCTTCATACGGTGTTCGAATGGACCCAGTGAGGCGAGGACCATATCGGCTTCGCCCTTTACCCACTAAAGCGAAGGCCTCAAAGGGCGAAGCTTATACGAAATAGAACGTTGGTTACGTACTGTAACCTCAGATTCTATGAGTATAAGCGTAGCCCTTTAAGCGTCGGGCCTCACTGGCTCCTAAATGGCTGAAGAAAAAGCTATTTTGGGAGCCGATTTCCCGCTCTTAACGTAATTTATACGGACCGGGTGGGGCCCACACAGCAGGTGGGCGTGGACTAAATTTTTTCAGTGCTTATGCTGCGCATAACGGGATAAACCCACTAAAGCGAAGGCCTTAAAGGGTTACGCTTATACTCATAGAATCTGGGGTTACAGTACGTAACCAACGTTCTTCACACACACAGTTTCAACACTACCCCCCCCCACACTCGAGTCACGCACAGCACGCACACACCCCGTCAGAATCACTGCCACCAAATAATGCAAACCACGGCACAAACAATAGTTAATACAATGTCCTAACCCTAATGTGATCCCCGATCACAGGAAATTTGGCAAAACTAACTAAAAGTCCCAGACTTGACATTCCCCTTTAAACTAAATTATTAATGGTGTCTTTTTGATGAGCAGTCGACACTCCATCACGGAAGACGCGAACCGTAGCTGCGGGTCCCCGACCCGGTTCCCGTCTCTCTCGTCAGAGGGACGGTCTGTGCGCCACCACCGCTGAAAAAGGGAACGTCTTAACGATCCTAGATCGTGTAACTATCTACAAAATACACTTCAATGTTAAACTAAGCCGTGCAAAGGACACGCACGCACATGCACGCAGCGTATAACACCCAAAGTGTCTGAATACGCGTAATCCGTTCGTCTGAAGTACCACTAATCACCGTAAATTAGCTTAACAACCATCTTTATTTCCGGAGATGATATTAAACACCCACAGAGGAAGATTTAATTTGGTTTACAGCCGAATAGCGGAGTTTTTTGGGCCGTTCGGCCAACTTAGGTAAACCCGCTTACCTGTTAGTAGAATATATGATGGGCCCAGTTCGCTATGTGGGTGGTCAGCACCAAATCGATCCAATCCGTGTGTCCGCCAGCTGCACCGTTGGGGTCACCATCTGTTGTGGCTTTTACCACAATCGTGTTCAAGACAGCTGAGACGGTCACCTTAGTTCAAAAGATTTATTTGACAATGGGTTACAAGTATTCAGAGATCATAAAATCAAGATCATTAAACAGGGGTGGAGGCCTCCGGGTTCAACTGTCCCCCTCTTACAATGCTGTGATTGCTAGTATCACTCAGCCCTCTGTGAGTAGTAAACAGCCATCAGTGTGCTAATGACCCATTGTTAGGCTGATGGTCCTGCTTGAGCATGTGATCAGTTGGTTTTGGTTGTCAGCAGCAAACTGGTTGATCCACTCTAAGAAGGTGCTATTTAAGAGACTGAGCTGAAAACAGCACCTCAGACTGAGGAAGTCTCTTGGATGAGAGACGAAACGTTTCTAGAATTTTTTTTGCTTTGGTTTGCTTTTGTTTTTTTGAATGTCCAGAGGACCAGATTGAACTTTTTTGGATTTTTCTACCTGGATTATTGAGCATGCATCAAGATATTTTGAATCATTTTGGCCAGGATTGCCTCAAACTAGTAAGAGAGTTTGAGAAAACAGCAAGGAAGAGGGCAGACTACAGGAACCACTTGCGATTCAACCTCAGATGTCGACAAAGTGGCATCATTCCCAAGAGCCTGGAACTAAAATCATCGGTCAGCGGGCACCGGGCAAGCAAGATCCTTCAGAAGGCACAAACCCAGCTGCTGAATGAACGGGTGAGACAGACCAATTTTACTATTGAGGCCTTGAAGGCCAAAGAAGAGCACATTAAACAGAAACTAACTATGTGTCTAGATCAGACCACACTTCAGCAAGTGTTGGACTGTACAGATCAGGCACACTTAGCACAGCATGTCAAGTCCAAGACTCGACAACAAAATAAGTTTAACTTACTAATAACTCATCAACACCATCACTATTCCAATAACAACACATTCAGTGTAGGACAACACTCCAGTAGTCAATTACATGCCAGGGAGACAGAAAAGTGGGTGAAGAATTTATCTGACAGACAGCTCACCCAGCCGGAGACAGAGATTCTTGCCAGGGGACTGAACTTTGCGGTTGCACCAAGTACAATTCCTCTGGTGGAGATGATCACAGCCACAGAATCAGCCATCCGCAACAACAAAATGAAAGAGGGTGAAGCAGAACAGCTCAGAATCAAAGTTTCATCCTGCCTCAGCAATGCCAAACCACCACCTTCCAACATCAGTAGAGAGGAGAGGAATGCACTCACCACTCTTAGCAAGGACAAAAACATCATCATTCTCCCAGCAGACAAAGGAAGGTGCACAGTGATTATGAACCAGAAAGACTATCATGAGAAAGTTATGACACTCCTTAGTGACTTAACCACTTATGAACCTCTGAAAAGAGATCCAGGAAGTGGTTACAAGAAGAAGTTAATAGATTGCCTGAAAATTTTGGAGCAGGACAAGGCTATTGACTGTATTCTGTACCACAGACTGTACCCAGGGGAGGCCACACCTAGTCTGTATGGTTTACCTAAAATCCACAAACAAGGTGTACCTTTAAGACCTATTGTTAGCAAGATTAACTCTGTCACTTACAATGTTTCCAAATATCTGGCGTCTGTACTCATCCCTTTAGTTGGCAGCTCAGAACACCACATACATAACACCATGGACTTTGTGGATAAGGTGAGGGATGTCATCATGGAGACTGATGAAACAATGGTCTCTTTTGATGTCACATCACTCTTTACGTGCATTCCTGTTGATGATGCAGTAGAGGTGGTCAGTTTAAGATTAAAATCAGACACCACTCTGAGCAGCAGGACCACGCTTTCCACAGAACAACTGTGTCAACTCTTGAAACTGTGCCTGCAGTCAACCTACTTCACATATGGGGAGCAATATTATAGGCAGAAACATGGGTGTGCTATGGGGTCTCCAGTTTCTCCTATTGTTGCCAACCTGTACATCGAGGAGGTAGAAAAGAGAGCCTTGACGTCCTTTTCAGGGACACCACCAAGTCATTGGTTCAGGTATGTTGACGACACCTGGGTTAAAAT
>NC_056507.1:34925472-34937717 GCF_014905685.2 Nematolebias whitei
TTTTGTTTTTTTGAATGTCCAGAGGACCAGATTGAACTTTTTTGGATAACTCATGTTTATGTGTTCTTAATTGATCCCTCTTCTTATACTTGTGTTTCAGTTCAGTTGAAGTCACCCTGCCCCCAAACTCTCTTGTAATTTACTGTGAAGATTAAACCGGTGTCCTCTCATCTAAACTGAACCTGTATCAAACGATGATTCAATGATTAAATGCTAATTGTTATTATCATACCTGCTTCCTGGCCTGCTGTGATTAGCTTGTAATTATATCAAAATGTAAATTTATAAGATTGTAAATTTATAAGATTGTCTCCAGCTAGTGTAAGATCATATATAAAGTAGATACTCATGCAAAGTAATTGATTAACATTTAAATGATTGTAGGGCTATAAGTGTAGTGAAACCCTTTAAAAACGACACGTGCACACATTGTATAACATGACATTTCAATCTTGACAAAAAATAATAAAAGATAAAACATGAAATCCAAAAAGGGCCTGGGTGGTTCTGGGGGATGTCTGCTGGTGGCTGCATGTGGGCCCTCAGGTGGTCTGTGGCGGCGGTCGTGGGTCACCGATCTGGTAGCCTGGCTGTGCTGGGGTGGGCGCGGGGGCTTGGGGTTCTGGGGGCTTGTCGCCCCCGGGCTTGGGCCTGTGGGGATCAGGGATCTTGAGCTCTGGTGGGCGGGTTGCCGGGCTCTGGGCCGGGCGCTCTGGTGCCCGGTTCTGGGCAGTGGCCTTCGGCTCGCTGGTGGGTTGTGTGTTCATGGGCTGGGGGATTGGGTGTTTGGGGGCGTGACCAGTGGCCCCTAAAAGGGGGTAGTTTGACCCAGCCTAGGTGTCTAGTGTGCTATGTGTTTTGAGAGATGTCCGAATGAGGGGTGGGTGTAGTATTTCTTCTGGGGTGGGGACTGGGTGGATGTCCTTGGGGGCGGCCCGGGACAGTGCATGGCCGACTGGCTGGCCCCTTTCCTGTGGTGGGGGCCCGCTCCCGGTGCTTCCTGGCTCTGTCGGCGGTTGGGCGGGCGCTCTTGGCCGGGTCGTCCTGGTGGGGTTTGGCTTCATCTGGTGGCGGGCTGACTGCGGTCTGTGGGGGTATTGGCGGCCCTTGGGTGTGTGGGCTGCTGGTAATGCTTCTGGCGGCCCTCGGGGCTCTGTCCCTCTCTGGTCTGGAGCTCAGCGGGCCTGGCGGTCGGTCCAGATGGAGAGGTGTCTTGGCCTCAATCCCTGGGTGGACCTTGGGGAACTGGGGTGGGGGGGTGGGGGGGCTGTTGGGTCAGTGGGGGGAGCTGATTCCCTGTGGGAACATTTGCTCTCACAGTTATACAGGTCCTTCTCAAAAAATTAGCATATTGTGATAAAGGCCATTATTTTCCATAATGTAATGATAAAAATGAAACTTTCATATATTTCAGATTCATTGCACACCAACTGAAATATTTCAGGTCTTTAATTGTTTTAATACTGATGATTATGGCATACAGCTTATGAAAACCCAAAATGCCTGTCCAAAAAAATTAGCATATCATGAAAAGGTTGTCTAAACAAGCTATTAACCTAACCATCTGAATCAACGACGTAACTCTAAACACCTGCAAAAGATTCCTGAGGCTTTTAAAAACTCCCACCCTTGTTCATTACTCAAAACCGCTATCATGGGTAAGACTGCCGACCTGACTGCTGTCCAGAAGGCCATCATTGACACCCTCAAGCAAGAGGGTAAGACACAGAAAGAAATTGCTGAACGAATAGGCTGTTCCCAGAGTGCTGTATCAAGGCACCTCAGTGGGAAGTCTGTGGGAAGGGAAAAGTGTGGCAGAAAACACTGCACAACAAGAAGAGGTGACCGGACCATGAGGAGGATTGTGGAGAAGGGCCGATTCCAGACCTTGAGGGACCTGTGGAAGCAGTGGACTGAGTCTGGAGTAGAAACATCCAGAGCCACCGTGCACAGGCATGTGCAAGAGATGGGCTACAGGTGCCGCATTCCCCAGGTCAAGCCACTTTTAAACAAGAGAGACTGCGTCAGAAGCATCTCTCGCCGGGGACTGCTGCTGAGTGGTCCAAAGTTATGTTCTATGATTACAGTAAATTTTGCATTTCCTTTGGAAATCAAGGTCACAGAGTCTGGAGGAAGAGATGAGACACAGAATTCACATTGCTTGAGGTCCAGTGTCAAGTTTCCACAGTCACTGGGGTGCCATGTCAGCTGCTGGTGTTGGTCCACTGTGTTATATCAAGCGCAGGGTCAATGCAGCTAGCTATCAGGAGATTTTGGAGCACTTCAAGCTTCCATCTGCTGAAAAGCTTTATGGAGATGAAGATTTCATTTTTCAGCATGACCTGGCACCTGCTCACAGTGCCAAAACCACTGGTAAATGGTTTACTGACCACGGTATTACTGTGCTCAATTGGCCTGCCAACTCTCCTGACCTGAACCCCATAGAGAACCTGTGGGATATTGTGAAGAGAAAGTTGAGAGACACAAGACCCAACAATCTGGATGAGCTTAAGGCCGCTATCGAAGCATCCTGGGCCTCCATAACACCTCAGCAGTGCCACAGGCTGATTGCCTCCATGCCACGTCGCACTGAAGCAGTCATTCATGCAAAAGGATTCCCGACCAAGTATTGAGTGCATAACTGAACATGATTATTTGAAGGTTGGCGTTTTTTGTATTAAAAACACTTGTCTTTCATTGGTGGGATGAAATATGCTAATTTTTTGGGACAGGCATTTTGGGTTTTCATGAGCTATATGCCATAATCATCAGTATTAAAACAAGTAAAGACCTGAAATATTTCAGTTGGTGTGCAATGAATCTGAAATATATGAAAGTTTCATTTTTATCATTACATTATGGAAAATAATGACCTTTATCACAATATGCTAATTTTTTGAGAAGGACCTGTATTTCTCCCAATCCCTCACCATGCACCTCCACCCTCTTCATTTCAATTCCACACATTTAGGGTTGTTTGGGCTCGGGTGTGCTGCAACAATTTTACATCTCTGTTGACCATAGCCACCTGGGACTCAATTTTATTGTACACCTTAGACATTCACTCATAACATCCTCATGACATTTGCATATAGGAACTTGAGGTGGGCACATGGCTATGGGTGGTGGGATGACTTTACTCTCGCCCCCTGTGCCTGTGCTCACTTACAATGGTTGCATTTAGACACTAGGGTTTGGATAGAGTTGGGGTGGAGGGGAAACTGGCATCATGCCAGCCTTTGCTCCTTCTTCTTTCCTTTTTAATGGCACTATATAACAACACACATCAACAGCACATCTAGGGGCGGGGGTGTATGTGTCGGGGTCATATTCTTTTTTTTTTCCCTCACCCCCCTAGTTCCCTAACTGCCATTCCGGGGGTGGGGTCCGGGAGAAGGGCAGGCCGTAGGGTGTTTACCAGGACTATGTGGGGGTTCGGGGTCTGGGGGATTGCCGTGGGCGGTGCTGGCGCTGTGCTCTCCCTGGGATTGTTTGGTTGTTTGGTCTTGGGGGTCGGGTCTCTGCTGCTTCACAGTTACTATTAAATGTTCTATTAGAGAAGCCTTATACACTTATGCATGCTCACAACCACACACAAATAGATGCAGGGATGCTTATGTAGGCTTTATATGTAGATATATAGATATATAAATATGTATATGAATGTATATTCATGTGTATGTATGTATGTATATAGGCGTAGGTATGGGTATATATATTTATGGAAACTTACTGCAAACCCATGAATATTTTAAGTTCTTTATACATATGTATTTTGTTGCTGTGTTTTGTCATGTTCTTTGCAGGTGAACAGACAGTGGCCGGGTGTTTTGCCATGTGCTCTCTTTGTGTATATTTCTTATATTTTGGAGTCTTACTTTGTCTTTTCTTTCTTTCTTTCTATCCTATTAAAAAAAAACTACACTAGATAATCACTAGAATAAATATTTCATAATAATGGTGTGGAGAGGATGGCTGTAAGGGGAGAAGGGAGGCCATCTATTAAAAAAATAATAATAATAATTTCTGTTGTCACCACGTGTGTCTCCGCATAAGGACCGAGCGCTTGCGTTATAATTTCACGTGTAGTAAACACCACCACCTCCTTCAAGGTCTTCCGAAGGAACACACACTTTCCTTCTATCGCATCTGCTATCATCACACCTAGACTCCACATGTCGATCGCCGTGGTGTACTTCGGTTCATGGTCTACGAAAAGTTCAGGCGTACACTAATACTTCGTGCATCTCAACCACGTACGAATGTCCCCTGAGTGCGCTTAAACACGAGACTTCTCGCACGGTAGCGTCTCTCAATCCACATTCATCCTCAATCAAATTCTTTGTGTGGAGTTTAATGGCGAAGTGATCTCTCGCGATCTTGTGTACACATTCATACACAGGTCCGTACATTCCTGTTCATATTCTTTATCCCAAGCGATATAGGTTCAATTGTTTTGCTACGTACGTTTCTAGCTTACGGACGTGTTTTATTCCTACTGTTTAAATGTAACAATCAAGCGTTTGCGAGATACACGTTTATTTGCATCAGATTTTCCTACAAGAAGTGTTTCTGTGTACACAAAACACAATAAAGAAAAATACAATTCGGCAAGGATGGCGTCTTCTTTTACGTGGAGAATCACAGCTGCAAAAGCGATTGGAACTAAAGCCCCAAATACACTGCTGCTGTTGAGAGAGCTAGTTCCTTAGCTGGTTTGAGTGTTATTGGTTTTTATTTAATGTCAGAAGACCTCGGGTTAGAAATACAAGCAGTAGCAACTTTGTAACGTTCATTTACTTCTTTTATACACAATAGTCACCACAATTACTATAATAAAGCCAACGATGACAGACGTTTCACTTTCGTTCACTTGAGCGATGGTGTTCAAAGACCTTACGATATACATGTTTGAGGCAAGATGACCGACTTCACATGTGTAAGTGGCAAAGTTGGACTTCAGCAGCTCAACGTAGTCTTGTCTCTGGAACGTGTCGTCTTCATTGGGACGGACCCCGGATGACTCCAGTCCATCCTCTTTAGTTAGGATGTGACCGTTTCTTTTGATCTGAAAGCTGATATATTTCACGTAGAAGCCCGTGACCAGGCACGTCAGGACGATCGTCGCACTGAGTTGCACGTGAACATGTGCACTGCAGGTGGAGGGTGGTTGTCAAGCCATTTTTGTCTATAGCCAATAAAGGAGACCATCCAGTTTATACATTCTTTCTCAATGTAACCTTTGGTGTATTCCTTATGGATACGCACACCATTCCATTTTTTTGCTGTTTCTTTCGCTGCATCGTATGTGGCAACCCAGACTTCATTGCTAAAGTCAAAGTGTAAGAAGTCGTACCCGTCGTAGTGGTACATGTCCAACCCTTCCGAGAATTTAACAATGCTATCAGGCTGACTCTCACCCTTGCAGCCGTGCATCCACTGAAGGACGTGTGTGTCTGTGTCATTCTGTCGGAGTCGCGCCATCACAGTCTTAATGTTGACCTTAAACCAATCCTGCTTGCTCAACCTGGACTTTGTGCCTCGGTCCCAATACTCTTGGTCGAGATTCTCCTTCATCCACAATTGTTTGGGTACTTTTTTTTTTGCTCATCGCTGTCGTAGTAGTCATTCATCGCGTTATCTAGAAACCCCATGGCCGTGAACTCGTGGAAACCCGGGAGACCCACGGGTTTGGAGAAAGCCGTGTACATGTAGATCAGAGAGTGCGTTTCGCAGTAAACCATCGTTATTGCTCCCACGAGGACGAAAACGATCACGGGTGACATTTTGTACGTAACTTCGGTTAAGGTTGTGTTAAACCCTGTAATTTATTTGACCGGATGTTCCGCGTATGCCCATCCGTGCAGTTGTCCAAGCCGCTTCTTAAGTGAAACCTTGTTGATCTACATGCACACTGTGTGTATAATTATTATACAAATAAACATTTTGATACACGGTGAGCGACGAAGTCAGGAGTAGGTACAGGTTGGTCGATCAACGAAGGTCGGGTATGTATAATTTATAGGGCCCTGTTGTAAACCCATAATATACGAAGTAGTCCACAATGACCTTTCGTTCCTGTTCTTGTTCGACTATGTAGTTCTGCATGATCTCTTTGTATTGCATGTTTGAACATACATTTTACCAATTGTAGAAACAAAAGTAACACAACCATGCGTTTATGAGAAACACGTTTATGTACATTCACTTACAAATACAAAGCACTCTTGGTATTAATCAAACAAAAGACCTAATAACAAAGATGAGAAAGCTGCGGATGGTCGATTGTGTGTTCGTGTCTCAGTATCACATTCACGGCTCTACGATGGCCTTGATAAAAATAGTGTCCTCTTGTACATATACGTTGTTCGTTCCGTTCTTGGTTAATGTCTGTAACGGGCAAAATTGTGGACATCCCGATGCTACGTTCATGTCACGGAGTGGACGTCCAAAAGCTTCCGGCATCGCGTTGGGCCTAAACGATAACGTTATGTGATGATCCAAAATCATCAGTTACATGCGAACACAAAAGTGAGCAACAAAAATCTCAACATGCGATTCGTGTAAAATATACATGCAAGATGTGCATCGCATACAAAGCAATCATACCTTTTGTTTGAACGGCCACGTCTGTAAAGCGTCGTACTCTCCTTTCATGATCACCAAGAACAAGGATAGATGCGTACCCCCTCCAGATCCGTCACCGTTCAGATATACTCTGAGACACATCTTGTAACCGTAATGGTTTGAATAAAATACCGTGTGTACAAACAAGAAAAAGATGCATATGCGTTTTTGTCGAAAATGTAAAATACCGGTGTGTATAGTTTTGTTTTCTTTTACCAGGTGAGAAAATAGGTGGGCCTCTGGAAGAATATTGCGTCTTCTCTCCTGCGGCGGAAACGATCAACTTTCCATAGCAATATCCCTTCTACGGTACAATGGTGCAGTTCCCCTAGCAAACGCTCGTTGTTCACAATGGACGTGAAAATTCGGTTGACGTTGCGTTCGAGATACGCTGCTCTGTTCTATAAGTCGTCCTGTTTTTCTTGATCCAAGCGAGATTGTTGCTTACACGCTTCGTGTAGGAGAGACATACATTCCACTTCTCTGTTTAAGAGGCACACCACGTTCTCCAATGTCACGATCTGTTTAAATCAAGTATGACACTCAATTAAAAGCATTTCGTACGTGGTCCAAGTACGCTTTTTAACGTCCTACCTTTGCATCAAGGTCTCGAGTAGCTGAGGGTGAGCAGATATCTTCGGCTGATCTGTACATACACACATCTCCTTCGTCTTCACGGTCCCGTACTCTATCGCGATTTGATATCGATAAAACGATAGGTAGAATCTGTCGTAGATACTGAACCGTACCATCGCATTCGTGGTCGACGAGTTCTGTTTTGTTGCTCTGTGTCAACGATAAATCAAACAGTCGTGTACAACAGCCAGTGTTATGTTACGAAACTACATGATGTCATTAAAAAAAAAAACAATAACCTACCACAAAACTACAGCCTACATCGCAGAACGGACAGACCTTCTCGCTGCAATGCTTGTAGTGCTCGTCAAACTGTTAGAACAAAACAGGCTCGTTTATTCAAATAGAACGAACGTTATTATGAACGTATACCGTATGCAACAATATCGTACAGTTTCTCTGGTGACTCGTTTCTTGGCACACAAATCGCATCGCATGGGAAACTTCAGACAGACTGTATCGTGCATCTGTGCGGTGCGTACGAGAAGCATTATTACAGCATATTGCACGGTCGAACTTGCCATGTGAACCACGTCTCACCTTAATCGTCTTGTAACCGAACGTGCACTTACAATATTTATAAGACAACACTCTCTCCTCACACTCTCGCTCGTAGTGTCTCTGTAGGTCTTTGATCAATATGGACATGCGACAAGCCTCGCATATTTTGTTTTTGTACTCGCAGTGCGTTTCATGTTGCACCTACAGAGATGACAATATGAGATGTTCGAATGAACGTGATACGTTAGATTGTGTGAAAATGCGCACACATTCGTACTTGGTAGTCCTTCATGGAACCGCTCCAACCGCAGCCTCGGTTAGCGCATCGCGTGCGTAGCGTCGCGATTTCTCTGTGCGTCGCCTCGTCGGGAAACACCTAGAGACATCACATTTTCAGAATAAGCAAAATCAGGAGACGCGAGCGCACGTAACCAACGAGACGTCATCATATCACTTGTGTTCAAAAAAGAGGTCGGTTCGTGGCACGGTTCATCTTCAAGGCACGCTCGGCAATCAACCAGACCCGAGCTGAAATCAAGCGATGATATATGTATATATAGATAATTACAAGCGTTTATGTGAACGTGCACTCACACGAATAGAAACCAATAGGTACGTTTGCATTACGGTACCTCGTTATCGAAGTGAAACACGACATACAAAAGCGATGACCGCAATTAGCTTGAACAGGTTCGCGTAAGAGGTTGTTACAATGCCGACACTTGTAATTATCGTCCACTGATGCCAACGATATGTCTATGTCAATCCCACGTAGAATGTCAGCGAAATCTGAACCTCCACAAGCCATCGTATCTGTTGTACCTAAGACACAAACACGTAAGCAATGTTATACGCTTTGTGTATTCTAGTGAAAACTGTCAGTACTCACACCCATCAGAGAATAGACAATGTACGGTTAATCGACTGAATGTGCAACGAGTCAAGGAATAATACATAAAAGACACGCTCAAGTGAGTGTCGGTAACACAAGAGACCTTAGGTCGGACGTCGGACAGTAGATTAGGACAAACGTGAAATTGGCACAATAATCGGTCGGCCGTGTACAAGACGCGAGCATCGGCAACGTGGGGAATATAGGGTCGGACGAGGTATGAAAACTTAGATGACAATCACGGTAGGTCGGTCGGGTTGTTAGCTAAAAAATAGAACATGCGCTACATCGGAGCATCACTCGCTAGCTTACATGAACAAGATGTATAACACGACACAAAGACACGACAACGAAACCCAAGTTTTAAACGGTCGCGTATCACACGCCCGCGGACCACCCGTTGGTGCAGCGTACATTTCAGTGCTACATTTCATTGTGACTGCAGTGGGCATCCTTGTAAACTTGTGCATGTTGGTTTGCATAAGTCGAAAACGTCGGTCGGAGAGACTCTCTAAACACAAGAACGACGTAGACATGCGGTTTATGATCATCGGTCTTTGTGACATATGCACTCTTGTAGTGTCTAGTCTTCGCGTGCTTGGATATGTACTATTGGACCATGATAAGCTTGAATGTTACTTTTGCCACGAAACGCTCAAATGTCACTTTCGCTATATGTACAAGTTTGATGCCACTGAAGCTAAAAGTGGGGACTTTCTGGGCTAAGATATTCTTCGCTGATATTTTACCTATATGCGTTCTCGTGTTCTGTAATTTGAGGATATATTGTTTCGTTCGCGCACACGTGCAAACGAACAAACAAACCAAACCTCGCTTGTTGCGTAGGGCTCAAACGTTACCGTTCTTGATAATTGCATCGTTTGTATGTTGTTGGATGCCATGGATAGTAAGCAGCCTGTATTACAGCCAGCACACCAACTGTAACATGGTCACAGTACTAAACATATGCACAGCCGTTGGACACATGTACTGTATCACTAGTCCATCCTTGTATATGTTCATCTATAAAAACAAAAGTGTTTCGTTGCCAGATTCGAGTATGTTGAACAGTAACACGCTCGCGTCCGGCGACAGTACATACAAAATCGAGTGTAACCCGTCATTACGTCAATGGCTATATTGTTTGTTTCCGAATACGAATGGATAAAATGTCTTTTGCTCATGTTAACCTTGTATTACAGCTCTTATGTAACGGCCATTGCTTTGCATGAAAATAACTTACGTGACCTGTGTGTTACAGCTTTCATGTAACGGACATTGCTAATTTTGTATAGTGTGATGACATTCACAGGAATTAGGCTTGTTCGTACAATGGTGAGGCCCTCTTAGAACTTCTGTTTTGATTTTTCAGTACATTGTATAATGTGTTATTCACAGAAACAACGGTGGCCCTCTCAGAGGTGAAGATTTGATATAATGGACCATTTGTACTATACTAAAGCCCCTTATCCACAGGGCCTTTTGGTACTCCTATGTAACTAGTTCGGGTCGATTGCGTGTTTTATCCACAATGCCTTTAGCGGTGGAACCCACCCCATTTTTGGGACCTAATTCTCTGAGGTCCCAGGTCTGGTTCTTGTTGGGTCTAGATGTGACATCAGCGCACTGTAGGTCACTGATTGGTCAGGGAGCGTATTCATTGGTGGAGGGCGGAGATTCAGTCTTCCACCGGAAAACCCGATCCACCATTTTCTTTTTCACCCGCCATAACAGACAACAAGAAATCAGAGGAGCATATTTTGGAATATTTTATAAGGTAAAACAAATAATCATGGCACAACCGTGGTCGAATGCTGAAATTCAGGCATTTCTCTGTTTGCTGGCCGACGAACAAGTGCAGAGCGAGCTAGATGGAACGAAACGAAATGAAAAGATTTTTCAAGAGGTGTCTGCGCAGAAGGCGGTGCAGGGCTCCAACAAAGGGAGGGAGAGTGGCCTAGACACGGCCACTGCTCTTTTGGAATCTATAGCTGATGGTGAGTGTTATTTTATTTACTTTAAGCATATTTCCTTTTCCTCATGCAACTGTTTCTTTGCGTTTTCTGAAAGTACTCTGAACAAACGAGGTTGACACGGTTAAGTCGTCATTAGTTAGCATAATTGCTAACTATACTCTGTTGCTGTTTTTCCACTCTTATTTTGATGCAGAAAGTCCCACTGAAGATGAAGGTTTGCCAGATTCTGCTTTTGACCTGTAACAATGCTGGTGAAGATTCTCAGTTATCCTTGACACGGCAAATCCCCCCCAAAAGATAAAAACTGTAAGGGTCCCGCTGCCTGCAGCCTGCCTTGCTGATGGCCGCTGATTAACAACACCTGGCGGTCATCAGCCTGATGAGCCTCTCCATCTACAAAAGGCTGCAGCCCAGTGTGACTCATCGCTGGAGCATATCACCTCTCATGGTATAGTACTGTTGAGCTAGATATGTCTAAGTGAAAAGAATTTGTTCACCTGTGTTCTCTTTTCCAGTTTCCTGGTTCCTCGTGTTTTTGGATCTCCTTGTGACCTGATCTGGATTCCTCAGCCTGTCAGGTATTCCTCGTGCCATTTTTGCCTCCAGTTGCCAGCCTTCCTCGTTCCCTTGGACCCTCGTTGGATTTCCCTCCGCTGCTCACTCCTTGGACTGAAGGACCAGCTCCCCTCCTTCGGATTTGGACTGTAAGGACAAAAACGCTCTTCAAACAAACCACTCAGGTCTTCACCTCTGGACCAACATTAACCTGTCGCCCCTCTTTCCAGGAGTTGCAGAGAAGCAGCGTGTGGAGTAATTTCACTGTAAATAAATAAACACTGTTCTTTTGTACTTCCCCTGTGTCTGCCTTGTTCTGGGTCTCATACCATCTGGGTTCCTCGCGCAATCCTAACAAAAACAAAACCACAGGACTTTTTTTAAAACTGAAGACGTTTCGCTAATCATCCGAGGAGCACTCACAATTCAATGAAAAAAAGGAATATGGGATTAAAGTTATAAAGCTGTGGTGTTCTGTAAGCTTGCTGGAGATTGATCTGCATGCGCCAGTCTCCATAATACAAGCTTACGGCACACCACAGCTTTATAACTTGAAACACACTCCTCGTTTCATTAAATTGAGAAAGAGCCTCGGATGAAAAGTGATACATCTTCAGTTACAAATAAAGTCGTTTTTTTATTTATGTATTTTTTCGGTTTTATCTGTAATGAGTACTGAAAAACGTAACCATAATACAGAATGTCCATGTGTTGTAAATCAACATTGCAGTGGAGTTAAAAAGGTGTAGGAATTGTGTAATGTACGTTTACAATCATCCTCATTCAGGAGGTTTTCAGTCATTGCATGTCAAACACCTCGGCCATGATGTCCATCCTGTGGATCCAGCAGCTTCTGCATCTTTTTCGCCCAAGGTCAAAAATTCTCTCCACGGCTTTCACTGTGGTAAAAAGGAGCAATAACTTAATATTGCTAAACAGCACTTCAGTCATGAAGATAATTTGCGACAGCTTAATTTAAAGAGCTGCGTGGTAAGCATAAGCTCTGAAAGAGTTGTTAAATGTCAAATCAAATGTAGGTTATTATGTAATGTACATAA
>NC_056507.1:34937817-34943529 GCF_014905685.2 Nematolebias whitei
GACTTTATTAATCCCAGAGGGAAATTAAATGTTATAACTCATCATCCTGGTTTCATTAGAGTTGTTCTAGATGCTGATGGCTGTGGGCAGAAAGGATCTCTTGTAGCGGTCTGTCTTACAAAGGATCTGCAGAAGTCTCTGGCTGAAGACATCTATATATAAATATTAAAATAGATTAATTATATATGCATAAACAAATATAAAGTTTTTGTTGTAGGTTTTGGTTCTTTGTTAAAAACAAAAATTAAAGAGTAAAAGAGTTTTTCTAAAACTACAGCTGCTAAAAAATGCAGCATATGTAATAGGAGCACAGCAGCAGTGTTTGTTTTGCCATTTTTACACAAACGTGGTAATAAGGCATGTCTGTACATTAAAAAAACAAACAAGAATAATTATTAATCCATGTTTATTTTCAAATCAACACTTTAATGTTCACGTATCTAAGGAAGGCTGGGGAGGTAAAAAAAAAAAGATTAAGGGGTGGAATTAGGATAAGTTATGGCTCATGAGGTACTCCATCAGAGCATCTCTGACAGCTTGAAGGATGATGGAATGCCAACCTTTTCTGTTGAAGTAGTCTGTGTGATATTGTTGGGGGGCAATGATGGGTATATGGCTGCCATCAATAGCACCCACACAGTGTGGGAGACCCCACCGGTTCTCAATGTAAGTGGTCATTTCTCTGAACCTCTCTTCAGTAGGCATGCGTATTTGTTCTGGCTCAAGCAATGTCTCAGCTGCTGCACAAAACTCATGCACACACCTGCACACAGTCATGACGCCAACTCCAAAAAGATGTCCAACACTACGGTACTCTGAACCTGTTGCAAGTTTCCACAGAGCTACAGTCACTCGCTTCTTTACTGGCACACATTGGCGGTATGTTGTGTTCTGCCTCTCCAGGGCTGGACGTAGTTTGTTGCACAGGTAGTTAAACGTTTGTTCAGACATCCTGAAGTTACGTAGCCACTGAGCGTTTGTGAAACCTGGAACAATAACATCCCACCACTGAGATGATCTATTCCATTCCCACACTGTAGGTCTGCTGCGAGTATGATTAATTAGCTGGAGACTCATCTGAAACACACACACACAGCATGTATTAATAAACAGTACTTCATTGATATTTACATCATTTTACTCAATCTTTTCTTTCAAATGTAAAGCCCACCACTACAGCAGTTAGCATTTGCTTACCACACGTCCTGTAGCTTGCATCCTGTCTGCTACATCATAATGATTTAAAGCTTCCAACACTCTCCTGTAGTGCTCCAGACTGTTCGGAGGGGGTAAACACAGCCTGTTCTGGGTTTGGGTCGCTGTTAAACGTCTGAACATCAGTTCTCTTCGACGTCTGAAAATCTCTTTTCTTCTACGTTTGAAAATGGCTTCCCTACAAAGTCTGCTTCCTTCTTGTACTCTGAGAAAAAGCAACAGGTAGAGCAGAACGTTGAAAAAAACAACGAGGTCATCTATTTTGGTTGTGTGTTGTTTTCCGCCTCTACTTCTTCTAATACATGTTAGTGGTGCTTAGAAAAGAGCTTAATGTAGCACTAGCGCCACCAGCTGGTAAGGTGCGTTGATATTAATAATCCGCCCACTAGAGGTGAACAATCCGCCCACTAAACGGGAACTATAGTCAATGTGGAGACAGAAAAAAAAGAGGTCCCACCAGAACCAGACACAACAGGGTCCAACAAGAACCAGATCTGTGGATAAGGGGCTTAAGTGTACGTTCGCAGGAGTACCTGTTTTATTTCTCATGTACAACAATAAAGCGATAATCGAAAATGACATGCAAAGTCTACATGTACATTATTCGCTTCAGTACCACCAGTGTAAATATGACACTCGCAGGAACAACGTGTGGCTTAGTGAATAACGGTGGGCCTCTTAAAAGTACAATAAAGCAAGAACAAATAACGTACGAGATATGTTTTTATTACTCTGTACATAACACTCAAACAGCATACATAGTATGAACATAGGCATGGTTCCTATTCAGAAATCCTTCTACGTTTGTTCTGATGTGTATCGAGACAAAGGTGTGCCCTTTTCACCGTCGGGTTGCATATTAGCGGACTTGACGATTGTCCCGTTCTCAGAGATAAAGCTACGTGTCCATCTGGCCTGGGAGTGAACACGTGCCGCCTGCAGTATACACGTTCCATGTGTACAATCGTCGTTGAATAGTCCAACTTGAGCAAATCCGTAGTGAACACGGTTGCGTTCTTGACTCTGTTAATCACCTCGACCACGTCCTTCCATTCCCAATCTGTGTCCAGGTGAAACGAGTACTCGTGATCGGCCTTGTTGTGTCTGAGCGTGATTTGATCTTGATGGTACACGGTTCTGGACGTGCAAAACGAAGACATGTTTTTGACCGGCACCCCATAATATTTCAAAGAATACACAGTCAGCCGCGGTCCGTGGAACGTACCGTTCGGACCGACTTTTGACTCACATACGTGATTCGCGTCGTGTGCGCCTCGCGGAGCTACATCGCGTGAACAACACACCAGCGTAACACAAAGGCGCCGAACAGTGATAGACACTGTTTCTTGTCGCGCTTTTGTTAAACGCAATCTCGTTTGAATAGGGAACACCGACCGTGGCTTCTAATATCAACGACTGATCGGATTGTCTATGAAATCCAGCGTGAACGTCAAGTGTCTACGCCCAGCCTCCCCATCTTCGACTTCGTCTTGGCGACAATGGGCCAGCGCGTTTACATTTTCAGCGTCGTTTGCGAGCGCCACGATCATCGCTGCGGTCACCATCTTCCAAAAGTTCACGGGAGACTCTTGCGCGTACAAGGCTAACACGTCGTACACCGTCTCCAACAGAACGTGTACGGAGGACACCTTTTTGTGCTGCTCCCAGACTCCTCTTGTTTTACGCCCGGAGGACAGAGCGGACGATGAGATTTTACACATGCACAGTTTGGTACGTTTAGGCTTAGCGTTAACATCGCACCGAGATGGAACCTTGTAGTCCGCGCACAGTAAAAGTAGCTCATGCGCCCCATCGCAGCCGCCTTTCGTGAGATCTTCGTCGAATCGCATCTCTTCTATACATATCTGCAGGGTCGCGTTTTTGACTGTCGGTTTCAGACCTTGCACTTTCACTTGCATTAAAACGTAACCTAAGCTTTTGCAGGTGAATCGCGCTTGCATGTCGAGCACGCATGGACATATATCGGGCAAACAAGCTGCCACGTACAGTTTGTACACGACGTTGACCTCCAACGTCAACTGTCCGAATGTGAGTTTGTCGAGTGCGCTGAGGCGGCGGACGTTGATGGTTCGCATGTAACTCTCGAGATCGGGTGAGTCCTCAACTTTGGGTACATCGGTCCAAGGTGGGATTCACAGGTCGAAGACATAGTGACAGGCCAGCTTCATAGCCTCTGCGTACACCAGTTGATTTATGTGCGATTCGATCCTACGCGCCATGATGCCTTCGCACACGACGTGGGTCCTATGGATTGCTTCTATACAAATTTGCCTAGCCTTATCGTACCGCTCCGTAAATTGTATCGCGTCCGAATCGGCGATCATGGTGGCGCACTGTATCAGGTTCTGCCTGTACAAACACTTGTGTCATGCGGTCCATCTGCAGTCCCACGACGGTGTCGAGCAACTGTTTGCTGCTGCGTGTTCTAGTCGGCGCGGCCGAGTATTCCGATTCCGTCACTAGGCATCTGTCGGCCCACGCTTCACTGATGAAGCCCATGGTGTTTGTGTTCCACACGAAGCTACAGTTGTGGACGGCCTGCTAACTCACCGTGTCCGATCGACCCATGACAGCGTTCTTTGCGATGACTTCGCTTTCTAAGACGCTGTGGTCTAACAGGTTCTTAAAGGTGTAAGGTATCACGTTCGACTCTCTGTCCAGGGCTTTTGTTGTTTTTCGTGTGTTACGTGCGCGTCGTCGATGATGATCACGGACGACGTTCTATTCTGCTTGTATTTGAATGCTTGCGGTGTAAACGACGTCAGCGTCTCCACACACCCCGGCACCCTTCAGAATTGATGAGTGAGAACATTGTTGGCGTAACTTTTACCTTCGCCGGGGCCTGTGATGTTCAACAGCACAATGCGCTCTATCGTGTATCGGGGCGCAGTGTTCGTGATTATGTAGTTGAACGTGGTGGAGGCTTGGAACAATCTCCCCACCTGAAGCTGTTTCACAAATATCTTTCAATTTGTTGCTCAGTTGCTCCAGTTGAGCTAGGTGCGGATAGAGTTGTGCGAAGTACTGGCCGTGTTTGTCTTTGCTAATCTCGAAAGGATGCCGTGCAGACTCATTGTAAAAGCAGACGTATGCCTTCTCGCATCGTCCCGAGCACGTGGGTTTCACGGAGGTTGAACATCTGCACGTTCCGTTGTCTAGCAAGTGCGTGAGCGTGGCGGTTCGCTTTTTACTTCGTATTGCCCCAAGTGTGGAGAGTATGTGAATCTTGGACACCGGCATGTGTCTGTACAGCAGCGTGCGCACGAGCGCGTCAGGCGTGTCCTTGTTAATCAAGGTGTCCAAAGAATATTGAAACACAATGAGTCCGTTGGTCGCGATCACGTTATGACCGTCCGCGAGTTTTGCCGCGAACCGTTTCAGGTTGGCCACGAAAGTAACGTCTCCGGGTATGTGAGACAAATACTTTCGTAAAATCTTTTGACCCGTCCACTCGGCTATCGTAAGTTTGCGAACGAGTTGACGGAACAGGCGTTCTCCTACACCTGACGTTACACTGTCCGTAAGGCGGCCTACGGCGCGTTCTAACGTTTTCACGTTTAGACGCGCCATGCTCTCTGGGAGCCCAAAGGGCTGTCTGCCACCTGGCTGAACATTTTGTGTGAACACCCTACCTTGTAGTTCCCTAATTAATTTCCTATCCAGATTGGCGGCGTGTAGTGCGTCACCCTCCACGTCTATAGACACGAACAAAGGCGTTAACTCTTTCTTCACGTCTCTCTGAAGGACTATGGCGTTATTCGTAGAGACCAACTGTTTCCTAACGAGTTCTAATCTCATGTACGCCTTGTACAGTTCATCTGTTAGTTCGGTGCGATCGTCATTTTCCTGGCCTTCTCGAAAGACGTCCATATCGACATCGAGCTCGACCGAGTCCAGTAAATTGTCTACATCCGTCTCATTGTCGAATTCAGGCTCGCCGGTGGTCTGCATGTCCGTATCTATGTTTAACACAAAGCAAAACATTCGACCATGGGCGAAGTCCTCGCGTAGCGGAAGACACATTGATATCAGGTTGGATTGTTCGAGCGTTTCCTGTAACACTTGGCCTTTATAGCAATACGCGGCGTACAAAAGCAGTTGAAACAACGCCTTGTTTTCCAATGACAAAGCGTTGAACAACGACGAGTCTGAGCACGGATCGTCCAACTGATCTCGAGGTACCACAACGAAAAGCACGGCTCTCTTAACGGGAAGCGTCACGTTCTCGATTGCGGATGTATTTTGTTCCATGTACGACAATCTCATACGCTCTGATGTGTTGTTCGAATGTCCTTTAGTCTTCTCGGCCATCACGTCGGCGAACTGTTGAATTGCTGACGATACAAATCAACGGTAGGTACTGCCAGGTAGGAAGGCCCCTAGACGTACTGCCCATACGCGAACTCGATATGTTCCACGAGCTGCAAACATGAAAGCCTTCAATCGCTCCTCTTTGTTATACGACTAAGTGTGAAG
>NC_056507.1:34943629-34955282 GCF_014905685.2 Nematolebias whitei
ATAGGGCGATGGATGGATGGATGGATGGATGGATGGATGGATGGATGGATGGATGGATGGATGGATGGATGGATGGATGGATGGATGGATGGATGGATGGATGGATGGATGGATGGACAATATATTTGTGTTAAATCCTGTCACTAGTTTACAGAAACTTTATAAGATAAATTTCCCCTTGGGGACAATAAAGTATACATCTATCCAGTGGTGGACAGAGTACTCAACTCTAGTACTTGAGTAAAAGTATTGAAACTCATGGTCAAATACTCTACTAGTAAAAGTTGCTCAGTCAGAAGTTTACTCAAGTTAAAGAACTGAAGTACTTACTTTTGAGTATTCAAAAGTACAAATTTATAAAAAGGTTTGTAAGCTCAATCATCCAGGTAGATAACAACAAAAAAGGTTAAATTATTTCATCTGGACCATCATCTGAACTTTGTTGCCTTGAACCTCTTTGGCTGTGGCTGCCTGCCCGGGAGGAGTCGACAAGGGACAGGACGGCCCCCAGAAACCATCTTAGCTCCAGCAAACTGGTTGGTCCACTTAAGGAGTTTACTGCTTGGTGGGGAAACAGTTTACTGGAACTCCTCTGACTGATGAAGCCCTCCAGATAGAGGGTGAAACATCTCTATAAACAAGAAACTGTCCAGATGACCTGACTGAGAATTGTTGGATTTGGTACCTGGATGATTGAGCATGAACTTTGTTTCATCTGGACCAGTTTCTTAAAGGGAGAAACAATTTGTCTTCCATCTGGAAAACTTCATCAGTCTGCGGCCTGCCACCAGATCTGTCCCATAAGTAGCCTTCATTGCTGTGTTTCAAGCCAACCTCCTGTTGGAATCTCAGAAGTATCAAATTCTCAAAAATGCATATTATATTTTCTAATATCAGTAAATTGCTGTATTGTTTTGAGTGATTTTACAGAACCTTGTAACTCTGAAATCACCTGATGATGTATTGACATGTAGAAACACTCTGCTACAAAAATCTGCACAACCTGTAAAACTTCAGCATAGAAATGCAATAAAAATGACAGCTATTTTAATTATTTTTTTATTTAAAATACCATCCCCACCTCCTTTTTTCTCCCCATACATTCACTGTAGAATATAAATTTAATGTTGCATCTATTATCACAAACAAACTAGAACTCTGCTTTCAAGAACTCATCCTATTGAACCATTCTGCTACATGGCAACACCACATGCCTTAATAAAACCTGTAAACCACAAATAATATCTTCCCTGCTCTTTACATGTCTGTGGAAAGTCATTGAAATCCCACACTTTTTCCTCAGCTTCAGTATTCATACACCACATTACTTGTGTATAAAAGTGCATATGATATATATACATGATATGATATACACATACATGTACACCTACACATATGTATACATGATATGATAAGATGCTTGGAAAACAGCCTTTGTTCTTCCTTTGCTGAAGGGAGGTGACCCCACCTCACTGAACAACTATCGACCAATCTCTAAACTCTGCATTTTAGCCAAGGTTCTAGAAAAACTGATGACTCTCAAATCAAAAATTACCTGGACTCATTTAACATCTTACCTCCACATCATTCTGGTTTCAGGAAACAACACAGCACAACCACTGCTTCACTGAAGGTTCTTAATGACGTTGTTGAAGCACTGGATGCTAAGGATTATTGTGCTGCACTTTTCTTAGACCTGTCTAAAGCTTTTGACACTGTGGATCACAACATCTTGTGTCATAAGCTCTCAGAAATTGGTTTCGCAGATCACACTGTTGGTTGGTTCTCTAACTATCTCTCAGATTAGAGGCAATGTGTTCAACATAATGGAACTTCCTCCAGTTATTTAACAGTCAACAACTACAAGGCTCAGTCTTAAGACCCACCCTCTTTACAATCTACATAGGTAATGTAGATCCGAGCATCCTTGAAGCATCCTTATATTTCTATGCTGATGACACAGTTGTTTATTGTCGAGCTAAAGCATTTGCTAAGGCTTTCCAGCTTTTGCAATCCGCTTTTGACATCATCCAGTCAGATTTGTTCCACCTCAAATTTGTCTTAAATGCCGATAAAACCAAAGGGATGCTTTTTTCAAACAGGAAGTCAGTCCCAGCAGTTCTTCCTCCGATTTTATCCTCAAATGGTGTCCCTATTGAGTTTGATGATTTCTATAAATATTTGGGTATCTTGGTTGACTCGCATCTCTCTTGTAAGCTCCACCTGGAAAACCTAGTAAAGAAAGTGAAACAGATCCTGTCTAACTCTGAATGTTAGGAAACACCTTGTAACTGTGACTTTCCTTCCCTCCATTGATTATGGTGACATTATTTATGTTGTCAATACTGGGGCGTGAACTGGCGATCTTCTGATCACAGGCCCACCTTCTCTAACCTCTGCGCCACCACTCCCCAAAAAAGATATTGCTCAACTTCTCCCAAGAGGAGTCAGGGTAAGGAGGACCCTTTTACCTCAACGGAAACAAATTGGATTCATGATGACAACAGTTTTGGGGTTTTTTTGCTGTTTGGCTTGGTGAAATCTAGATTGTCTAGAAATTTGTGTGGATGTGTCGAAGCTCGGCAGCACTCAGACTGAATTATGTGCAGCTGCGTAAGAGAGCTGGTGCAGCTGTTATCAGGACTGCGAATTCTCTAGCAGTACACACGGGGCAGCTGTGGCAGAGTGGTTAGAGCAGTCGTCCTCCAATGCAAGAGTTAGGGGTTCAAATCCACCAGCAGTCACATGTCAAAGTGTCCCTGGGCAAGACACTGAACCCCTCAATGCCTCTGATGTGTGTCCCATTGGTGTATGAATGTGATAAAGCTCTGATTGGTCTCTTTAGAATGATTGTTCAGTTAGCTATGTAGAGATCTGAGTGCTGCGTGAATGGGTAAATGAGGACACAGATTGTGCTGTAAAGCACTTTGAGTATCTTGATCAGATTGAAAGGCGCTATAAAAGTACAGTGCATTTAACATTTACAGTCCATGAAGGAGGGAATAATCTTGGAGAAGCTGAGAGCTCGACTTTAAGGACTTTAAGGAATCAATTTGGCTGTTTGGAGTTTCCATCAGAGGAACATACCAGCGAGACTTTAAAAGGCAGAAACAGCAATTCACGAGTTCTGCCTCACCCAAAACTGTGGCCTTGACGGCGGACTTATCTCAACTCCTCCTGGCATGTTTAGGAAAAAAAACAAAGATGCTTTGTCTGTCTCCTCACCACTCCCTTCCCTAAGGCCATGGACATGTGACAGAGCCTCAACCGAGCTGATGATAAATAGCACCTCTTATCTGGACAATGGCTGAGAGGGGGGCTCTGGACTATGCTGCGACCTTCCCCTAAAATGCAATGTCTTCACCGGCCTTAAAGTATTATGTATTACATCTATTTATGTTGCTTTGCTGTGGTAGTTTTTTTTTATGCCTCAAACCGTGCCTTGTCTAGGACACGGCATGAGAGATCTTTTTTTATACTGTAAATGGACTGTACTGGACTGTATAGCACCTTTTTATCTTATTTCAAGATGCTCAAAGCACTTTACAACAATCTGTGTCCTCATTTACCCATTCATACAGCACTCTACTAGATCTCTACAAAGCTAATTGAACAAATCATTCTAATGAGACGAATCAGTGCTTTAGATCACATTCATACACTGATGGGACACACATCAGAGGCTATGAGGGGTTCAGTGTCTTGCCCAGGGACACTTCAGCATGTGACTGCTGGTGGATTCGAACCCCCAACTCTCACATTGGAAGACGACTGCTCTAACCACTCAGCCACATCCGCCCCACGTCTCTCCTCATGTTTTCTTCCCTTTTCTCATCTAAGCAAAATATTATTCTGAATAAGAATAAGAGGGCCGCGCTTTCATAGTAGCAGCTTCGTGCACTCCACCCATCTTTTGGACGACTGTACGTACATGTTCTTGTTGTATCTCGGTGCAATGATAATAAAGCTTATTCTGATTCTGATTTTGATTCTTATAATTCCCCAAAAACACAAATGTGGAAGTAAAGTAAAAATACTCAGAAAATGTAAATAAGTACAGTACTCAAGTAAATGTACTGCACTACTGTCCCCCACTGCATCTATCTATCTATAATGTTCCTCAAAGAGAGACCAAGTTGTCTTTACAGTTCTTACAAGTCTGTTCAGATCTTAAAGTTATGTGGACATGTTATAAATAATTAATAGAAATCCTGTTGTAGATAGCTTTTATCAACCTCAATTTGAAAATGTTTTTTTTAATTTAATTGACTTTTGTAAAATAGCCAGTATAGTTCTACCTCTTTAAATTAATTTAAGATGGCACCCACATCTAATCAACACAAGACATCACAAAAAATGACCAACTCTGAAATGTACAAGTCATTTTACAGAATCCCAGCACACACTGAGGGAGACATCTCATAATAGTGTATGAGAATGGGCACAACATTATTTTCAAGGTTTGACCAATATGGCCATCACTCTGAATTATTTTTCTCATCAGACGTTAACTTTAGTCCAGAACACTGGCATGAAAGGCAGCAGGCAACATGTATTCCTTCAATCAATGCTGGGATTTAAATTGAATTTGATGGTGGTTTGGAAACAAAAAAGTTGCAGCTAAAGCATTTCAGTGACAATTCCTGCAAGAACGTCACAATATTTTCATTAGAATACTTATTTATTATGGTATTAGTTGTAGTGTAACCATAAAAGAGCATGTGTATAAATCACAATGATTTTTTTAAGGTTTAAATTGAACCATGCATATGTGGAGCTTGTTTAGTTTCTCCAATGATCTGGCAGGTCCTCACTGCACTGAACTGCAGACACCGCACTGCTCAGTTTGCGTTTGGGGGTCCTGTCCTCGGGATGGACCAGCCTCTGCCTGAGGGTCCTGTTGGGTATAAAATGTACTGCGATGTGTTTGGAGAAAACTGTTCCAAGTTTTTCAGATAGTCCAGAAACATGTGGGATAACAACATTTTTGTGTTTGTTCTTCTCCCTGTTCTGTTCTACAGCGTGATTTTTGTATTTGATAAAACCTCCCGGATGGGAAGTGAAACGTCTTCAGCTTCAGATTAGAAAATAAGTTGGTTTTGTTTTTTGGTCACATCCTTCACTCATACCTGATGCTGAATTATAATATTTGTTTAACACCTGCATTTAGTTTCTTTAACTCTGCACCCGAGAAGCACTGTGGATGTGAATCCTCTTTAAAACTGTTGGTTCAGGAAAAGAAAAGCACAACAAATTGTGTAGTACTGTTTTCCACCCTCGCTGCATGCACATGCACACTGGTTCAACACAAAACCAACTGCAGACCAGTTCAGACCAGGCTTTCCACGTTGCAGTAAATCAAAGATGAGAGCAGGGAATGGGTAATGACGCCGTGGCAGACGCACGAGTCACTGAGGGAGTGAGAGGAAAGAAAAGATGGAGTAAAGGGGTTGATGTGGGCTGGGAAGAAGGGGGGGGGGGGGGGGGAGTTCAGAAGGGTAATGGGGCAGCTGCTTGGTTGGTGGCAATGATCATCAGCTGACTAAATGTGATTCTGTTGCTGTGGAAATGAATAATAATAATGAAGGCTTACAAACAGAGGGGCTGCCTAAATAAAGACATGAACCAGATGAAATGTGAGATTTTCTTTTGTTGTGATTTGAACATTATGTTTTTGAAAAAGAAATGCACCTGTGATTTACATTATTGTGTTATTTTATGAAGATCATCATAAATGATACCCACATTGTAAATCAAGTAGCATTTTTTAAGCTTGTTGGTCAATACAGCTATCAAAGTTCGATGACCTCTTTATGTTTGATTGACAGGTCAGAGTTACAGCAAGCTGCAAATAGATCTGCTCTGAAAATGATCAGCTACTGAAAGAAAAATGAGTGGAAAATCAACTGTGTGTATTTGTTACCCAACAAAATTATGATGTCTTATCGTAAAAAATATTTTATATTCGAGGATGAAAAAAAAAGAACATCTGTATGCCTTTTTTATGATTGTCCATTGTTGTCATCACTATTTGTTGAAACCAGTTCTCTCTTGTAAATGAGTCCCCGAGGCTCAATGGGATTAACTTGTCTAAATAAAGGTTGAATGAATGAATGAAAAGGGATTTATCTTGTTTATTTATGATTACCATTTCAAAACTTCTATATATTTTAACTTATCTAAGGAGCTGAGCACATCATGAAACCTTCATCTGATTAGCTTGTGGGTCAAAATACACACAAATCACACACATGTAGATGTATGAACCATCACATCAAAAATCAAGGATTAAGCTGTTTATTGGTATGTAGAGCAATAATGGTGTAGTTGAAAAACTTGCAATATTTGCAGTTTGTCCAAATATGATGGCTACACTATATACCTTATCTATCCTTGAATAAAATGTTCCAACTATAAACCTAAACAATGTTTTGAAGCATTTTTATGAGATGTTGCAACAACTAACAATGATTTTGAGCATAAAAGTCTTAAATATTTGCAACTTTCCCTGCGTGCTCGCAAAAATTTAAGGCTTTCCAGCTGGGAAGTCTCAATATCCAGAAATGGTTTGAGGATTTTTCCTTCAAGAAGTACTTACAAAATAAGGAAAAAATAAGATTCAGATGAATTTTCTTGGGGTTATCCTGATCACCAAGGCAAATCTAGCCATATTTCTGGAGTCGCTCATGATATCAAGATGATCTATGAAAATGTTTCTTAAAAGCCAGAAATCTGAAAATGTGCTTTGTTCGTTTTTGACCAAATTTGACTTAATCCTTCATTCAATGAGATGCCCCCCTCCCTCCCTCCGACACACACCCTGTTTTTAATTTCACAAGTGCCACAGCATCTTGAGACCTGTTGTAGTCTCTTGACCTTGTAACCTGCTTTAACATAAAATTTACCACCACAAAAGACAATTCTGTTGTCTGTTGACAAACATCCATCACCTTCAGAAAGCCCTAAAACCTACTGATCAAAAAGACTATAAGGCAGTCTGGATGCAGGAAGTGATGACAAAAAGAAATATGAGATGACTCAAAACTTTTGCACAGTACTGTAACAAATACTTTCACTAGGTGGCAGTAAAGTCAAGAGATGGAGTCAAACACCAACAGATTGATGAATCTTTTCATGGGTGGATGAAAACTAGTTGGAGACCATTGTAACAGAAAGGGAAATGTTCAATTCTCTGAAATCTCACTGAATAAAGTTTAATTCTCTGAAAAAAAAAGTCCAAACCTCTTGGAACATTACAAATTGTGTGGGGAACAATTCCCCTTTAATGACTTCCTTAATCAAACTCAAATTCCAGACAATACTGAACAGGGTTTCAAGGAACAGAAGGGAAAAGAGATCCTGCCAGCGGGTTATTTCGTCATGGGTGCAGACTTCCTCACATCCCGACACCTTTGCTGTGTGATAATGCAACAGATGGGTCTGTTCTCTTCCCATTATTCTGATAATATGACTGTAATGGAAGCTGAAGAGCCACGACTGAGCACTGGAAATGATCGAGGCCAACTGCTGTGTTCCATCTTTGTATCGAAGCATCACGCTGATGGGACTGAGACAGATGTTGTCCTCCACGTTCACACATCTGATAGACTCTTCACACTAATTAGTTGAAGAAGTTTCCCTCCACATGTCAGAGTATGTGTGTCTGTAAGATCAGTAAACATTTTTTACATGTCATAGTTGTGAATCCATAGTAAAGATCTAACAAAGGATGTGGCGTTAGTCAGTATACATACTGAATATACTAAAGTATTTGTTTGGACCCTTTATTTTATTTTTTAACCTTTATTTATACAGGTAGTCTCATTGAGTCACGGGGACTCATTTTCATGACAGACCTGTTTGGGAGCAGATGGTTGGGGTTAAGAGCCTTGCTCAAGGGCCCTGAGTGGGGCAAATGTGGGTGGAGGCATGTGTGGGCATTTCACCTTTCCCACTCACATTTTGATGTTGTTGGTCCGGGGAGTCGAGCCGGTGACAATTCCGATCACGGGTTCACCTTCTCTAACCTCTGCACCACCACTACCCCTAAATATGTTTTATAGAACTTTGTAACATTTACTTTAAATATAATTGTTTTTTGTTAAGCTCAGAAAGTCTTGGTAAAGTAACAGTTCAGATCCGTTGAAGAGGGGTTCTGTTGAGAAGTTATCAACAGTTAATATCTTACCTGTTGTAAACAGATCTTTGAACCTCAATTTGAAGAAATAGTTAAATTGTGATTGGACTGACTTACTTTTTGTCGTCTACCAAAGTAGATTGCTGCCATTTTCAAACAACTCCAGTCTCAAATTTTATTTAACACCCACACCAGCCCCCCCCCCCCAAAAAAAAATATATATATATGTATATATGTATACAGAAGCAACTAACTGTAGCTTAGTAGTTTATTTGGAGCATTGTTTTAAAATTACTAGGAACAGGACCAGCATCCATGAAAGCTGGTTCCAGTACAGTTTTAAGTTCCAACCCCTTCGTGTAAGCAAATGGGACATGGCCCTTGGTAAAACAAATAAAATTATGCGTAGATAACTTGATTCTGGTGTTTTGTTGCAGAATCTAGTTTTTACCTGGTTGTGGTGGGATTAATAATAATGTTTCAAACCTGTTCAGCTGTAATTAGTTACTTTCTTCAAAGTCAGAGTCAGAGTCAGAGTCAGAGTTTCTTTATTGTCATTCGCACCTCATGTGGTACATGTGGTGGAGCGAAATTACGTACACAGGGTCCCAGTTACATCCAACAATAAAATGTATAAGAAAAACAGTAATAACATCTAAGATATGAACTAAGAAAAACATCAACTAAATATACACTAAGCACTCATAACATAAAACATTGAACATCAGCACAAACATGAACATGAGTCTGTGAGCAGATGTGCACGCATGAACACATCAACATTGAAACAGATCAGCAGCAACATGAAACAGATCAGCAGCAACATGATATGGTTTTTCACAGTGATTATTCTAGTTAGAGATTCATGAGTCTAACAGCCTCAGGGTAGAAGCTGTTCCTCAGTCTAGTGGTTCTACACTTAATGCTCCTTAACCTCCTTCCTGAGGGGAGTGGGGCAAAAAGTGTGTGTGCTGGGTGGGTGGGGTCCTTCATGATGCAGGTGGCCCTCTTCCTGCACCTGGAGGTGTAGATGTCTGTGATGGTGGGGAGACTGATTCCAACAGATTTCTGTGCAGCCTTCACCACTCTCTGCAAAGCTTTTCTTTCTGCAGCTGTGCAGCCTCCAAAAGATTCTTTCTTAAAATCTTAAGATCTTTCCTTAAAAGAAACCACACAGGGCATCATTATTGTGTGCAGGAAGGTGGGTGGATTTAAGGACCCCCATCCTGAGTACACAGACTCTAGTTCCAAAAGTACAACATGGCAGTATCTGTAAACTGGGTCCTGCTAACTTTAACTCCCAACAGTAAAAAGGCAGGGGCACTAGACACTAGTAAACACAGTCCTTGTTTTAAGACAGCAGTAATCCAGTTTAGTTTTAGCTACACTTGGACCAGCTGATGACTCGTCACTTAAAAAGCTATCTACAACAGCTAAGACATTTATTGTTCAAAACCTTTCCACAGAACCGCACATTAAAGTATCTGAACCACATTAAATACTATTGTGGCCTTTTCAGCTTTTGGTACACGAACAGCGTTCTTGCATTGTAAGGTTGGGCCCGGCGTGGGCCGGTCTGGCCCAGGTCATCCCCAGCGATGCACAGCCTTGGTTGTTTTTGCATGATGGCAGGATCATCAGCAGGACTGCTTATGTCATTTTTTGCAACACCCAGCAAAGGAAAGTGTGAAGCTCATGCTTCATTCATCATGTTTTTCTCTCATCAGGCTGCGTGCTGCTAGAAGAAACAGCAGAAAGATACATTAACCCTCCATAATTCAGCAGTATCATGCTGATACAATGATTTTAAACCTGATGCTCAGATTAAATCAGTGATCAAATCCAGCTTTTATCACTTAAGACAACTGGTCAAGGTCAAACTATTCCTATCACATCATTTTGAGAATTTAATCCATGCTTTCATCACAGCTCGTCTGGACTACTGTAATGGGGTGGCTGTGGCTGAGTGGTTAGAGCAGTCGTCCTCCAATGCAAGAGTTGGGGGTTCAAATCCACCAGCAGTCACATGCTGAAGTGTCCCTGGGCAAGACACTGAACCCCTCATAGCCTCTGATGTGTGTCCCATCAGTGTATGAATGTGATAAAGCACTGATTAGTCTCTTTAGAATGATTTGTTCAATTAGCTTTGTATAGATCTAGTAGAGTGCTGTATGAATGGGTAAATGAGGCACAGATTGTGGTGTAAAGCACTAATTACAGGTAGTTTTTTTCACCATCGTCTGATTGTGTTCCATCCTGTTAGGGACATTTACATATATACTTCAAATTGTTAAACATGTAAATATTGATAAATAATGACATTTTCTTAAAAAGAGTATGTCCCTTTTACTATATAATATATTTTATTCTTGAAATTGTAACAGATCATGTAGTTACAAATGATTTATGTCAGTATTGTAATATATATATATATATATATATATATATTTACCCATTATTACTGACAGCATAGAAAATATTGGTAATTTTAAAAACTTATACCTATATGTGCATTTATTGGTCTTCAACTCCCAACATGGCACAGAAAGATTCACAGTACTTAATGCTTCTGTAATAATATTTAATAAAAACATATTTTCTAACAGGGTGGAATGGAACATCACAGGGTGGAACATACTATAACAGGGTGGTAAAACAATGTCTCCGATTCTAAAATCTGATGATTTTCATCAATCTCCTGCATTTTTGCTGTATTGAATGACTGGAACTCATGCAATAAATTATTACAATATTTTAGTCAAATTAATTTCCCTCCTAGATTTCCTTAAAAAATTAATATTGAAGAAACAAAATATGACGTTAAATGTGTGTGCATGTGACATAGATCATAGTGAGAAGTGACAAAGCATTCTTCTGCTCAGTTAGAAAAGTAACAGAGGGGACATGTACAGTATAAGAATTTTTCATTAAAACAGAAGTCACTGAATTTGTAATTTATATATAAACAATGAAACACATTAGCACAAGATCAAGTTAAACATGGAAAATCTGTAGCAAAAAACATGTAACATGCATTCAGTAACAAAAACACAAGATTATAACACTTGAACATCAAACATGAACAAAGACCACTAATAACATTAAGAAACACGAACCAGCTTGTGAAGAGAGAGAGGTGATCAACACTACATGCGTTCTTCATTTAACCTCCATGTGGCAGGATCGAGCTGGATAAATCGTTTATTGGAGGCTTTTGGCTCCTCTGTTAGGCAGAGTACCTGGTTGTCATCATACCAACTGATGTATTTTCTTGGGCTTGGCCAGTAGTACTTGTTGATACCTTTTTTATGGAGACAGTTCACTTTGATGTTCGCATCCTCCACCTTTGTGATGATGCCAGGGTAGTAGTCATGGTCATATTCAACCACTCACCATCGACCGACCTGGTCACCTGTGATGATTGCTGGCCGCTGTGCTGCTGTGGCTCCATTCTTGGAAGGTTCCTCATCAAGTTGCAGGATTGCCTCTTTCAAATCAAAGCATGGGCAGTCTATT
>NC_056507.1:34955382-34960985 GCF_014905685.2 Nematolebias whitei
AGGATGAGGAGCGAAACGTCTTCTGTTACAAATAAAGTCCAGTTGTTTTTGTATTGAATGTTTTTTTGAATTTATCATGTCCTGGATGACTGAGAATCGTCACCAGCATATTGTTTTCATTCATTCTGACTGAAAATATTGAACACTACCATTTTCAGCCACTAGATGGCACTCAAGCTGTATGGCATGCCATTGTGTCATGTAATAGGTAAAAGTGGCTATTAATGACACAATCGGCTTGCCACAGCCTGCCTTCATTCTGCTCGCTTGGAGCAACCGTCAAATCAGCTGCATTTCGCTGCACCGCCCTGGCGAAATGCAGCTGATTTGACCATTAAAGTGCCTTTATTAAGTAAAAGTTCAACTGAGACACATCTTTGCTATAATGTCGAGTAAACAAATAATTGTTTTAGGTGCTTATCTAGTAAAATTCTGAAGAAATGCACAGCGTTCCTCCTTCCTGATTTCCTCCATTTTTGTGCGCTCCTCAAGCACCAAGGCAGTGAATACTTTTGAAATGCAGCTGATTTGACTGTTAAAGTCCTTTTAATAAGTAAAAGTTCAACTGAGACACACCTTTACTATAAAGTCAAGTAAACAAATAATTGTTTTTAGGTGTTTATCTTGTTAAATTTTGAAGAAATGCACAGCGAGTCGTCCCTCTACGTGTGTCCGCTTCTGCGAATCAGCTTTTGAATTACAGCTGATTTGACAGTCAAAGTGCATTTATTAAGCAAAAGTTAGACTGAGACACACCTTTACTATAATTTCGAGGAAAAAAATAATTGTTTTTAAGTGTTAATCTTGTTAATTCTTGTTAAAGTCCTCCCGTGTATGCCCCCACCGCCACCATTTGGCAGCCAATCGATTTTTGGCATAACACCGGCCCACATTTCCAGGTTGTCAGCGGTGAGGCGTAACAAACGTGACGCGTCCGTGGTGATGCATAATAGATGTGACACATACGGTGCAGTGACATATTTATGGATTTTTCCACTTTATTAGACTTAGACATTTGGACTGATGCGAACAAACAAAATGTTTCCAACTCACCAGAGTGACTCGATACCCTCTTCTTTTCTTCCCTGGACAGTTGTCTTCTTCTTCCCCAGTGGTTGTCTTTATTCTGGTTAAATAAAAATGGGAAAAATAACGTTTTTTTTACTTAACATTCAGACTTTTTTGTCATCTTTTAATATAAACAACCAACTTCAAAGCAAACCAAAGAACAAAATCCCACCACCTCTAAAAGCTTTCTCAGCAGGAAGTTTTGTATAGCACTTTTTTTTAACAATGGGCACACTGATGGGATTTATAATAATCTGCTCTCTGTCATTTTATGAGTCATTTCCGCCCACAACTGCACTCGCGAATGTTCCAACAAGACTTTACTCTAAACCAAAGGCTTAGTGTTTTAAAGGAGATATTTTTATGCATGTATAATCTCCTGAGTGTGTTGGTGCTTTGTGGAAATGTACTTAAAACACACACAACAGTGAAAAGACTCAGCAAACATCCTGTGAATCTGTGTAAACCAGAGCGTGATCATGAATCAACGTAGTCCAAGCTGATAGACGCAAGGCCTGCAGCTGAGCCGAAGGGGAGACACATCTTCTTTCATCCTTCCTCTTTTACCTACACAACCTTTTCAGCTTTAATAAATCTCATTTTCCGTCCTTATTTTCCTCTTCCTTCCTCTGTTTTGTCTTTCACCGTCATCCTCACCCGTGTACTTATATCCCCTCTCAGAACGTCTTTCTATAACATCCACGTCTCCTGTTCTGTATTAATTGTCCTCGTCTCTCCTCACCTTCTCATCTCAGTATTATCTCATTCTTTATCTGTTCTTCCTTCATGTTTTCTCATTCATGCAGTTCATAAAATGTTTAGAAAATGTTTCATTTGTGAGACCGTTGAAAGAATGGTTTGGTATTTCTAAACTGAAGCGTGTTTTAGGGGGAAACAAAAGTTTCTTCATTCCACGAGGTTTTTACTTTTTATATTTTACAAAACATTGTACCTCACTAAAACATTTACTAAAGTTTTACCTAGATCCGTTTTCAACTTTGTAACTCCGATGGAGAAATAGAAATGCCAGTTTGAAAACTATTGGAATCACTGCCAACATACATGAAGGTATCTTGCTTGAAAGGTGCCTCCCTAGTTGTAAAACAGCAGAAAGTCACTTGAGACTTGACCCTGCTCAGACTAGCCATTAGCTCAAAAGTGAGTTCCTTTAAAGAGCTATATGCAACAGGTAAAGCATTAATTATTAATGAACTTTTAACAGAAACCAAAATCCATGCACATATATCTACCGTAATTTCCAGACTATTGAGTGCACCTGAATATAAACTGAGTCCACTAAATAAATAAATAAAATGTGTACATATATAGGCCACACTTGTCTATAAGCTGCGAGTGTCCACGTTGTAATGTGAGATATTTACACAGAAAGATTTTTTAAAACTTTTAATTAAATACTGTAACATGACAGCACACAGCTACGAGAGACATGTGCGGCTCTTGATGTAGATCAAGAATCAACCACTAGATGGCATCTTATAGACTTTATTTTACTGTTCAACCCAAAGACAGAGTGAACCCCACAGGTCTTCATGACAACTATCTCCTCACTCATCGTTGCTTTACTGAATGGCCGAACACAAACTAACACATGATGAACACATAAACTAAGCTAACAAGACCAGACTGATCACTAAAAGAATAATGCTAAACAGCTAACCGAAATGATTAACAATGAACATAAATTCTACCAATAATCCCTCTTTGAGGTCATGTGACCAGCAGTTTGGTAAAACGACCTGTTCAGTAATTTCATTGGTCAGATTTTTTTTCACCTTTATTTAAACAGGTAGCCTTATTGAGTCACGAGGACCCACCCCCAAAGAGACGTGTATTGGACAGCTACGTATGTGAGTGCGCAGTTGTGACAAGGCTAAATGTTTAGGTGTCAAGAAGCTCGTTAGCCCATTAGCCCATCAAAAAAAAAAAATCCATAAATTAGCCGCAGCATTGTATAAGTCATGGTGTTCAAAGCATGTGGAAAAAGTAGCGACTTATAGTCCAGAAATTACGGTAAACATTCTTTACCATCTTTTATCTCCTGTCATATCTCTCCTACAATGTCACACCATCTTCCTTATCCTTTCAGCTTTGTCCTGACATAACATTATTAAAATTAACAAAATTATGAAGCATCTCATTGACTAAAATTGTTTTAAAAGCCATGTACAAAGCAAAGCTTCATATTAAACCAGCTGTCACTTTATGTCTCATCTGAGATTCTCTTTCCTTTAAACCATTTCATAGTGAACACAGACACACCCAAAGGAATTGACAAGCAAAATGATTGAAAAAGCCAATCCAATTTACGGCTAGCAAAGGCTTATCGACTCCAGTGTGCTGCTCAAAATAAAGCCAGGATGCCCAGCTGAGGAGCTGCTGTTTCCACTTGATTAAATGCAAACACAACTTTCTGTGTCACCACACAGATGCAACAACAGGTTTCCATTTCCTCACTTTTACACAAATGTCATGTTTCTTCATTTGATTTCTATTTTTACTGCATTAAACAAGACTTGTCTCTGCTGCCTCTTTTTATATTCAAAACTTGTTTTCTTATTATGTTCTTTCAGAATTCATCATTTATTTCAACCGTCTGTTGAACTCACAGACATTAAAAACCTGACTGCAGTCAGAATATGTTTTCTTGCAGAATACCATAAAGTCAATGTTTCCACAGCCCTGGACTTAAATGGTTTCTGACCCAGTTTTCAAAGAACCACTGACACAGGTGCTTTTCTCTCACACCATCACATTGCATTACTGCTGACACCTGAACCGACAGACTACAAACATAACCTCAGACATTTAGATCTTGTATTTCCACCTCGGCAGGACCCAAATTATAATTTCTGCTCCAAAGCAGCTTGTTTCAGCTGCAGCTTCTAAATAAGACGCATCAACAAAATGACCTTTCTACATCCTGTTTGAACCATCGGAGTCCTGATCCCATCAAAAGCAATCTCGCACCATGACGTCGTGACAGCCGCCCCTCCGCTGCCCTTAAGACACGACAGAGCCGGGCAGGGTTCAGTCCAGAACCACCGTCATGGTGCCAGGACTGAAAATAACCACACAGCACGCAGATATCAGCTCGTGAGTGTTTCTACAAATGTCTCCAACTGTATCTTTAATAGCGAACAGCAGAGCAATGGGTTACAAAATGAAAAATGAAAGTTAAATCAAACCAAACAAGTGAATAATAAAGGTGAGAGTAATAATTACTGTCTGTCACCTCTGGGAAATGTTTTACCATCTTTCAGTTTTTAGTTTAGTTTTTTCTATATTCATGCCTTTGTTCTGTTCCATTCCTTTAATTATAGCAGAAGCACGACGTAATGAAGTAGACTTTGTTGATTATTAGACAAGTTCAGGAACCAATAGATTATAAAACTATATGGCTAGAATGAATAATTTGTGTTATTAATTTCACAATTTAACACATGACCTTGTGTGTGTATGAGTCGTTTTGAGCTAACGACCCATTTTGTGGATCACTAAACTTAAATTCTGTTAGAAATGTGGACAAAACCAGAACAATATCACAAGCGTCAAAGCATTGATTGAGCTGTGAATATTTTCCTTATTTTCTTTTCTTCGTGCCTCCCTCTAAGGAGCCTGTTGCCTATTTTTATTATGTTATGTAAAACGTGACGAAGGGAAAGGTGTAGTGAAACGTCAACAGGTCGAACAAACAGCTCACTGCAGATAATGCCAAGTGCTGTGGTCTCTAATGAGCAATGTTTTCTCCTCCAAGTTGTGTGTACGTGTTTGTGTGTGCACATGCATGCGTGTGTGTGTTTGTCAGACGAGGACATGGAGGCTCAACACCAGAGCAGAGGCCTGTGGGTTTAATTTTAGAGCTTTGGTTTAATGAGAGGCCGAGCAGAGCTATAGATGATGCTGTTCCCACAGTGAAGTGTCCTTACCGCCAAAGAGAAGTGAAATAATTAGCAGTGGAAAACACTCGTCTTCCTCTAACAGGAATTTACTTCAAAAGACAGGTTGAATAAGAAATGTGTTCTCTGATAATGTTTTTAAAAACTTCTTGAAATCGATTATAGAAGGACTGTAGGTTATCATTTGAAGAACTATTTCTTCAACATTATAATCTAGAAAGTTTGATCCTGGTTGCAGAAAATATGCCACACACACGATATAAACATATTTATACACATACACACACACACAGACACAAACACACACATATATAATAATAATAGTAACAAGTGCTATGTGTTGTCATTATTGCACGCCATACGATGACGAAATTAGTTCTCTGCATTTAACCCATCACACCTGCGATACACCCAGGTGGAGCAGTTGGCAGCTATGGAAATGCCCGGGGAACAATTGGTACGTATATGTACATACACACATACACATATATATATATACACATATATATATCCATCCATCCATCCATTATCTTTACCCGTTTATTCCATTTTGGGTCACGGGGGTCGCTGGTGCCCATGTCCAGCAATCACTGTGCGAGGGGCGGGGTACACCCTGGA
>NC_056507.1:34961085-34981193 GCF_014905685.2 Nematolebias whitei
AAAAAAACGACAAATACAACAATTATATTCAGTCTCTCTTGTAAATGAGTCCTCGTGGCTCAATGGGACGAACCTGTTTAAATAAAGGTTGAATTAATATCTTCTATAGAAATCAAGAATTCATCCAGATGATCTGAGGTAAACTGGAGCAGATCTGATGCTGCATGGAGGACAAGGTGGAGCATTATCCTGCAGAGAACATCAGAAACAGCTTTATAACAGGAGTTACTCTGATCTTTTTTTAACGTTATAAAACACTGACATGGCTATATTGATCATTGTATTGCATATACATTATTTTTCTAACAAATATGTGTTTGCAGTCTGGTTTCCTTCTATAATTATAAATGTATGAACCAACCGCTTCTAAAAAATGCTTTGATAAAATGCATAGTCTGTGAAATAATCAGTAATCAGTAAAGTAATCAGTTTGTTACTGCTCAGTAATTACTGAAAGACGCCAGGTAAAGTAAGAAAAGTCGATTTTTGTGTTATGTTGCGCCAGCAGCTGCTCAAATTGACTGACAGCGATGAACTGTTTGGAACTATTGGGAGCTGCATGAACCACGTGACCGCGTATCGGCGAGTTCAAAGAGTGTCCCAACTCTCTCTTTACAGGACTCTGGAAAGGTGAACTTCGTCAGCCAATCAGCAGCTTCCATTTATCGGCCTAGTTTTAGGTAGCCAATAGAAAAGCAGAGAACTAACCACGTGACTGTTGTTTTTCTTTCTGCCGTCATCGTTTCTTCGGTTTGGAAATAGGTCGAAGGACTCTTGCAGTGAAACAGAGTTGGTTGGACCAGCACTAAAGAAAGAAGGCGACGCAAATGAAACGAACGAGGGATTTCGGACATTCTTGAGACGAACTCGTAGAGAGGCTGGTATGACTTGTTACAGTTTCTGTGGCCTTTATCAACGTTAGCTGCGCTAAGCTAATGTACTGAACAGTTATGAAAGAGTCTCTTTAAAGGAGCTCAGAACAAAAATAGTTGTCGAGGTTAAACAAAATACGAATTAGTAGTGCTCATGGTTAGTATTTTAGTTTGTCATTTCATTATGATTTTCTTAAATTGTGTTTTTCATTGTTTTAATGGTTTTGTGATTTTAATCCGTACTTTTTATTATTCGTCACCAGGTTAATGAGAAAAGTCAATAAACAGAGCGTGTTTATTGTTTCTTGGATGCCTTACTTTATCTGAAACAGTATGAATCACAGATGGGCTCCTAATGCTTGGGTGAAACTAGGTAGAGCATCTTTTCTGTGGCACAGCCATCCTCACCAGTCAGCAGCATCTCTTCCTCTGTTTGGCTCCTCTCACTGTAGGATTCATCAGCAGCCTGTTTCCTGCCATGGTGGACGTCTCAGTTGGAAGTACTTCCACAACCCGAGGCTCAGAAGCAGGAAGGGATGGATCGTCAAGGTTTGTCAGGTTAAACAGCGTCTTGGACTCCACACCAGCTCCTTGTGTTTGAACGCTTCAACTTCTCGTTGGTCTGCCGGGCTGAGCCAACACATGTCGCGGGTCAGAAGCACGCTGGACACAGTTTCAAAAGCTGTGAGTGGGACGCACACAGAACTCATGTCCAGAATCTCTCGCCTGAGAGGTAATGCTTTGAAGGCCAGGAAACAGGCTGGGGCAAGTGAAGAAGAGACTGCAACCCTGTCCATTCCTCCTGCTTCCACTAATAGTGTTCTGCCTTCTGGATCTCAACCTAATTTACAATCAGCTCCTGCTTGCCCTGATTTCCCCTCCTCTGCTGCTGCATTAGATGCAAGTACCACTACCTCCAGCCCTTCTAATGGTTCCGCCCAGGTGACGGACACTGCCCCAGCCCTGACTGTGTGTGAAGACAAGAATAAGAGGCTCAGACAAGTTTTTCCAACTATCAAAGCTAAGTGTGCCAAAAGGTTGGAGGAGCTTCCACCATCACTGAGCAATGCTGAGAGCGAGGACACAACTCCCAAAGAATCAACAGCACTTTTTCATCCCAGTTCCTTGTCTGTCAACCTGGATGACACTTACACCTATCTAGCTCATCACATCAACTCTTATTTTAGCAGCAGCTCAAAAGCTCAGGACAAGAAGGGGGGCAGTGTTGACCTTTCCTCCTCTCGACGACGACAACCATCAGACATCATGTCTGACAAAACGGAGCCAACTCCCATAGTTGTCTCGCCCTCCTCCAAGAAAAGTCTGGGACAGTACCTATCCTATTCAGCTCCAGCTGTGCAGGCGATTGTTGGGAACTACATAGCTCCCCTTGTTCCCAAGTTCAGGACAGGAGAGTCCAAAAGTGCAACAGTGGAGGAGAAGAAGACTGAAGACATGTCAGGAAAACAGTCTGAGGCCACAGTCAGTAAAGAGCAGGCGACTGCAGAGGAGAAGGCAAAGAAACTTCTGCTTCAACGTGAAAAGGTAGGTGTGCAGCACAGACATGTTTTATTTAACAAGTTTTCCTTTTGCAGCAAAACTTAGTGGGGTTAAACAGTTCCTTGAGCATCCTTTTGAAAAATGTATTTTTATCACTCAGTGCTGAAGGCAAAAGGGCAACAATGTTTTTCCCTGTGTGTGTCTTTTGTCTGTATTGTTAGCAAAATATGAACCACTGGACAGATTTCAATTACCGTAAACACTTACAAAGTAATAATCGGGTATGCTTCTACAACTGATTAACATTTGGGTTCAACCCAATTCAAGATGGCTGCCACAGCCAACAACAAACACATAAATTACAGTTGGTCCAGTTTACAGATATTGGGCTAAAATTTGGAGTGGTAGTATTGAGAGTTTTTCAAAGTGCATACTCTAAAAGCTTTTGAATTTGTGAGATCTATGCTTAAAACTTGAACATCAGCTGTTGGAGCCAATTTTGTTTTTCTGTTAACAAAATATCTCATGAGTCACTCACTGGATGGGTATTAATAAAACGTTCAGAAAATAAACCATTGGATGTTCATCTATAACTGATTAGCATTTGGATTCAATCCAGTTCAAGATAGTTGCCACAGCTAATCGACAGCAGCCAACACAAAAAATGTTTTAACTCAGCCAAAGTTTCAGATATTGAGCTGAAATTTGAATAGGTAGTAGCTGAGAGTCGTAATAAGACAGTCTGAGCTGACATGTTGTGATCCTGCTTTACATCATGAGCAAGCACAACACGGTGCCACCATGAGGCAGTAGAGTATCTGGTGTATTATTGCAGGCTGACCCTCTGTAGGGCAGGTGGCAGTGTGCTTACAGCCTGCCTGAGTTCTGGGAATCTCTTTTCAAAAATATCCCACCTCCCTCTTTACAGAGTTAGTGGTTCAAAGAACCTCTGTTCTCTGTAGTCACGTGCTGTAAAGATTTAAAAACATCTGAAATATAGTTTACGACAAAGTGCAGAATTGTTAATTATCAAATACAAAAAAAAAACCACATAGTTTCAGTCAAGTAAATATTTATTTTGTCATTTAAACCCACAGTATGCCAGAGTGCATTTTTGCTAAAAATATTTTAAAAATCATTTAAAGATTTGACATGAAATTACAATTAGCTGCCACATTTGTCACTAATATTCTGATTCATTACTCTTTTCTGTTGCACAAACATGTATTTTATTTTTGATAAGATACACAAACTAAATAACACCTAAGGTTTTCTTGCTTCTTCTTTCGACTTTTCCCTCTTCAGGGGTCTCCACAGCGAGTCATCCTCCTCCATCTCACTCTTCTCTGCATCCTCTGTCCTCACTCCAACTACCTCCATGTCCTCTCTAACTGCAACCATATATCTCCTCTTTGTCTTTTTCCTGGCAGCTGCATTTCTAACATTTTTCTACCAATTTACCTGTTGTCTCTCCTCTGGACATATCCAAACAATTGTCCCTCCTCTGGACATGTCTAAACCATCTCAGTCTGGTCTCCCTAACTTTATCTCGCAGTTGTTCAACCTGTGCTGTACCTCTGATGATCTCATTCCTAATCTTATCCATCCTTGTCACTCCTAAGGAGAACCTCAACATCTTAATTTCTGCCACTTCCAGTTCTTTATCCTGTCTTTTTGTCCATGTCTCTGTCTCCAGACCATACAACATAACTGGTTTCACCACTGCCTTGTAAACTTTTCATTTGACCTTTGCTGACACCCTTTTGTCACAAATCACTCCTGAAACTTTTGTCCATCCATCCTGCCTGGACTCTTCTTCACTTCTTTGCCACACTCCCCATTTTCCTGGACAGTGGACCCCAAGTCCTTGAAGTCATGCACCTTTGTGACCTCTGCTCCTATTAGCCTCACTGTTCCACCAGCCTCTCTCTCATTCACACATGTGCTCTGTCTTACTACGGCTGACTTTCATTCCTCTTTTTTCAAGTGCATACCTCTACCTCTCCAAGTTCTCTTCCACTTGTTTCTTGTTTTCACCACAGATCACAATGTCATTTGCAAATATCATGGTCCATGGGGATTCCTGCCTTACCTCATATGTTAGATGGTCTGTCACCAGAGCAAACAAGAAGGGGCTCAGAGCTGATCCTTGATGTACTCCCACCTCCACATTGAAGCAATCTGTCACTCCTACAGCACATCTTACCACTGCCCTGCTGTCCTCTTACATGTCCTGTACCAGTCTAACATACTTCTCTGCCACTGCAGATTTCTTCATGCAATATCACACCTCCTCCCTCGGCACTTTGTCATATGCTTTTTCTAAATCCACAAAGACACAATGGAGTTTTTTCTGACACTCTCTGTACTTCTCCATCAGCATCCTCTAAGCAAAGATGGCATCTGTGGTGCTCTTTCTTGACACGAAACCATACTGCTGCTCACAAATAATCACCTCTCATCTAAGTCTTGTTTCCACAACTCTCTCCAAGATCTTCATTGAGTGACTCATCAACTTAATTCCCTTGTAGTTGCTACAACTCTGTACATCATCCTTGTTCTTAAAAATGAGCACCAGCACACTTCTTCTCCAATCCAATTTTCTCACCCACAAGTATGCCTGTTACTCCCATCAGTCACCATGAGGACAAGTTCTTCAAACAACTTCAAATCATTTAAACATCAAGTAACATGCCTTACAAATAACATTGTGACCAGTTGTGACCCAGTATATATTAAGTTACAAACATAAAATGCCTGTTTATCACATTTATATGGAAACTCAAATTAACAGACACCTTGAATCAATCATTGCCTGCTGTAACCAAACGGGACTTTGGACTTTCACTTCACACTTCTCAACGAGCAGGTCAGATGCTGAATTTAACACATTGCTTCACATAATACTTGACATGAGTCCCTTAATGAGATGTAGAACACATGCGGTAAGCACACTCATTTTTTGCTTGTCACACTCAGAAAAGTCCGAGCTGAACATTACTTCTGTTCCACTGAATTCTGAACCAAATGTGTTAATTTAAAGAACATTACAAAATAATTGTAGCAAACATACAAAGAAGAGCATTGAATTAGTTCACTGTCAGTAACTATGCCATTGAATATTTGAGTCAAAAACCTCATTGCTATCTCTCCAAGACATTTCCAAACCTCCACTGGTATGTTATCAGGTCCTACTGCCTTCCCCTTCTTCATTCTTTTCAGAGCTTTTTCAACTTAACCCTCACTAATCTTTCCCACTTCCTGGTCCACAGTTTCTATGACCTCTACTCTTCTTTCTCTTTCATTCTCCTAATTCATTAGCTCTTCAAAATACTCCTTCCATCTTCCCGTCATTCTTTCCTCACTTGTTAAAACATTACCATTCCTATCTTTAACAAGTCTAACCTGCTGCACACTCTTTCCAGCCTGATCCCTCTGTCATGCCAATCGGTAGAAGTCCTTCTCTCCCTTTTTAGTGTCCAGACTCTTATACAATTCATCATACGCCTTCTGCTTTGCCTTTGCCACCTCCCTCTTTGCTAAAAATTGCATCTCCTTATATTCCTGTCTCCTCTTCTGTCCTCTCACTGTCCTATTTCTTCTTGGCTAACCTCTTACTTTGAACGGCGTCCTGCACTTCATTCACCACCAGGTTTCCTTATCATCCATTCTCTGTCCAGATGATACACCAAGTACCTTCCTACCTGTCTCTCTAATAACTGTTGCTGTAGTAGTCCAGTCATCTGGGAGCTCTTTCTTACCACCCATAGCCTTTAACAGTTCCTCTCTGAATTTCTCACAACATTCTTCCTTCTTCAGCTTCCACCATTTGGTCTTCTTCTCTGATTTTACTCCTTACTCTTCTTCACAACAACAGTTATTCTACACACAACCATCCGATGCTGTCTGGCCACATTCTCCCCTGCCACAACCTTACAGTCCCCAATCTCCCTAAGGTTTCATTCCTCTTCTACACAGAATGAACTCTGCCTGCATACTCCTTCCTCCACTCTTCTATGTCTCTTTATGTTCCTCCTCCTTTTGCAAATAAGTGTTGACTACAGCCATTTCCATTCTCTTGGTAAAATTCACCACCGTCTGTCCTTCATGGTTTTTTTCCTTGACACCAAACCTGCCCATCACTTCCTCATCCCTTCTGTTTCCTTCACCAACATGTCCATTCAGGTCTGCTCTGATCGCTACTCTCTCCTCCTTGGGAATATGCTCTATCACTTCATCCAGATCCTTCCAAAAATGTATTTCTCTTCCACATCATCAAAGTTAAAAGTCAATGTTTATTTATTTGTCATTCGCACCACCCGTGGCTAATTTGAGCTGGATCCTCCCGGAACAAGAGCAGTCGTCCTCCAATGGGAGAGTTGGGGGTTCTATTCCACCAGCAGTCACATGCTGAAGTGTTCCTGAGTGAGACACTGAACTCCTCATTTCCTCCAATGTGTGTCCGATCAGTGCATGAATGTGATAAAGCTCTGCTTAGTCTTTATATAAATCTAGTAGAGTGCATGAATGGGTAAATGAGGGCACGGATTGTGTTGTAAAGAGCTTTGAGTGTTTTGATAAGATAGAAAAGTGATATAAAAGTATAGTCCATTCAACTGCACCGCCTTCACGTTAGTAAGCGTGTGTGAACTGCGGTAGTGAGCCTCCACTCGGAACCGTGAAGCTGCAGGTCTGACAGACCTGTCTCCTTCCCTGAAACAAACCACGGGTCAGAACTCATTTAGCTGTGCTGTGCCTTATGAGAGGAACAGTCGGAGGTAGTGCAACATTAATAAATCAGCAACTTATCATATTGCTAAGACACGGTTCCGTCTCAGCGGAACAAGACGGCTAAAACGTTAGCCGTCTTGTTAGATGCTAATCGATATGATAAGCTGCTGATTTATAAATGTCGCGCTACCTCTGACTGTTCCACTCATAAGGCACAGCACGGCTAAATGAGTTCTGAACTGTGTTTTTTTTTTTTCAGGGAAGAAGGCTAAAAAACACTCGGACCTGCAGCTGCAGTTCACAATACTCCACTCCGCTGTTTTTAATTGGTGAAAAAGATTCGTAGTTCCAACCTTTCGTTGGGACTGTAAAAATTATCTACATAAATCATATTTCTCTCCCTCATCTGACAATCTAAATCCAAACTAGTTCTGAAAGAACAGTCATTGTTTTTCGTTTTGTTCAGCAACTAAGCTACTCTTCATATTATTTTCCGTGTTTACTTGGGCTAAACGTCTCCTCTCCCTCCCGCCCACCTCCTGGAGAAGCAGGAAGGAGGGGAGCGCGGCTCAGGGGCTGGGTTTGTGTTCAAGGAGGGAGAAGGAGGGGGGCGAGTGGGAGAAAAAAGACAGCAAGAGGATTTCCAAGTATAAAACTATATTGAGCATTGAGCATTGAGCATGCATCAAGATATAAAACTATATTGTTTTATATCAAAATAGTCTCAACTTATATCACAAAAAAAAAATTATATAGATATTTTAAAATATCGATATATCGCCCAGCTCTAGTCCAGACCTTTACCCCATTGAGAATCTTTGGGATGTGTTGGAGAAGGCTTTGTGCAGTGGTCAGAATCTGCCATCATCAATGCAAAATGTTGGTGAAAAATTAATGCAACACTGGATGGAAATAGATCTTGTGACATTGAAGAAACTTATTGAAATAATGCCACAGAGAATGCATACTGTAATCAAAGGTAAAGGCAGTCCAATGGAATATTAGTTTATGACTTTTTTTTGGTGGCAAGTGTTTTTTTTGGCCAGGTAGTGTAGTTTTGGCAAAAGTGTTTTACGTTGGATGCCCTTCCTGACACAACCCTCACCATTTACCCGGGCTTGGCATCGGCACAAGAGATACACTGGCTTGTGCTCCCTAGTGGCTGGTTTAAATAACACCTAAGGTGTTATTCAAAGTGAATAAAACATTCTCAACCCCGAGTAATGTTTAAAAACAGAGAAAAAATGTTTTTTGTTCATGTCATATCTGTCCACTGAGATTTTTGTTTCTAAGCCTTTTAATAAACTACATAGGGAAAAGAAATGATGGGCAAGGTAGGCCTTTGTGTTCCAACATGGATTAAAAAATATATTTTGCATCTGAAAAAGGAACAACACTCCAAATGTATCAGGCTTGAAAGGTAAAATTATGCAAGTTTTGCTCCAGATCTGAAACCATGATGAACGTGGTTATTTGATTCTAATCTAAATGGGTTATTGGGTCAATTATATTAACAGATGTAACCAATGAAAAAGAGAGATGTACTGCCTACTCATATATTTGATGATTTGTCCTTCCTAGATTATTGCCAGGGTGAGTGTGGACAACCGAACCCGGGCTCTGGTCCAGGCCCTCCACCGAGCTTCAGATGTGAGGGTCTACATCAGCAGGGTGGAGGACTTAAGTTACCACCTTTTGGAGTTCCCCGACACTCGTGGTGTTGCGGTAAAGGTGAGAAATCTAAACAGTCTTACACATATTTTTATCCTTAATTTGTAGCAACATGAAGCAGACAGCCAGTGGCTGGCTCTGATTAGCTCTACTGCATAATGAATAAGCTCTGTAATTAACGAGAAACAAACTGTTGTTTCTAACTGTTGTAAAGCTTAGCGAGTTAATGAAAGCATGCATGTGCAAAACAACAATTCACACGTTTAAACTGAAATGTGGGCTTTTAAATAAAATCACATTAACATGCAGTGAGGCAAAAAATCATTTAGTCAGCCACTGATTGTGCAAGTTCTCCTACTTAGAAAGATGAGAGAGGGCTGTAATTTTCATCACAGGTACACTTCCACCATGAGAGACAAAAGGGGGGAATCCAGAAAATCACATTGTAGGATTTTTAAAGAATTTATTCATAAATTATTGTGGAAAATAAGTTTTTGGTCAATAACAATAAGATTTCTGGCTCTCACAGACCTGTAACTTCTTCTTTAAGAAGCTCTTCTGTCTTCCACTTGTTACCTGTATTAATGACACCTGTTTGACCTCGTTATCTGTATAAAATACTCCTGTCCACAGCCTCAAACAGTCAGACTCCAAACTCAACTGTGGCCAAGACCAAAGAGCTGTCAAAAGACACCAGGAAGGAAATTGTAGACCTGCACCAGGCTGGGAAGAGTGAATCTACAATAGGCAAGCAGGTTGGTGTGAATAAATCAACTGTGGGAGCAATTGTAAGAAAATGGAAGACTTACAAGTCCATTGATAATCTCCCTCGATCTGGGGCCTCACGCAAAATCTCATCCCATGGGGTCAAAATGATCATGAGAACGGTGCACAAAAATCCCAGAACCTCATGGAGGAACCTGATGAATGACCTGCAGAGAACTGGGACCAAAGTAACAAAGGCTACACACTACACAGAGAGGGACTCAAATCCTGCAGTGCCAGGTTTGCCCCCCTGCTGAAGCCAGTACATGTCCAGGCCTGTCTGAAGTTGGCCAGAGAGCATATGGATGATCCAGAAGAGGACGGAGAATATCACGTGGTCAGATGAAACCAAAATAGAACTTTTTGGTAAAAACTCAACTCGTCATGTTTGGAGGAAGAAGAATACTGAGTTGCATCACAAGAACACCATACCTACTGTGAAGCATGGGGGTGGAAACATTATGCTTTGGGGCTGTTTTTGTGCAAAGGGGACAGGACGACTGATCCGTGTCAAGGGAAGAATGAACGGGGCCATGTACAGTGACATTTTAAGTCTAAACCTTCCATCAGTGAGAGCATTAAAGATGGAACGTGACTGGGTCTTCCAGCATGACCATGATCCCAAACACAACACTCGGGCAACGAAGGAGTGGCTCCATAAAAAGCATTTCAAGATCCTGGAGTGGCCTAGCCAGTCTCCAGACCTAAACCCCATAGAAAATTTGTGGAGGGAGTTGAAAGTCCATGTTGCCCAGCAACAGCCTCAAAACATCACTGCTCTAGAGGAGATCTGCACGGAGGAATGGGCCAAAATAGCAGCTACACTGTGTGCAAACCTGGTGAAGACTTACAGGACACGTCTGTCGTTGCCAACAAAGGTTATGTTACAAATCCAACATTTTTCAGTCAGGTCATCTGGACAGTTTGTTTTTTTGTGCTGAAACGTTTCGCCTTCGGTCCGGAAGGCTTCATCAGTCAAGGAAACACACAACAAAACTAATTCTTCCCCCAACAGCTTACTCCAAAGTGGAACAAACCAGTTCTGCTTGTGATAAGATGGTCTCTTTGGTATGCCCCCTCTTCCTTGGATTGTATACCTGGATTATTGAGCATGGACTTTGTTGTTATGTTACAAAGTATTCAGTTGACCTTTTGTTATTGACCAAATGCTTATTTTTCACCATAATTTACAAATAAATTCTTTAAATATCCTACAATGTGATTTTCTGGATCCCCCCCCCCCCCCCCTCATTTTGTCTCATAGTTAAGTTTACCTATGATGAAAACTACAGACCTCTCTCATCTTTCTAAGTAGGAGAACTTGCACAATCAGTGCCTGACTAAATACTTTGTTGCTCCACTGTACATCTACAATTATTTAAAAAATATGAGCTTCATACTTATGTAATTTTGAAGGGGTGGTTGCAGATTACAGTTGGAAGCTGCAGATTCTGAGTTTTAGTGGAGTTTTGTCCCTAGATTCTGTCAACATGAAGAGACAGATCTAGTACAATTGCTGCTGGTTCTCAACTTCAATTTTTATACATTTTGTTGTATTTTTTTGTATATAGCTTTTGTATAAGATCCTTTTTGGCAGCAGCATGGTGGCTCAGTTGGTAGAGCTGTTGCCTCTCAGCAAGAAGGTCACCGAATCCTGGCTTGGGGGCCTTTCTGGGTGGAGTTTGCATGTTCTCCTGGTTTTCTCCAGGTACTTCAGTTTCCTCCCACAGACCAAAAACATGCATGTTAGACTGATTGGTAACTCTAAATTGTCCCTAGGTGTGAGCGAGAGAGTGGATGGTTGTGTCGTTTGTCTCTGTGTCCCTGTGATGGACTGGAGACCTGTCCAGGGTGTCCCCCACCTCTCACAGTGACTGCTGGATATGGGCACCAGAGACCCCCACGACCCAAAAAGGAAGAAGCGGGTAAAGATGATGGATGGATCCTAATGGCAGCACAGTTTAGGCTGCGTACTGCTGTGTGTATTTATTTGATTTGTCCAGTAGTTATCTTTACCTGCTTTGTAAGGTCATGATTTCTAACGTAAGTACATTGTACTTGTATCACAACCTTATCTTTGACAATGTGGAGAATTTGTTCTGAACTGAACTTTAGGTCGTTTTCACACCTGATAGTCTGGTAGACTCGGTTCGGGACCAATATTCATGACCTTTTGTTTACATTTGAGCTGGTGCGTTTGCATTCACACTGCACTGTGCAGTCGAGTCAACCTGTTGAACCAACCTGTTCCCCCGTTCGCCTGTGGGGGCGCTGCACCAAGAACTACTGAAAGAAACGACACAAAAACCTCTGAAGACACGTCTTCTTCTTCTTCTGTAAATAAAAATAAAAACGAAGTGGCATCAAGTTTTAGCAGTTTTAGGAGTTATATTTTGTCATTTTTCAAAAATGGACTCAGCATGAGCAGAAGATGAGACAGAAGACCATGGAGAATATTGTTTTTCACACAAGGCAGCTGACGCCTCCATATGAGGTCAGAGAAATGTGTGTTTGTTTACCCTGTGGAGCGGGGCTCGGTCTGATTACATTCACACTGTACTCGAACCGCGCTGGAGTTCGCCTTTTTGTTCCGTGACAGAGTTCGATGGCGCGTTCACACCTCCCTAAACGAACTGGACTTTCTAGGAAAACAAGCTAGAGTTCGATTAAAGCGGACTAAACAGGGCTGGTGTGAATGCACCCTTAAACATTTACACTGAACATTGTTTGTTCTGTAAAATCACAACCAGCTTTTACCTCAACGGTTGTTGGGAGACCAACAGAGATTTATTTTCAGCCGTTGTCCTCCGCTAGACTAGTCATTCGTATATTCATCCTGTTTAAATTTTACTTAGCCCTTCTGCTTCCTGTTTGGGAGAAACATGCAGCAGTTGAGTCATTCTGTTCTTTAAGCACTTGGAGTGTTTTTCATTCCCCTGCATGTGTGTTCTTCAGGAGAAGGTCATCTCTTGCCTCCTGCGTTTGAAGCAGGCCAACGACCCCGGCTTGAGGGCAGCCGTCAGAGAAGCTCTGGCATTAGTTGGCTATCAGAAACCTGTTCAAGGTCGAGGAATACGAATCTTGTCCATAGATGGAGGAGGTTTAAGGTACAAATTCAGCTCTGCTTTCTTTTATTTTTCTTTAACATTTACTTTATGGATTTTATCTTTGTTTGAAGCAGATTAAAATGTACTTTTATTAAGCTTAAGATTAATGAAATATGTTTACAAGCAAAGCATAACAATTTATTGCGACTTTTCTTTACATATGTTTTAATTTTGAGTTACAAAATGCTTTGTGATAAAATCTACAGGTGTCGTGTGCATTTATCATCGCGTACGTCTCATTATTTGTTTAGGGGACTTCTTGCCCTCCAGACTTTACACAAGCTGGAAGCCCTCACTGGCAAACCCATTTACAAACTATTTGACTACATTTGTGGAGTCAGCACAGGTAAATTGTCCTCCTGTTCTACTTTTGTGTGTGTGGACAAAAGCACATCTGTGGATTATCAAAGCAGCCCGGACAGCTGCTCTTTGTCAGACCCAGTTGTTTCTCTGCTCTTGTTTTGACCTCAATTTCACCACCGGCTCAACACTCATGTTCATTTTGCTACTGTGGACTTAAGCTCACGTCAAAGCAAATGATAAGAAACTACAATAATATTATTACATTTTAGTTTTTATAAATATCCATTACTAGAATTTATATAATTCTGCAGTGGAATAGTTTTAGTTCCCCTCATTACATGTGGTCACCACAAGGGGGTGCTGTGGACTATCTTCAAATAACAATTTGATGTAAATTTCTTCATAGTTCTTTTGGACTTCTTTCAGGCTCTTAATTGACATTAAATAGTAATTAAGTTTTCCTGTCAGCTCAAACAATGTTTGCTCATTTAAAAACTATTTGGTTCACACCTGTTCAGTGTGAGTTACCATGTCATTCTGTTATACAGCATTGTTTTACATTCATAATTGAGTTTAACATCCTTAAACATGAGCGGGAGCAAATGTTATAACACTTAGAACTCTGATGATCACATCAGTCCAGTCCACTTCCATTGAATGGCTCATCAGGGGCTCTTTCTAATGGGTGTTTTTTGAATACATGATCCCTCTTTTAAACCACTTTATTAGTGATATTTCACAGGTGTTACTACAGCAAGCTGTAGTAGTATACAGATGCTGGTCAAAAAATTAGAATATCATGAAAAAGTTGATTTATTTCAGTAATTTTATTAAAAAAGTGAAACTTCTAGACTATATTCTTTCATTACACACAGATTTCAAATGTTTATTTATTTTGATGTTGATTATAATTGACAACTAATGAAAACTCCAAATTCAATATCTCAGAAAATTAGAATATTACATAAGACCAATAAAATAAAAAGTTTTTTAGAAATGTTGGCCAACTGAAAAGTATGAACATGAAAAGTATGAGCATGTACAGCATCAATACTTAGTTGTTGCTCCTTTTGTCTGGATTACTGCAGCAATGTGGCGTTACATGGAGTGGATCAGTCTGTGTCACTGCTCAGGTGTTATGAGCCCAGGTTGCTGTGATCGTAACCTTCAACTCTTCTGAATTGTTGGGTCTGGTGTATCACATCTTCCTCTTCACAATACTCCATAGACTTTCTATGGGGTTAAGGTCAGGAGAGTTTGCTGCCCAATTAAGGACAGGGATACCATGTTCCTTAAACCAGGTACTGGTAGCTTTGGCACTGTGTGCAGGTGCCAAGTCCTGTTGGGAAATGAAATCTGCATCTCCATAAAGTTGGTCAGCAGCAGGAAGCATGAAGTCTCTAAAACTTCCTGGTAGATGCTGTGTTGACCTTGGAACTCAGAAAACACAGTGGACCAACACCAGTAGATGACATGGCACCCCAAACATCACGCTGCATTGCTGCAGTAATCCAGGCAAAAGGAGCCCCAACTAACTACTGAGTGCTGCACATGCACATACTTTTCATGCACATACTTTTCAGTTGGCCAACATTTATAAAAATCTTTTTTTTTCGTCTTAAGTAATATTCAAATTTTCCGAGATACTGAATTTAGGGTTTTCATTAGTTATAATCATCAGCGTTAAAATAAATAAATATTTGAAATATATCAGTCTGTGTGTAATGAATGAATATACAAGTTTCACTTTTTGAATGGAATTATTGAAATAAATCAACTTTTTCATGATATTCTAATTTAATGACCACCTGTAGATGAGCTCCCTGTTAAATTAAAGCTAACGTTCCTGGAAGGAATGCATATCACCTGACACACTGCATGCCAATGTTTTAAACATAGGCCCAGCATGATCTGTGTTTGAGTTGGAGATGACTCTCAGCTACTGCCACACCAGATTTTAGCTCATTATCTTCCAACTAATTTTGTGTTTACTTAGGACAATTACAGGTCCTTCTCAAAAAATTAGCATATTGTGATAAAGGTCATTATTTTCCATAATGTAATGATAAAAATGAAACTTTCATATATTTCAGATTCATTGCACACCAACTGAAATATTTCAGGTCTTTAATTGTTTTAATTCTGATGATTATGGCATACAGCTCATGAAAACCCAAAATGCCTGTCTCAAAAAATTAGCATATTTCATCCCACCAATCAAAGACAAGTGTTTTAATACAAAAAACACCAACCTTCAAATAATCATGTTCAGTTATGCACTCAATACTTGGTTGGGAATCCTTTTGCATGAATGACTGCTTAAATGCGGCGTGGCATGGAGGCAATCAGCCTGTGGCACTGCTGAGGTGTTATGGAGGCCCAGGATGCTTCGATAGCGGCCTTAAGCTCATCCAGAGTGTTGGGTCTTGCGTCTCTCAACTTTCTCTTCACAATATCCCACAGGTTCTCTATGGGGTTCAGGTCAGGAGAGTTGGCAGGCCAATTGAGCACAGTAATACCATGGTCAGTAAACCATTTACCAGTGGTTTTGGCACTGTGAGCAGGTGCCAGGTCATGCTGAAAAATGAAATCTTCATCTCCATAAAGCTTTTCAGCAGATGGAAGCATGAAGTGCTCCAAAATCTCCTGATAGCTAGCTGCATTGACCCTGCCCTTGATAAAACACAGTGGACCAACACCAGCAGATGACATGACACCCCAGTGACTGTGGAAACTTGACACTGGACCTCAAGCAATGTGAATTCTGTGTCTCCTCTCTTCCTCCAGACTCTGGGACCTTGATTTCCAAAGGAAATGCAAAATTTACTGTAATCAGAGAACATAACTTTGGACCACTCAGCAGCAGTCCCAGGCGAGATGCTTCTGACGCAGTCTCTTGTTCAAGAGTGGCTTGACCTGGTGAATGCGGCACCTGTAGCCCATTTCCTGCACACGCCTGTGCACGGTGGCTCTGGATGTTTCTACTCCAGACTCAGTCCACTGCTTCCGCAGGTCCCCCAAGGTCTGGAATCAGCCCTTCTCCACAATCCTCCTCAGGGTCCGGTCACCTCTTCTCGTTGTGCAGCGTTTTCTGCCACACTTTTCCCTTCCCACAGACTTCCCAGTGAGGTGCCTTGATACAGCACTCTGGGAACAGCCTATTCGTTCAGCAATTTCTTTCTGTGTCTTACCCTCTTGCTTGAGGGTGTCAATGATGGCCTTCTGGACAGCAGTCAGGTCGGCAGTCTTACCCATGATTGCGGTTTTGAGTAATGAACAAGGCTGGGAGTTTTTAAAAGCCTCGGGAATCTTTTGCAGGTGTTTAGAGTTACGTCGTTGATTCAGATGGTTAGGTTAATAGCTTGTTTAGAGAAACTTTTCATGATATGCTAATTTATTGGGACAGGCATTTTGGGTTTTCATGAGCTGTATGCCATAATCATCAGTAATAAAACAATTAAAGACCTGAAATATTTCAGTTGGTGTGCAATGAATCTGAAATATATGAAAGTTTCATTTTTATCATTACATTATGGAAAATAATGACCTTTATCACAATATGCTAATTTTTTGAGAAGGACCTGTAGTTTTGGCAGTCATGATGGAATCAGGTTGTCTCCAAAAGTTAATAAGCAATATATGCCCTCCCAGTGATTGTTTTCATTAAAATCTGTCCAAGAGTTTATGCATGTATGTATTAACCTGTTACCTGTTGGAAATAAGTTGTTTACCAGAAAATGTTGTTTACTTTTCTCCTTTTATTGTTTTGCTGTGTTTCCCCCTGTAGGTTCAGTGATTGGGTTCATGCTTGGTCTGTTCCAAATTCCTGTAAAAGAGTGCGATGATCTTTACCGGAAGCTGGGCTCAGACATTTTTAAACAGAACGTGATCTTGGGCACCGTGAAGATGGGCTGGAGTCACGCCTTCTATGACAGCGAACCCTGGGAGAACATCCTGAAGTCAGTTTCACTGTTGTTTTGCAACATCTCTAGCAAAACAGTGGTTTTGCCTAAACTAATCTGTTCAAACTGCAGTGAATGGGTGATGCCCTTTAACAAAAAAAACTTTTTTGCTTTCATTTAAATAATATATGCAGTATTCTAATATACTTTAAAAACTGCAGTAAACAGCTTTAATAAACCTAGGAACAGAAAGAAAAGAGTCCTGATTAAAACTTTAGAAATTCCCTTATAATTTTATTGTGAATTTCAAAGACGGATAAATAAAAATAATTTGAAAGACTTTCAGAAAAATCCAACAATTTTCAGTCAGGTCATCTGGACAGTTTCTTTTTTTTTGTGCTGAAACGTTTCACCTTCGATCCAGAAGGCTTCATCAGTCAAGGAAACGCACAACAAAACTGATCCTTCCCCCAACAGCTGACTCTAAAGTGGAACAAACCAGTTTTGCTTGTGATAAGTTGACCTGACTGAAAAATGTTGGATTGTATACCTGGATTATTGAGCATGGACTTTGTTACTTTCAGAAAAACGTTTGGCACTCTGTCTGGCTCCTTAGGAGCAAAATATAAACAAATGAAGAGTTATTGTATTTGTGAAATGATTTCTGAATTTTCCTAAACAATACAACTAAATCAGAAACCTTTCTTGCTTCACTAGGGAGAAAATGGGTTCTAGCCTCATGGTGGAGACTACAAGAAGCCCTAAATGTCCCAAGGTGAGCTTCAGAATGTTTTATTCTTCCTTTTTGTTCCAGAAAATCTTTTCTTTAACTAGTTTACTGGGATATTAAAGTGAAAACTCCTCTTCGTCTTTGCTGCATTTTTCTGTAAGACAGGTAAAAGGATAATACTGTATACTCCAAAGCCAAACGACAGTGTGCCTGACGAATTACGTGAGATCTTAAATGTCAGCAGATTACTCAGAGGCTCGGGGAGCAGAGATGAAAATAAACTGATCTGTCAGAACGTCAGCCATGATATCAGTCCTGCATTTTTCATCTGTTTCAGCATTACACGCAGCATCGTCCTGTATTTAAAGTCACCTTGATGTCATTTCCTGGTTGCCTATAGGTGGCAGCAGTGAGCACCATTGTGAACCGTGGTCTTCCTCTGAAGGCCTATGTTTTCAGAAACTACAACCTGCTGCCTGGCGTGCGCTCGCACTACCTGGGCGGCTGCCACCACCAGCTGTGGCAGGCCGTTCGTGCCACATCTGCAGCCCCGGGGTATTTCCAGGAGTTCAAACTCGGAAATGATCTCCACCAGGTCAGTTACGTTCCTGTCAACATGGGAGCAAAAGTTTTTATGCACTTGATGGTTAAATCGCACAGCTCATCTATAAAATATCACCTGCAAAATTAGTTTTAAAATGGGTAGCACAATGTGCAGGAAATAAGCCTTTCATTCATATGCTGCAATTACAGTAACACAAAAACCGTTAGCAAACTAATGCATTATTCTCATCTGACTGATCTTTGCACAGTTTCTTTGATGTTTCTGTAGAAGCTAACTTGAACCCATCCTTCCTGTCACATTCTGCTCTGTGTGACAACTGTACCTCGGTCCTTTGCAGTGCTTATTGTTGGGCTGCTGTTAAAATGCCCCGTGCATTCACTGCTGACATAGTTGTGTTTGAAGGATTTCAAGAAGCCTAATGAGAAAAATCTTCTGCTCACTGAGTGGGATGGAGAAACTCCATTTCCTCTCCGTCAGTGTTTATCTCCAGTCAGCTACATTTTGAGTGGAGAGCGAGGCGTTCGTATCATTGAGAGACTCACTTTGAATCCATCTTCAGTAAAGTGGTTTGCATTAGCCATCAGAAACCTAACGAAGCACCGGTCTCTGCTAACATTTGGCCGATCAATATGCAAGTCTCCTCTTGAGTCGGGCAGAAAACACACTGTAGATTATTAAAAAAAACTAATATTGTAAGCACAGGTATTGTAGGTAAATTAATTAAAAAACAGTTTTTCACGTCTATTTGGACATTTATCTGATGTAACCAGTGTTAAACCTTCAACATTCAGGTTCTCCTTAAATTAGCATTCAACATACAGATGGACACACTCTAGATTTACTCAGCTAAGACACAACACTTGTCTTTACATGAAAGGCTCTATCCTGCTCTGATTCCTAATTGGAAGCTGTGTTCGTTGTGTTTGTGAACGGGGAAATGCAGGAGAGAGAATGAAAGAGACTGGTTGATGAAAACCCACCTATGGAGGGAGATTTCCCCAGCATGCCGTCCAGCAGGTCTTCTTCTTTGAGATACATAAATTATCCCAACAGTGCTTCACTTCTTTCTTGTTCTTACACACACACACACACTAGTTGGAGTGTGTGTTTCATCTGCTTTGTTGTAATGAAGACAGGCAGTCTAATTATGGAACGGCGTCACTAAGCTCTGCTAATTTATTTAATTTTATTTATATAACACCAGTTTACAAGAGACATAATCTCAGAGTCATGCACAGGTAAAGCAAACGGATTTAAATTCAGTTGCTTACATTTTTATTAAACACATGTATTTTAATTTAAAGGATCTCAGTTCAATCTAATTATAAAGCGATTTATAAATTTCATCTAAAATCAAATTTGACTTGAATTTGGAGAAGAATTGAATGAGCTCTCTGCTTTGATTCAGTTCCTCATCCTGAGCTTACACAGAGCAGCAGGCGACAGTGGAGAGAAGACTCCTTTTTAACAAGAAGGAACTGTCAGCAGATAAAGTGACCATCTTCCTCTACTAGTAAGGAACTTTGTGTTTGGTTGATTATTTTGTTGTAACAGTGCTTATTTACAATGAATCTCATGTGGTGGAAAGTCTCTTGGGTTTCTCTAAATGATGCAACATTTGTTAGAAAAATTGTTTGTGGGTTTAACAGCAAAGTTGATTTTGTGGGTTGCACCATGACAGTTTCCAAATCTTTACCAATCCCAACACATCCATCTGTCCATCCATCCATCTGTCCATCCATCCATCCGTCCATCCATCCATCCATCCATCCATCCATCCATCCATCCTTCCATCCATCCATCCTTCCATCCTTCATTTATCTTTCCATCTATCTTTCCATCCATCCATCCATCCATCCATCCTTCCATCCTTCCATCCTTCCATCCTTCATCTATCTTTCCATCCATCCATCTGTCCATCCATCCATCCATCCATCCTTCCATCCTTCCATCCTTCATCTA
>NC_056507.1:34981203-35036581 GCF_014905685.2 Nematolebias whitei
TCCTTCCATCCTTCATCTATCTTTCCATCTATCTTTCCATCCATCCACTTCTTTACTCACTGTGTGAGAGGGGCGGGACACCCTGGACAGGTCTCCAGTCCATCACAGAGCCAATCCCAACACGTGTAAAAAATATATTTACAATAAGTCTAACCTGACTCTTTTTTTTTTTTTGTACTTTTTCAACTTTTGTTTGCTTTTGCTCAAAAAGACTTAATTTCAAATTAAAATTTGTACAGGAAAACATATTAAAAATATGCAAACCTTTATTGAATACATTCTGCCGAGCTGTGGTCAATGGTGAATTTTAAAGACAAAAGCATTCAAATAATATATTTTAAAAATGCAATATTTTCCCTTCATATTTGCATGTTTAGTGATAAGTAATAAGCTCTAGTTTTTAGATAAACTCAAATTCTGAGGGGATTATTGATGAGTTAAGCAGCGTTTGTATTTTTTGGTTATTGTCCAGTTTCCTGTAAGTTTCCAGCAGTTCATCATCCATGCTAATCTTTGCCCTCCACTCAAATGACTCTTTACAGGCTACTTGAAAGCAGTGATGAGCTCGACATGCCGTCTGCATGATGTCAGGTTTCCACACAGAGCGTCATCTCTGTGTTTTCCACAAATGCCCACAGACTTCTCCTAAGTCAAGCTCCAGACAATTGTCCTTCTGTGCAGCGAGTGTCAGAGTGACCGCTCCATGCGCAGACCGACTGTTGAATGTTAAAGCTGCACATGACGAGAGCTGATTGTTTAATGTTTGTGTGAGTCTGCAGAATGGAATATAAATATGACGGGGCCTGAAACTTTAGATTCTGACCAGTGGTTGATGGAGAAAGTGTAAAAAATTGTAACTTCTTTGCCTCTTAACTTTAAAGAGAGTGTAACTTGGAGCTATACTTTTGAAGCAGAGCAGCAGGGGCATTATCAAAGCCTAGCCTCAGCTGGCAGAGCCTTACTTTGTGAGGAGCAACAGGAAAAAAAAGAGTAAAAAATGAAGAGAGGAGGCCATGCTCCACGTTAAAGCTCTCCGCTCGAAAGAACATAGAAGTACATGACTTCAGGCATTTTCTAACAGATGCTACATGTTAGGAATGATGGCTAGGACGTAGTTTTCCCCTTTTTCTAGTTACTGAGGCGTCTCTTGAGGCAATGGGGAGGAATGAGAGTTTGTTTTGCGCCCATCCTTGTCTGTATTTGATGGAGGGCATGAAACAAGTGGACCACCACCCCTAGAGTGTGACCTCATGAGAGCCCCAGCGTGGCACCGTGCTCAACAGAAAGACTTAACACAGCTATAAATGGAATAGGTCAGACCCGCTCTCACGTTTTTTTACTTTTTCCCCACTAATGAAAGAGCAAATTTCAAACATTAGCTTAAGAAGACATTAAATGTGGAGAGAGAAGCAGAGAGGATCACATAATGAAGAGCTCTTCCAAAAGGGCAGCTCAGGAAGTCCCGACCCTTTGGAGCTTTATTTCCACCTTAGTTTTTCTCTCGCTCCCTTCTTAGGTCGAACGTTTCTGTAATAAATTACACGCTGAACCGGAGCAAAGAAGGGATGCAAGATTCAGGGAAGTAACGGAGGATTAATCTTAACATGTAGTCACTGTCACATCCGTCACTCTCCTCTTGAGTTAAACTTTGAGGAGAGAACTTGGACATTTCAGACCTGGTGGAGAACCTTTTGTTTGCCCTGGAGATAAATATGGGGGGAAATTGTTTCTTAGTAAAATCATGCTGACAAAATCCTACTTGATTTCTTGTTCTTCTTTTTCTTGTTTAGCTCAATTCACTTCAGTTTATTTATATAGTGCCAGGTCACAACAGAAATTATCTCAGTGCACTGAACAGAAACATTCATGTACATAAAAAATTTAATTAGTAGCATTATTTATCTAAGGAAAGAAGAAATCCAGCAGATTGTGTAGAGTCTTCACTTCATCACAGTCTCCCATACTGAGCAAGCACAAAGGCAACAGTGGAAAGGAAAAACTCCCATTTAACAGGAAGAAACCTTCAGCAGAACCAGGCTCAGGATGAGCGGCCACCTGCTTCACCCAGCTGTGTTTGAGAGGACAGGAAGGAGGAACAAACACAGAATGACAGGATGGAGGCGAGCAGGTCCTCTCTAGGAGGAAAGACAAAAAAAAACCTTATATAGAAATAATTACAAACTATTCATTTGTAACTATTTATATGATGACATTAGGTCAGTTTGTCCTCTAGTAGTCTAAGTCTATAGCAGCATAGGAAGGTGCAATGGGTTAAATGCAGAGAAATAATTTTGCCATTGTATGAGAACATACAATGATGGCTACACATAGCACTTGTACTTATAAGAAATAGGTCAGGAAACCCAAGCCAACCCTAACTATAGGATTTCTCAAAAAGAAAATTCTTAAGCCTAATTTTAAAAATGGACAATGTGTCATCCTCACAGAGAGAAACTAGAAGTCTGTTCCACAAGAGAGGAGCCTGATGGCTGAAAGATCTTCTTCCCATTCTGTTTTTGGAAACTCTAGGGACCACAAGTAAACCTGCACTCTGAGAGTGAAGTGCTCTTTAATGGAAATATTTCTTCTACTACTGCTGCTACTTAAAAAATCACAGTGGTTAAGTACTTTTTTTTAATTTGTAGATTTTATTATTTATTTTATGCTGTATTCCTACATATTCTTAAAAAAGGGAGAGATGTCTGGATTTTTATTTTTTTATTTTAGCCTTTTGCAAATTTGGAAAAGTGTGTGGAGAGAATTTTATTTTTATTTACTTTTTATGGTTCTATAATCTAAAAGAAAAAAAATCTGAACTTCTGTAAAGATATTTCTGAAACTATCAAAGTGCTTCTCAAATTTATTATATAAAAATAATAGATATAGTTATAATGATGTCACCGTTTGATTTGTACACCACATCAGGCCCAGAGTTCAGTATTGTAGCCATTCATGTCAAAATGTTAGTTTATGATTGAGAACACATAAATGCGTTCTCAATGTTTTTAATCTGAGGTGTCAGTGTTGTCTGGATTTTTATGTCAAGCTTTTATGGTATTTAGAGGAATATTTAGTAAATTATTGTACTTGTGCATCAAAAGTGACCCAGTTCTTGCTGAGAAGATGTGAACATTGAATCTGGAAGCACTTGGTATTTGTAAAACATAACCTGTGCAGGTGTTTTGTCTTTTGATGTGATAACCGCAGAGAAAGTTGGGAAAGTTTGCAAATGACCTCCATGGCACATGACAACCATAACTAGAAACGGAGGTACACTTGTGTTTGGTTTTGCACAAACTATTGACTAAACGAAAACACTTTGTGGTTATGCTCAGTGATTCTGCCAAGTGTCTGCTGTGTTAAGAGCTTGCCCAAACCTTGCTCTGTCCCGGACCTTGTCGTCTCACAATGCGATGCTCTGTGGAAGGACGGGGGGCCTTTCTTCCCTGCAGTGACTCCAGATGCAGTTTGTGGAACGAACCACAGCTTTAAATTTTGTACTACTGTTTAATGGCATGCAAGTCCGTCTTTAGTCCCCTTTCAGTCGCAGAATGGTTTGAAAGTGAGTTTTATATTGCCCAGTAGATGACTAAAAGCCTTTTTTATTGTTCATGAAATGTTCAGGGGTTCTGGACCAGATGAGTTTGAACATGAGGCTCTGCGTTTGTTCTTGTTGTCGATGTGTCACAGTTAGACTCTAAAGCACACAGTTTGATCGTGTTTTTGCTTTAATGTGTGGGAACAAGTCTCCATCCACAGTATATTGTGCTTGTTTTGCCTGCCTGAGGCAAAGCAGGCTCTCGTACAGACTGATCGTCTTCTGTTTAAAGATGATTTGAAGCTGACCTTTGTGGTCTTTGAAGCTCAAAGGTGTAGTAGTCACGTAGGTACGTGCCACTAGTTGTAGTATGACAATATATGAGATATATATGCATACAATATTCACGAGTTCCTCATCTTTCTGGCTGTGTAATGTCGTGCATTGAATTTAACAGAAATGTAACGAGAGACGTTATTATCTTTGACCCATCAAATCAATGCGGTCATTTATTTTCAGAATCAAAGTTTAACATCAAACATTTACATTAATTTGGCAAAATATGAAAATAATAACAGTGGTACGTTTCACAGAAAAGGGACATCGATCACTCGGCGGTGAACGAGGACTTTGCTTCAGATATTTCTAAAATATCTGTACTGATTTTATGAGAAAGAGGAGAGTTTTAAGATGAAATGGAGATTTATCTTGCAGAGAAATATGTGAGGGAATTAATCTGTTTGACCAGAAATTGCACGCTCCATCAGATATCAGCTTGCCCACGGTACACTTGGTCGAAAATAGAACCATCTACCTTGATGATGAACTCAGCGTCGGCGTAGGTTCCTTTCTGACTCTTTTCAGCGTCTCCGTGAGAACTACCAAACCCTCAGAGAGTCGTACGTGGTTTTCAAACAGAAATTATAATCCCAAAACGTCTCTGGATCATCCTGAATGCGTTTGCACCCAAGAATTCCGAACTCCTTTCATTCTTCAGAACTTCTCAGACTCTAACAGAATCTTTCAACTCCAGCAACTCTCTAGTTCTTCATCTCCCGAATTCTTTTCCATTCTAACATGAACTGGGAAGTTGCCACATTTTAAATGGGTCGACTTCCGGTTCAATTTAGAGCTTTCTGATTCGTGGATGTACCAGAAAGAGGTGTGGTTTTTTGACGTAAGGTGTTATCAAAAGTCGAGGTCAGAGAATGAGTTTGTTTAACAACTGACAGAGAGATTATTGCAGAAAAGCAGACTTCGTGGAGTCAACTCTTCTGTATCTTCTGTAAAGATTAAACATGACATTTCTTTTTCAGTAAACATTTAGTTGACCGAAGCTTCAACTTTCACATACTTACGTTGCTTGGCTCATTTCAGACAGAAAATCAAGAAATGCATATTAACCTGATTTCTTCTTCGAATGAGGAATAAAAATCATTACTTACTGTTTATGTAAAATAAAAATGAGTAGTTCTTTTCAACCTGTAACATTGAGTGGAACTAACACAATTTGATTATTAAACATTTGTAAAACAGTAATGATTATAGAGAATTGTCTTTTCTGCTTGATTAATTCAAGAAAGAAAGTCACCAGATGGCTCAGACTGTATTCAGATCAATGAAAATAACAGTCTCTGTCCATCTGATAGATTTGAGGTCATCAGGGTCAGATCAGGGTCAGATCAGGTTCACTACAAAGGTCAATTAGAGAATCGGTCGTCATCATCATATAATGCGGCGTGAAGACCTCTGGCTTGACCTGGCCACTGACAGAGATTTTATTCCTATCATTGCTTACCTCACATGTGTCCTTCATGTGGATAAAATGCTGTTTAGAGAATAAATTTCCTTGTTACATATATGAACAAAGAAGTACAGCATAAAGATGTACTGCATGTGGCACTGGCTTGCAGAGTTTTGGAAGCACAGCAGGGACTTTGTCTGCAGCCTAATTATCTTATAAATTCTAACTATCTGTGGAAAACTGTTGTGTTCTGATGCCCAGGACTTACACAATGCTCCAACAAAACTACCCAATTATTTCAGAAAAGGAAGCCTCGTTTGCAGAACTTCATTATAAGTCATGACGGAGCTCAGTGTTCAGTCCAGTTCATGTCAAAATAAAAGAAAAGCAAACATAAGAGAAGGTGTAATGAGCACATTCATCGTCACTGAACGCTGATGTAAACGCAGTCACATTTGTAGTAAAGTGTCGCCTCGTTCACCGTCTTCTGCTCCTATAATGACCTAAAACAGACGAGGGTTGAAGTTTACTCACAGTTCAGAGCAAGAGAGATGTGGAGGCACACTGACTGGGTGTGGAGGATCTAGTTTTCTGTCCCAGTTAATGGGGGCTTACAAACTCTGGGGCATGAAATTACTTTTATGATCCTGATGATAGCACTTTTTTCCTATTCAGAACAGCCCTTCGCCTCCAAGACAGCTTAAATGGGCACAGTGAAGATAAGCCCCCCAACGTTAATGACAGCTAAAGTTTTCAAACTACAGACAGTCTACAGTAACATGTGGGCAATGCTTCAATATTTAACAAACATAATGAGCTTATCTAAACAGAAAAACAAAGTGATGAAACATTCTTAATAATGTTTCAGTGCAGTCGAGTGAGTTGTTTAGTTGAGTTCAGTTTGATGTGGAGAGGTCTTTGAGCCCCAAGAAGTTTGATCTTCCAGATCATTTCTACAGACTTCAGACTTTAATTAGATGGTTAGGGTGTTGATTTGCTCACAAAGCTCACAAAATGCAAGTTTTAAAGCTTTTTAAGTTTCCCCCCAACAGTCAGCAGCAATTACGTTCTCTAAGCAGCAAATTGAAAGTTTGAATTATTGATGCTCATAAGAAGAGTCTGAGTGAAGCTGTTTCCTCAGTTCACACTGATATTTGGAAATGGAAAAGAATCCAGAGAGTTCAAATTAATGTCTGAAAGACAAACAGACCTTGGTTTTTAAAAACTACTTGTAAGATTTCTAGAAAAGCAAATCAACACCCTGTTTGATGGCGGGGAACTTCTTTCAGGAAACCCAACAAAGTTAAGTCAGGTCCTCTGGACAGTTTCTTTGTGTTGAAACGTTTTGTCTTTCATCCAAAAACCTTCATCAGTCCGAGGAGCCACAACAAACTCAGTCTTATAAACATCACCTTCACGTAGTGGATCAACCAGTTTGATGGTGCTCAGATGGTTTCTGGAGTCCGCCCTCTCCACCGCTGACTCTTTTGAGGCAGTCATGACCCAAGTGGTTCAAAACATCAAAGTTCATGCTCAGTAATCCAGGTAGATAAATCCAACAAGCAGGTCCTCTGGACGGTTTCTTTCAGGAACGTTTTAGTATATCTGCTGTTCAGCTACAACTCATGTTTACTAAAGCTGCATTAGAGGAAAATATTTCATTTAGTTCCACCTCAAATCTGATTATCAGAAGTTTATAGAGAAATTTGTCAACAAGCACAAGAACTGCATGTACTCAATGAAAGTTTCTGATTAATGAGCAAAGTTTATTTAAAAAAGGGGATGAAAAGAACACTTGATCTGCTGTGCAGCACGGGGTGGATTAATATGAACTTTACTGCATCACTAAATACTAGAAATAACAGCTTCAATGTTAGGGTTTTGCATTGGACACATAGTTCCCTGACCTTTACATATTAATAGTAAATGTGTGGATATTACTTCAAATAAGTTGTACATGTAAGAAGGCCAAGAATCTTAAAAGAACTAGATGTCCTTTGCAGGAACAACTGGTAAAAAATTAAAATAAATCCCTCATTACTTTGGCCACAGAACAGTCTAATGTGTAGTCAGAGAGGGTGTTCTAAGCAAAATGCATTTTTATGGCGCTCAGTTTAAATCAAAGCTTTCTTCTTTCTACAATCAAGGAAGTCGTCAGCTGCAAATTTGGACCCTATCACGCAGCTTGCCTTTATGATGGCTTGGTTCATGTCTGGAGGACCCGGACTCAAATGCTTTGGGCTGAATGGATCAGATCTTGGGGATTTTTCATCGGTGTGGCTTGTTTTGGACATTTCAGAACCAAGTGGACCAACACAGACTCAAGGTTGATGTCATTAAGTTCTGCCTGTCCCCAAAACAACTGTGTTAATCTAAATTTGGTCGCCTTGGCTGGCCTGGAAGGCCATTTTATCTAAAGTCGCCTGGAGAAAATGTGATCTGACGCTCACCACCCCCTCCCAGAGGAATTTCCAACTGATAACCAGATGAGCCAGATGAATAAACTTTGTGTCATCATTTCAGGACTCTGGATTCTCATAGAGGTTATTCTTGGCCATTTCTCGACATACCTCGAGAATGTTTATGGATCTCACCGGAGGACATTGACTGATTACAGTGACCTCGAGAGCATCTATAAGCGTTGTTGACCGCTCTTGTCTCTGATGCAGAATGTCTACGTAAATATGTGCTTGTTTGTGCGAGGTGTTTTTTCAATATTGGAGGTTTTTCTCAGCCAAGAAAAAAGTCTGATAGGAATTTTTTTCACCTCCAACTCCTACATGTGTCCAGTTAACCACTGTTTTTGTCTGTCCAGACAGGTCTCACTTGTAAATGAGTCTTGGAGGCTCAATGTGATTTATCTGTTTAAATAAAGGTTGAATGAAAAAAAGATTTCTTTGTTTATAAAAATACATCAGCTATTAGATTTTAAAGTGTGAGATTAGCCTCGATCCTCTGGCACACAAGATAACATGTGAAATGCTGTCAGAAGGAAATTACTGAGTGTTTCAGGAAGCCACAATTCAAAGCTGGAATTTCTCTCTATCTGATGGAAACCTAACCTTCAAGGGGTTAAACATCCATCAGGGTACAGACATCTGACAGGAATGTTCCCCCTGAGGACATTTATCCAGTGACACTTGGCAAATCTCAGTTTGAGCAGCATTAGTCCTCTAAATCCTTAGAAATGGTGGCAACCTTTGCTAACGCCGTGCTGCGTGTTTGACGGACAGCTTCAGCCTGAGAATTCTGTGTGCAAAGCTCATTTGTAGTTTGTCCTAAGCAGATCATTGTCTCTAGTTTCACCACTTGTTCAAATATGCCTTGGCCTCCAAAAAGCACCTCCTGTGTGACGATGTGGCTGTGATCCAGGACTGGAAATGTGACTAAGAAGTTGATTTAAATTAAAGACTGCCAGAGCAGCCTTGGCTTGGTGTGGTCTCTGTAAGAAGGCCAGTTTGGTTAAGATGCTTGATGGGGGGGCAAAAGACGTAACAATTGTTCTTCAAGAAATAAATAATCAAACAAACACACTTCTTTTTTTTTTTTAAAGCTAGGAAACATCAGACTTTTCAGCAGCTGAGAAATGTTGCAGCATTCTGCTCGCTCCTCGGAGCACCACTGGGCTGAAGGCTTCTCATGTTAAAGCCTCGGCACTGGGTGTCAAACAGACCAGTGTTTCTGTGAAACTGGCCTCCAGCTATCTGCACAGAGCCCATAACTGGACCTGGACCAGTGCCTTAATGGACTGAGTTCAGAAAATGGAGCCCACAGAGGGCGGGTTAGTGATAAGAAAACTGCTTAGTTGTTTTGTTTCCAGCTGGGCTTGTCTGCTTCCCACTGCAGTAAGTCACTTTTAAACCTCCACCAGGAGCGTTTCTTCTGTGCTTCATCTCTGTCTTTGCTGGAGAAGCTGTTTGTGCATGTTGATGTGCTCTGAACAAATGGACACTTCAGCACTTCTGTGCTTTAAGCCCTCTTTGCATGATTTCCATATTGGCCAGCTGGACTGAGGCTGCTCTCCTTAAAGAAAAGTTGTATTAAATGAAGAGGTCGGTCAGAAATGATTCAGACTGTTTTATCAGACAAAGATCACTTCTTTAAACTGAGTTTTTCCATCAAATCTAAAGGCTTTAAAAACATTTCTGTCTGGCCCTCTGCAAATCTGTTTATGAATTTTTCATTTACAAATATTTTAACTATCAAATTGATATGTTCAAATCTTTATAGACCCAGGAGTCCTAATCATTCTTACGTTTTCTCCTAGTAGGAGATGGATGGTTTCAATTTCCATTCATGTATTTCAAGAGCAAATAAATAGTTACCAGAATTTATTTAATTGATATTCGGGGAAAAAATACATTAATGTTGACGATCTTCTTTTTTCCACATGTTGGACTAATGTTTTTTTGCTGTTGTTAAAAAAAGAAACGATTCAATTTGAGCTGGTGGCTGGATTGACTGAAAGTGTCGCACTCTCTGTGACCTCACTTTTTATTTAGTAAGATGATCAAATCACTATTTTTTCTTAATGAACTGTAATGTGTCTGATGTTCTGCCTTTGCACCTAAAAATATTCAGCTATATGTCCTAAAATACCCAAAACAATAATATCAATAATAATAAAAAGGAACAACAGAAAACATGATGTACTTTAAGCTGAATTCAAAGAAAAATAAAAAGATATCCAAATTTGATCCGTTTTGTCCTTTGGGGAAAAACGGCAGCAGATTTATATGAATGAGATTTAGTTTTCCAGATGCATTACATTTCTGATGTTTAATATTCATTGTGTAAAATAAACCCACAATTATATATATGTTTTAGTTTGTTCTTGTTTATCAAAGAATAAGAAAAACAGTTATATTTTCATTTTTGACACAGACACAAAACAGAATTATAATATGTTTCTGTTTTTCAAAATAGATTAAAGTAACGGATTAAATAAAACCTAGATTATTAATATTACATGAATAAATCTGAGCTGTTAGCGTTATACCACCATTATTTGGGATCATTACTGTTCTGAAAATGTCAGTATACAGTATAAAATGGCTGAAAGACCGCTGTGAGGTTTGTTTTAATGAAGCTTTTAGTTTTGTTTGACTCTTATCTAACGCTGAGCTAATGCTCCCAGTGCTGCCTCTTTGTGGGAAGCTGCCTTGTGAAGTCTTTCATGAAGCGTTTCCTGTCATGAGTGTTCACTGCACGTGTGCCCTCAGTTACAGTAGCCGATGCCATTTGCCTTCTTTCCCTTGATGTTTGGACCGATGACAGATTTTCTCTGTCCACATCTTGAAGTCTTGAGTTCCTATATTCTCCATTAGTTTCTGCAGCTATTTCGTGCTGCTGAGTGCTGAAGAAATGACACCCCACCCCTGTTCCTCACTGTGTAAATCCATGTAACATAGGCTGTCTGTTATACCCACTTCTTTTTTTGTCTGCACAGATTCAAAGCAAGAAAGCTCTCGATCAAATCTCCTCACACACCGAGTCACACTGCTGTGTCCCAAGACACTTGGGGGGCCTTGCGGCTCCCATCACCCCCCCACAACCCATCCGGGCGCCTTAATGAGGACTGGCCCCGGTGCGTTTGATCCTGCTGCCAGCTCGCAGCCCCCCGGCCCCTCGGTCTCATGTCTATTCAACAGTCCCACAGCCTCTACAGTTACTCCCCCACTGCCTCGGGTACAATATAGATTTAAAGCAACAACACTTCTGGGTGGATGTTTGATAGCAGAGCTGAAAATGTGAAGGGGGGTGGAACAAAACCATTGCAAGCAGCTGTACATTGAAGCAGCTCTTCAGCTGTGCATTGATTTGTTTATTTATTCATTTTTATGTTCAACTAACTGAGGAGTCACAAACAAACTGTTTGACTGTTTCAGTGACTCCTCAGATTGATGAAGCCCTTCAGATGAAGAGCGAAACATCTCTCCACAGCAGCTACAACAACAAAAAGAAAGAAACCGTCCAGATGACCTGACTGAACATTGTTGGACTGTTTATCTGGATTATTGAACATGAACCTTGTAAACTACTGACTGCTACAATTTTACTAATGTAGTCTTTAGGCTCCAATTATTTGTGTTTTCTGACAACAGTTGTGTGAGACTGTTCACTTCATGCACATGGAGGCTCTAAAGTGGTGCTTGTGTTTGTCCATAGGATGGTGGTTTGCTGATGAACAACCCAACAGCACTTGCTATCCATGAGTGTAAGCATTTGTGGCCCAACACACCCCTGGAGTGCGTGGTCTCGCTTGGAACAGGTCGCATTGAAACTGCCGGCAAGAACAGCGCCACGTACACAAGCCTCAAGACCAAACTTACCAACGTCATCAGCAGTGCCACAGATACAGAGGGTGAGTGCAGATGTTCAGAGGGAGGGGTCAGACGTTAAAGGGTGGTTCTGTGGAGAAATGATCGATTAATAACTTACACGTTGTAGATAGTTCTCTGAGTAGTCTTAGTTTGTCCAAAAGGACTATGAGCTAACAACTAGCTCAGGATCAGAGTGGATTGCTGCCATCTTAAAATAACTCCCATCTCAAAAACATTTTAATAACTGTTCTTGTTCACTCTATTTTAGCAGCTAGCTGTAGCACTTCCGGGGCAGCATGGGAGCAGTTCTTGCAGCGTTTCAAACCATTTCTTCTCGAAAAATTATATAATACAAGACTAGAGTTACATTTGGGCCCAAAAAAATCAGATTCGGCCGCAACCCATAGCCATAATTTTCTAACCCGACCCAACAAATTCACCCCCCCCCCCCCCCCCCGGCATTTTAAATTAAGCTTTGACTGTTCATATAGTTATTAACGGTCATCAGATGTGCGCAGCTGAGTAAAGGGGCAGAAGATCGGCGCTGAGGTGGTGTTTGTCCTTTCATGACTGTCAAAGCACATTTAATCCCTATTCTGCATTATTCAGACACAGACCCTGCTCTGTCATGTCTGCTTTGGGATCTCCCCAGTTTGTGTCGTTGGCCGCGCGTGTCCGCTGAGTGCAGCGGCTGAATGAACATCCATTTGGGAACTGGATCACTTCCTGGCAGTACAGTCCATCTGAATCTTAACTGAACTTTATTTTAACTCATTCAAGGCCGGTCAGCTCGCGGTGAAATGACTGCGTGTGGCTGGTAATTTTATGGCAAGCCATGTTGCCATATAATTGGATTGCAGCTCATCCGCTGACACAATCAAAAGCCTAACACCGACCGGCCCGCCCATCCAGCACATTATCATGGCCTGGCCCAAATTTGGGTTGGGTCGGGACGGGACAGGCTTCGGGCCCATGTTAGAAATGACAGCTCTATACTAGACTGACAATTGTTTAAAGCAGGGGTGCCCAAAGTGGGGCCCATGGGCCAAAGTTGGCCCGCCAAGCTGTCCCCATTACTATATTAAAATTTTCTTTGAAGAATCAATGTGTTTACACTCATTCATTCCACCCATGACTTTATTGTTAGTCGGTCTGACTACTATAATTTAACTACATGGATTACACAGTAGAGTAGATAATTTATGTATTTTTAAATAATTTAAGTAATTTTAATTTTATTTTGACAGACTTTCTACCATCCCTTGGCAGCTTCCTGCCACTGAATAACATTTTCCTTGATAGAATACACTTATAAATCACATGAAGTTTTTAAAAGTAAATTATAAATTTGAACTGGTTTCAGTGGTGATTTGAGCCTCATTACATTTAAATTCATCACCCCTGAAAAATAAAGAAACCATCATTAGGATTGTTTAAGGAAACAGTTTTCAAACCTTAGCATCACCATAATATTGAATAAATATGGAATAAATGACAACAGTCACAAACAGACCAATAAAATCTATGATTTTTTTTGCACGTGGCCCACCACCTGTCAATCAATCCAGTAAGCATGTCAGCAACTGACCAATCAGCAACCTTGATTGATTTGTCCTGAAGTGAACACCTCTTACCTGCAGAGCTGCAGCGGTGTTGCATGAACGCTTTGCAGTCAGAGATATTTCAATAATAACAGCATCTACATCTTTGGTTTCATGTTATTCTACTGTAATAAACCTTTTGTAAAATACACCAGAATGCAGGAAATGGCATCTACTTTATTCAGAATTCTCTGGGGGAGGACCCCAGACCCCCCACCACCAACAACACAGCCTGTTCTGTAATGTTCTTTATACAGAATGGAAGGTTAAATAACTGTATAATAAGTCAATGGACTTTACTTAAAGAAGTATTTGCCTTTCTTGTATAATATTATTGCATTTGGCCCACAGCCCTCTGATAGATTTTAAATTTGGCCCTCTCAGGGAAAAATGTTGGTCACCCCTGGTTTAAAGGGTTATAAAGTACCATTTGCATGAACTGCTATGAAGTATTGGAGACTGAAGTTGTTTTAAGATGATCCACTTTGGTCTTGTCAAAATTAAAGTATTCCTTGTGAAGCCCTTCAAAGAGCTATTTATAACAGGTAAGATATTATTTGTTCACAGCCTTTCACCAGAACCTCACTTTAACGTGACCAAACTCTTGAAAAATGCATTATATTGTGTGAAGCTAAACTTTGCCGGATTGAAAATTACATCTTTATGACGAGAGCACTCATTTTCAGGACAACAGTTGGTACTTTGTCAGACTTTTAGTTTTATAATATCGATTCGGTAATACACACGCAGGCACGCATGTATTTATACTCAAAATATTCTATTAAAACGGAATTGTAACGTATCAGATTGATTTAACTTTTAGCTGGTGTGCACGCCAACAGTTTGATTAGGTTGAGTATGTTAATTTCTCCAAACTTTAATGTAAAATGGAGAGTACATGTGGAAAACTCTGTGATCCTGTATGTATTCTAGGCAGGAGAATGTGTTTAGTATGTTCCAGTACAGAAAATGTTGCTCTTGATGTTGACTCGGACCAGGATTCATCCTGCTGTGGCCCGTGTGGATGCATCTTCTCCCTCTCCTTATCACCTCTCGACACTTTCTGCTGTGCCTAAATTTGTCTTGGCCCCCTCCTTGTTGATGCTGTAGTGCAGCATGTGACCCAGTTGCCTCCTGTTTTCCTCCTGTCCTGTATGTGGAATTAAAACCTCGGCAGCTTTCCACAGAGGCGTTTATGTTTAGAAACAGCAGATAAGTCGGAGTGTTTTATCTGAAAACGTCCCTGTGTGTTCAGAAGCCTCCTGCTTGGTGTTGGGAGTATCAGTGGAGCTCAGCTTCTTGTTATGAGCAGATAAGGCTGAAACAGGAGTTTAGATGCAATCATAGCCCCTAATTTGAACAAAACAGACAGTAAAACAGCTTTTGAGCCTGAGATAATGTTACTGACTGTTCAAAGTGACCTTGGGTTTGTTCTCCCACGAGACAACTGTGTGTTTCCAACCATTTACAAACTCTTTGTGACCGTACTGAAGTGCTGCCAAAGTAACCTGATTGTTTACAAATCAGGATGCTAAGTGTGTCGTGAGGCTTGCACAAGAAATTTAACCTTGTAGTGTTTGGACAAACAGTGGGTGGTTTGTGAGCAGAAGAGTCTCCATCTTTAAGTCTCTCTTTCTGGCTGCTGAAGACCCAAACTGACTTGTTTCTTACAGTTACAGATGGTGAATACATGTTTGGTTATGCAATAAATAAAATGCCAATTCTTATTTTGTAACATTTACTCCAAATTGAAAATACTTGATGATTGGCACACAGTTTGTAACCTGACACACCTTTTGGTGGATTTCATAAAGCTCTCTACTAAAATTTCCACTGAAACTGTTGAGAAACGTCAAATCAAACTTGACTTCTAAAGTGCATTTCAGGAGTAAAGCAACCCGCTGCTTTCCAACAAGAACATAAAAAATAATAAAACAGTGCATTTGGATGTACTTGCACATTCACATTGGCAGCACGACGCCTCAGTGGTTAGCACTGTTGCATCACAGCAAGAAGGACCTGGGGTCTTTCTGTGTGCAGTTTGCATGTTCTTTTCATGCTTGCGTGGGTTTTCTCCGGTTTCCTCCCACAGTCTAAAAACATGCATGTTAGGTTGCCTTCAGGTCCAGGCCTCCCTTGTAAAAGAGATCAGTGATATCAATGGGATTTGCCTGGTTAAATAAAGGTTAATAATAATAATAATTAATTCAGATACATTCAAACAAACAGAATCACTAAAGTGATCTAACAGGATATATAAGTTAATAAAAACCTAATCATAAGCTTTTGCTAATAGAAGCATTTTTAACTTTTTCTTCTAAATATTAAGGAGGATTCTCAGGTCTAGGACTCTTCTATTTCAATAGGGCACAGATAAAGAAGGTAGTTTCCCCTGATGTAGAAAAGGTACGGGTTATCATGGTCTGCAGATCTGAGTGACAAAGACACTTTCAAAAATTAAAATAAATAATATAAAAATGATAAAAATTGAAAGCTGAAGGACACATCTTAAGTTACTGGTCTGACGGTGTTCCAACTCAAAAATGGGCATGAAATATGGGTTGTGACTGACAGAATGAGATCCCGTAAAGAAATGGTTGAATGAGCTTTCTCAGTGGGGCGGCTGGGCTCAGCCTTCGAGATGAGGTGAGGAGCTCCTTCATCCAGGGGGAGCTCAGGGTCTCTGCTCCTCTGCATTGAAAGAAGTCAGCTGAGGTGGCTTGAGCATCTGATTAGAGTGCTTCCTGGATTCATCTTCAATAATCTTTATTGTCCCCAAAGGGCAATTTGTTTCACAGACAGTAAGCACACTAAACATCTATACTCAAGACATTCAGACATTAAAATAACAGAAATCATCAGTGTTCCTTGAGAAGCCTGAGCGCTACAGGGATGAATCAGTTTTTCAGTCTGTTCGTTCTACATCTGGGCAGCAGCGTCCAGATGGAAGCAACCTGAACTTACCATGGAGTGATCAGGATCTGCCAGAATCAGCCTGGTCTTGTCCTTGTGTGCCTCCCTCTGGAGATTTTCCAGGCACATCCCACAGGAAAGAGACCCCCAGGCAGACCCAGAACTCCCTTGAGGGATTATGTATCCTCTCTGGACTGGGAACTCCTTGAGTGCTGCTGGGGAGAGGGTTTCCTTTCTGGACCTGGTACCTTTATCACCTGACCATGGATATAGAAAATCCATGAATGGATGGACAAATCAATAATCAGTTTATAATTGCTACTATAAGTGACTCTGTTCGTCATATCAGCAATCCACCAAAGTCCATGCTCAATAATCCAGGAATAAAATCCAACAATGTTAACAGGTCATCTGGATAGTTTCCTTTTTGTGCTGAGACGTTTCACCTTCCATCCAGAAGGCTTCATCAATCTCGGGAAACACCAAACAAAACTGCTTCTCCCCCAACAGCTTACTCCAAAGTGGCAAAAAACCCAGTTATGTTGGTGATAAGCGTGTCTCTGGGACACGTCCTCTCATCCGGTGCCTGCCCTCTCCCTCGTCGACAGTCATGTCAAACTGGTTCAAAACACCAAAGTCCATGCTCAATAATCCAGGTATAAAATCCAACAAGGAAATGTCTCAGCACAAAACCGTCCAGATGACCTGACTAAACATTGTTGGATCATATCAACAATCTGCTGTCAGAGAAGTCATTTGGTGAAAGTCAGTTTGTGTTTAAGTCTAACTGAATAAATAAGAAATCACATTTTTAACTAGAAAAAGCCTCTTTGCTCTTCTTGACTTCAGTGAAGAAGATACTCCCCGGGTCTGATGTTATTAAAACCAGAGCAGCAGCTGTTTCAGGCCTGCAGTTTACCTGCCTGTAGCTACTGCTGAAAAACACTGATAAGTCCCAACGAAAAGTAAAATCCTACCAATTATTGTGATCAAAGGAGAAGTCAGCTGCCTCACTTCCTCTGACTCTGAAAGTGTCCTCATTATCTTAAAGACAATCTTGTCTCCGTCTTTTCATTAGGCTAAAGTTATTAGAATTTATTTGTACAGAGTTGAACTTTTAAAGCACATTGATTTTCTGTGTCAGCATAATGGAAGTAGATGAAAGTGATTATTCTTTAGATAAGCTTAGAGGCAGCCAGTGTTCAGCGTCTGTGTTCAACCTCCTGACCTACTGTGGGAACACGGTCACAAAATGATGTTGACTTTTTGAATCCACCCTGAATATTTACGTGTGTTACAGCCGCCTTTGTGTGAGTTCGAATGCTGTTGATTTTATAAGCATTCAGAAGAAAACAGTTCTGACAGGCGAGCGAGACGTTTTCTTTTGAAACGTGTTCAGACCTTCAGCCCTGAGCTCCTACTCACTGACACATGAAATGCCGTCACTGCGCTGACTGACAGGGTTCGACTCAACACGACCTTTTCCCTCCAAACGCTCTTGCTGAGTGTTTGTACATATAGGAACCATTAGGCAGTGTTTATAAGTTTGTTACATGTTTGACCTTTCTGCCCTCCAGAGGTTCACGCTATGCTCGACACCTTCCTCCCCCCGGACACTTACTTCCGCTTCAACCCTTTCTTGAATGAAGACGTCTCCCTGGATGAGAGCCGGCATGAGAAGCTCAACCTGCTGCAGGCTGAGGGCGTCCGTTACCTGGAGAGGAATGAGGAAAAGCTAAGCAAAGTCGCTCGCATCCTCACTCGAGAGAAGAGCTCCATCCAGAGGGTGACGGAGTGGGCCAAGCTCAAGGCTGACATGTATAACGGCCTTTCCTCAACGTTTTAGCTCCAAGAGAAGTCCTGTGTTCTGGCTCGAAGGCTTTCCTATAGTTCCAACTGTACACAAATATTACACTTTACCCCAATTAATGTGTCAAAGTTTATAATTCTATGACCAGTAGTTTGTGAATGTGTGAATCCATCCAACATGCCAAACACCTCCTTCTTCCTCAACAACACTTAATGGATATTTTTAATAATAATGTGCCAAAGGATTTGTCTCTTCCTACGAGAGTCTTTGTCCCTGCCAGCTACTTTGGCAAAGAAAATATCTAATTTTAGACTCATTTCAAAGACAATATTTTAAAATGGTTTTGAAATTTGGAAAATCTCCCAAAATCAGTAAATATTGCTCATGTTAGCAAAGGCAGCTGCAGTGTTGGTTCTTGGTGCCTCTGAATGTTATGGCTACAATCAGTGCAGATTGTCTTTGGTGAAATGTGAAGTCAAGGCCGGCAGAATGTTGACATCAGTTAGGCCTTTTCTTCACGACAACACAATCTTTCCAAAACAAACTTTTTGTTTGTTGTTTATGAAAACCTGTGTAAAGATGGCACAGTTCTTAGAAACATCTTCATCCACACTAAAACACCAAAATGATCAAAATGCAGTAGTAACTGTTCCAGGCCTGTATGAGGCGCTGGAACTGCCACAAAAATACGTCTGAAGCAAAACAAGCGTGGAGCTGAAAACTTGCCCACTGGGTGGGAAATTCAAACAGAAAGAAGAAGCCGTTCTTGGGTCTTAGGTTAGAGGAGGGCCTCTGAAATCATTTTCAAAGGTTTTATACGGTGGCCCTGAGGTGTAAATGAACATTTGAAAAAAACAATTATCTTGAAGATCCTGCCGAGTTTTTCCAGCATCATAATTTCTTCTTTAAGCTTGAACAAAACATAGCTCTCCATTTCTACAGGCTAAAGGCTAGCCTGCTAACTGTACCTCCGTTGTGTGTGTACTGTACATTGTTCTGTTTTTATTTAATTTTATGGTAATAAAGTTTTTTTAAATACACCACTTCCGCTTTGGCTTTATGTAATTCCGTTTTTTCTAATGTTGTGTTTTTGTTGCGTTTTTTTTTTTTAATGTAATTCCGTTTTTTCAAATTTGTTCATTTACACCTCAGGGCCACCGTAGTTTTACCTGTGTCGACAAAAACACAAGGGTGGCAATTCACAGAGAGTTCTTTTCACTGGAACCAGTTTTCAAAGAAACCAGTTTTGGAGCTCAAACTGTTTCCAGGCTGAAATGATCAAAGAAAAAAAATTGCGTATTAAAAAAAAACGTTCCTGTGTGGACAGCCTCTTAAAATAAGGCTGGATTTGAGGAAGCAGGTAGCGTGATTAAACCTTAAAAACTGAACCCCTCCGATCACTCGTTTCTAGTTTTACAAGTTAGATTAGTCTTACAGCTGGTTCCTGGTGGGACATATAGATATACAGTATATATAGATAAGCTAAATCTGATCTTATTAAAAACATCCTAAGATAAATTTCAACAACAGTAGCTTTCCATTTTTAAATTGTTGTTAATGACGTCCGACACACTTTCACAACCCTGTGTACTCATAATAAAATAAGAAATGTACAGTTTGAATATATTGAATGTGTCAATATTTAGCTATTTATAAAACTGCAAAACACAAATCTATGAAGTCTTTGCAAATTGTCTAATCCAGGTCACCTACAGCACAGGTCACATTTGTCATAATTTGCACATTTAATGATGCAGCTGCAGGTAAACTATAATTTTTATTGAGTAAACTCACGTGACGAGGACTCTCTGCAGGTAGTGCTGCGTTACATAAATATGATTCTAACAGTGTTTGAATCTGAAGTCTGATCTTTCACAAGGATCCAAACAGAGCGTCGCTGCCAGCGTGACGCATCTTTTTAGCTCTGGAGTATTTTAGGTTCACTTGTTGAAAACACTTTTCATCTTTGATTGTTTGGGTTTCCCCGAGGCTTTTCCCTGCTCATCTTCAGCTTGTCCTTTTCTTTCATGCCTTTACTCCGCAGCCTCTCTCTCTTCCTGCTTGTCTTTCAGTCGCCACTCTCCTGGACTGTAACGCTTGTTGAAATGATGCAGGTCATATCTGAAGAATTATATTAAAATTGATTTATTTTTGTTGTTGATTTGCTGTGGTGGATAAAGTGTCTGTTGCTGCTAAAAGCTGCACTGCAGACGTCTGTTTCCAGGCCTGATCAGGTCAAGTACTGTATAACAGCACAACGATGTGCACCACTCCAGGGGCCTGAAGTGAACATGTCTACAGAGATGGTTATAATTTCACTGTCTCCTGTTGGTCCTTTGTAAAGACTGAATGTAATTAAAACCCATCCTGAACTGTACTGCACCCTGACTCCTCTAATTATTTGAAAATAAGCAGATTAATATCTCAGTAAACCTGCAGCTTCTTTGTCTTTGGAGATGAAAAAGTGTAGATATTGCGTTTACGTGAACTCACAACTGTCTAATTAAGTCAACAAAGATTTGGGCTGATAAAACTTCGTGGCTCAGGATCCAAGGTGCTTTGCTTAACTTCTAACTTGCTGAACAAGAAGCACGTTGCACAGTTCGACATCTCGATTGTCCCTGTGAGTGTGCTTTTTTCCTCAACACAAACCTTATCTTGTAAAGGCAGCGGTGTATTTGTCGAGGGAATGTCCTTTCGCTGCTCATCCCTGAGCTACCTGTCATAAAATCGAGGAAGGTGAGGCGAGTTGACTGCAAGGCTGTGCTCAGGCAGCTGGATAACAGCTCCGGCTGGTGATGGATCACATTTCCCTCCAGCATCAACTCTGCATCGACACAGCTCCTCACCGACTTGCACACATGAAAACACAGCGATGGCTTCAGGAGGCAGAGGATGCAGGAAAAGGTGCTTGGAGGAGGAAACGTCTCAGCGTGCAGAACATTTCTAAACATTTACGTGGAATTTAACAGCAGAAGAGCAACGATGCTCAGTGAGAGCAGAAAAAATATTCATATATATATATATATGTTTGTGTTTTTTACTGAATCGTTTGCCTGTAAGTGTTTCAGGAGGTCATGACTGTTTTTGAGTAACCAAACTGAAGGAAAAACACTTGAAGAATGTTCACAGAAAGTTTTTTTTTTAATTGCACAAAAATATGTATATGGAAACAATTTGTGTTCACAACATTTCACAATAAGTTGTTTATGTCCATACAAATGAAGAAAACAAAGGCCCAGCATTGAAAGGAATACAGTAGTCCCTCATTTATCGCGGGGTAACCTGAAGACCCGCAATAAGTGAAAAACCGTGAAGTAGGAATAGTAAGTAGTAGTTTATTTTAGTATATATATATATATATATATACTACTACTTACTATTCCTATAGGTGTTTTTAACCCCACACTATTGCATTATTCTAAATAATGTTTCTACATGCTCTAAAAGAGCACAGAATGTCATGATTTCAGTTCTCTGCCACCTGCCAGCGCTCTCGGTCACGCCCACTTCTCCACTGCAGAGTGGAAACCTTTTCTGCAGCTGTGGACTGCACACAGGTGCAGCAGGTGCTAAATAATTTAAAATAATTAATTTTAAATAAAATGTCCAGGCTGATCGTGCGTCTCATCCATGAATCATCCAACTGTGTGTCATGTCCAAACTTACTTTGAAAAACTGCGAGAGTGAGTCCGCAAGAAATGAACTGCGAAGTATCGAGGGACTACTGTATGTATCACCCAACTCCGTTCACACTAGAGAAACTAAATCTTTCATGTTGTGTATTTACGTAGCTCTTTAAACAACCTGAGTTTAAATAATAGTTTAATTCTGACCAGAGGGATGAGCTAATGGCTGGTCCAAGGGGAGCCAAGACCAGAATGTTTTGCTGCCGCCTTAAAACAACCTGAGTTGCAAAAATCTTGAAGCAATTCATACAAACACTTAAATTCTGAATTAAACACAATTTCTCCAAACTAGCTATCTTGAACAGGTAAGATAGTAACTGCTCATAAACTTTCCACCAAACCTCATTTCAAAAGCTCTGACCTAACCTTTGAATCATTCTGATCAGGTTAGGGCTGCATGTTAATACTTCATTCAGCTGGTAAACAGTATACAGTATAAAGAACTAATGAAATTATACACCACACAGAGACAAAATCCCCCCTCCCTCCGAGGTAAACAGACCTGACATGTGAGCTGGTCCTCCAGCAGTAATCATCACTAATTTCATTTATTTTGCACCTTTGGCTCAAGCTCCAGAATACAGATGTGTCCCTGCAGTTCATCCCTGAATCCATGCAGTGCTCTCTCTGTTTATCCTCAGGCTGCTGCTCCTCAATTACACCTCACATTTAGCCGTAGCAAATAAACCCATTGATGCTTCATTTGTTTTGGACTGTTCACTTCATAACTGGAAGACGTATAAAAAACTTTAATTCCATAATACTACATCAATAAAATTTCACTGAGTATCCAGTCTGCACAACAAACTGCTCATGCTTCTTTTTCCTTCTGAACGAGGTGAGACTGAGACAGACACTCGTCTCCAGTGGCTTTTCATACTTAATGAATGTCTGATGACAGTCACTGTGCAACGTGCAGAGTGCCACACTTTGTCTCAAAGGTGCCATATCCTTGAGCTTTAGATAATCCCTCAGAGTATTTTACGGATGATACGCATGGAAAAAAATCATAATGAGATCCAAGACTTCTGCAGATCTATCTGGAGGCAATCTAAAATGAGAGGCAAGGACAATTACAACATTTTCTCTGTGAGAAAGAGGAAATGGGTGAGAATCCCACAGGTCACCTCCAGAGGATTTGGCCAAATGACTTTTTGTTGCTTCCTCAATCCGGTCAGAATTAACTCTTTTTCCAATCAGAAGTTATTCAAAGCTTTATCTACAACAGGCAAGATATTAATTGTTCATAACTTTTCCCAGCCCTTCAGCTGGCTTGTTATCTGCACTTTAGCTTAGCCTAGTCCCTGATGATTGCCCATCTAGAGCTTGTACCCATTCTCTTTTTGCTTCTCGTCTCCACCTCATCTGTTTATCTCTCTGAACCAGCTTTGGGATGGAGTCTCAAACCGCAAACCATGTTTGTTTGGCAAACCCGACTCATCTTTATGGGAATAAGCGTCTGACTCTGTGGGTTTGATTCTGTGACAGCAGATGGCTGCCATTTCAAAGCCTGCTTTAATGAGTGAGAATTATGGTGAAAGAAATTATAGACAAACTAAAGCAGAAAGTGAAAATGTGCTAATAAAGTCACATGATTGATCTCAGCTTGTGATTACTGGATGGACCCGACTCTCAATAAGATGTCAACAATCACTGTCTAAAGCAATTCCATTCAGATTATCTGTATAGCACCAAGTGCATCCACACACAGAACATTATGAAGAGTGGATGAAGACATTTGGCCTTTTCCTTCATGCTCCATCACACAGCTCATGAGGTACTGAGAGAACATCATTTCAAAACTCACCAGGCTATCCCTGTTGTGACCTTTCCAAAGATACACACACACACACACGCACACACACACACACACACACACACACATACACTTCAAACAATGCATAGTTAAAAAATTGTAAGATCAATCATCCACGTAAATAAATCACAAAAAAAGGTTAAATCATGACATCTGGACAGTTTTTTTTTATCCATTGTTTTAGAGCAGGGGTGTCAAACTCACTTACAAAAGGGGCAAAAACCTTTTTCAAACTAAGGGCCGGTTTCAGAATCTACATGAACTCAAATCAGATACCAACATCTTCTCTTGGTCACAGTTCCTCAACAAGAGTTTGATTGGTCTCATCTGATGTTCTCTGCTGTGCTTTCTACATCATAATCAAAGATTACTGAAACAATTCAAGAGATATTAGTATTTTATGTTTCACATATCATCTTGAGGGCCAGATAAGATGTCAATGAGGGCCACATTTGGCCCCCGGGCCTTGGGTTTGACACATGTTTTAGGCGGCTGGTCCTCCTGTTTGCATGAACTCCAGCAGACTGGTCTGAAACACATCAGATCTTGTTGGCAGACTCAGACTCATGAAGTCTTTCACAAATATTTCTTCCAAAAAAAACCAACAACACAACAACAACATCCACATAACATGATTTAACTGTTTATGTTTAAACCAAAAAGCTGCTCGTGCTGTTAAACACCAACAAGCTGACGAACAACTTCAGGTTGGTTTTCTGATCAAAGCCTCGTCCAGCTGTGGAGCTGCCACGAGGCGCGCGCGTAGCGGCGCTGCTGCGCGCGCAGAGGAAGAGGAGCGAGGACCAGAGCGAGAGAGAGAGAGAGAGAGGAGGCAGCAGGAGGAGGAGGAGGAGGAGGAGGAGGAGGAGGAGGCTCGGCCGCTGGAACCGGACTCCGTGTAAATAAACAGCACGCAGCTACATCGTGTCGCGGAGGCGCTGAGGAGTCGGAGCTTGGTGCTGCAGGAGCAGGTAAGAAGATCTCCATTACAGCATCTCCATGAAGCGCGTGCAGCGTCCAGCCAGGAGTTTGAGGAGAAAGAAGCTGTGGCCAGCACGAGGTGGATGCTGGACGGTGAAGCTGAAACTCTTTGGAGCTTTGTATCGGGAGACCAAATGTTCCCGGGCTGTTTGAGAAGGATGCTCATTTTACCTGCTGCAGGACCAGAACACCGGGGGGTCAGAGCCAGAGGAGGCAGGTGTTTCCTCTGAGCTGTCAGGGCTGAGCAGCTTAAACATGCTGCAAACACTAAATCTACACAGCTACTGTAGATGATTGTGTACTTTAGTTGTTGCTTCCGTGTTGATGAAATGGCTCTTAATACACCCTCATGCTCATGTTCGTGCTGCTGTTCCACGTAATGTTTTTATTCTATGAGTGCTTAGTGTATTTTAGTTGATGTTTGTCTTAGTTCATATCTTAGATGTTAGTGCTTTTTCTTTCACATTGTTATTGTTGGATGTAACTGGGACCCTGTGTACAATCCCCCCCCCCCCCCCCTCCATGCTTCATGTTCATCTCACAGCTTCATCTGCCTTTCAGTTTGTGTACCCTCATCACTCTCAGTCTGGTAATGATAGACCATGAGATTTCCTCCCATTTACATCCCATATCTTTAATTTTCTCTTGTCAAACAGACTCTGCTCTGACAAACAACGATCCTCTGCTGTCAGACACCCCCCCCCCCCAATCAAAGCTTCATTCAAAGGGGGGAACTCACCATCATGCTACAACACCCACCTTCGCCTCCTCTCCTCATCCCCAGACTCCCTACACACACCCGAACACACACACATGCCTTGAGTGTGCACTTTCTCTCTGCTCAGTTGGCCAAATGAATACAATGCTAATGACCTCTGCCTTATTGTCTGGAGCGCCACGGCTCCTGAAAGGCCTGACACACTTTCTAGTCCTGTTGATTCACACCACCCAGACTACAGTTAATCTGTTGGAGAAGACAACAATATCCCTCTGCCCCCGCCTTATGGTTTGTTTGCATTCCCGTTGAAACAGGCGGTAGATACCTATACTTTGTGTATGCACCCCCCTGCATGGTGGTGTTGGGTTGAGGAACTTCACTGGACATATGCTGACTGGAAACTTCAAGCTCATTTAACAAAATGTGGAGGAATCGGGACAAGATAGTGACCTACATTGTGCTGCCATCTTTACTTTTTTTACCATCCACACACCAGGCAGTGGGAGATTTGCATAACTAAGGGATTATCATGACACACGTTGGTCGGAGTTATTGAGAGAGCGCCAGCCTGCGTGACTCTGCTGACCTACAACCAGCCATAGCTGTGCAGCTCTGCTCTGGGGGGCTGTGGGAAAAGCTTGGGTGTTGGAGGGAAAATGCCACCAATTTCGCCCTGTGGGCTGAAGAGGCATGTAGACTATTCTGTGAGAAACGACCAGCGCTCGTTCTGAGAGCAGCTGTCTGTGGCCTGGTGAATGTCGCCAGCCGCAGGATGGGACAAAGCGTCTCACAGACAGAAAGAGTTCCTCTGTGTCACTTTGTGTTGGCGATGACATCATTTCTTTGAGGAACTGCTCTGAACCTGGAAGACTTTCGCTCCATGATTATCCCACCAAGGTCTCTCAGCAATGTTGGCTTGTCTATCTGAGCTTTTTCTGTGATGGCAGTAATGAAATGAGCCCAGCGCACTGATGCTAGGGTCAAGGTGATGGAATAACTGACTGTGAGTAGATATTTCAAAAGAGGAAATAATGAACAGCACCAACGGGCCCAACAGTTTGAAGTCTGCTCTGGTTTATTTTGGTGTCATGATTGACATTCCTAAGATAATTTTTTTTAATGAAAACATTGATTCAGTTTTAGCCAACAGAGCAGCCATGAGCTAAAGTTATCAATTAGTTGATTGACAGAAATGTAAAATGCTATATATTTGGTAGCACAGTGCTTTATTTTATGCATTCTCACCAACGTTGACATTTGATGGTTGATTATGGGGCTCAGTTGGTAGAGCAGTTGCCTGTCAGTGAAAAGGTTGTTGGTTCAAATCCTGGCCCGGGACCTTTCTGGGTGAAGTTCGCATGTTCTCTCCATGCCTGTTTTTTTTTTTTTTTTTTTAATTCAACCTTTATTTATACAGGTTAGTCCCATTGATCCTCGGTGACTCATTTACAAGAGAAACCTGAATTTTAACTAAGATTGATGACAACAGTGGACAACAACGACAACACTAGACATTCATAAAGGATGCGTACAAATTAAAAAAACAAAAACAAATGAAAATAAAATGGTAAATAAAAGGATAATTTAAAAGGAAAAGTAGCGAAAAAAAAACAGTTAGATTATAAGGCGGTGTAGAAAACTAAAAACAGGAACATGTCTGTGTTGGTTTTTACCAGGAACTTAACAGATGTTTAAACCACTTAGAGAGGTCAAGGTCGAGAGATTCAGGTCTTTTTGCAAGATATTCCAGGAAACAGGATTGGAGTAGAGTAAGGCCCTTTTGTGTAGTTTAGTTCTCACTGAGGGGACACTGCGGGTAATAATGTCCTGAGAGCGCACGTTGTAGCTGCACTCACCCAGAGACATGTAGGAGGAGATGTATGAAGGCAACAGACCAAGAAGTGATTTAAAGATGAAAATGTACCAGTGAGAGAGTCTGCGTGAAGTTAATGATGTCCAGTTAACCAGCATGCATCAGGATACAGTGAATACAGGGTTTAATGGTGGGTATGGTAGTTACAACCAGTTATGAATCTTAGTGCACCATGACAGACAGCATCTAATAACTGCAGAGTGCTTGTTCATGTAAATAATGTCACCATAGTCAATGGAGGGAACTCTGGGTACTCCGGATACTCTGGGTACTCCGGTTTCCTCATATAGACCAAACACATGCATGTTAGGCTGATTGGTAACTCTAAATTGTCTCTAAGTGTGAGTGAGAGAGTGAATGGTTGGTTGTCTCATTTGTCTCTGTGTGTGTCCCTGTTATGGACTGGAGATCTGTCCAGGGTGTCCCCCTGCTTCTCGCACACAGTGACTGCTGGATATGGGCACCAGTGACCTCTTAGACCCAAAATGGAAGAAGTGGTTAAAGATAATGGATGGATGATTATGCCATAAATTATTTTTATACCATCAAATACTTGGCTGTTACATTTAAATTTGTTAATCTTAATCTCTTTGAGTTGTGCTTTTTTCAACATTGAAACAATCATTGACAAAATAGTTGATTGGTCCCTTAACAATAAAATAAAAATAATTAATTGGTTAGCTGTTAAATAAGCAAATTAACTCCATGAACAGCCAAAACGTTCATCCCATATTAGACTGGGACATATAAATGTAGACTGACAATTTGTATGTCTCGAAATGTTCCCTGTTGCTTTTGCTTTCTCTTGCAAACAATTTTAATCAGAAACTATGCCAGAACTTGGATGAATATTTCCTTTTCTCGCAAATTACTATTTTTACTATGTTATTATATTTTGCAAAATACATTAGTTATTTTACTCAGCTATTTTTAGAAATTTTGAGCAGGACTTCAAAACTTGCACCCACACTGATAGGAATTAATAAGAGCTTTATTTTGAAGGGCCAAAACATCATTATTTGGAATGACTAGTGGAGGCTTGCTCCTCATTCCTTCTCTTTCTTTTTCTTCTTCTTCTTTTTTCGGCTTTTCCCTCTTCAGGGGTGTCCACAGCGAGTCATCCTCCTCCATCTCACTCTGTCCTCTGCATCCTCTGCAGTTTCCCAACCATTATACAAATAGGGTGCCCCACCCCGTCACCAGAACTGAGCACCTCGCCAACCAAACTGAACTTGCTCCCCACCCCCCACTGACATAGCACTAAGCTAGCAGTGCCAAATACACACTCTCTAGATAAAAAGCTAAAGGCGCCTCTTCCCTCATGCTGAACACCCCCCGCTCAACTGTTGGTACAAGCTGCGCTCAGACATGTCTCCGTCCCCCCATCAACAAAAATCATAGATGAGATGAGCACCCCGCCATGGCAAGTTAACTGGGGGAAACACTGCTCTGTCCTCACTCCAACTACCTCCATGTCCTCTCTGCATCCATATATCTTCTCTTTGTCTTTTTCCTGGCAGCTGCTTTTTTAACATCCTTCTACCAATATACCCACTGTCCCTCCTCTGGACATTCCCAAACCATTTCAGTCTGGTCTCTCTAACTTTATCTCCCAGTTGTTCAACCTGTGCTGTACCTTTGATGATCTTATTCCTAATCTTATACATCCTTGCCACTCCTAAGGAGAACCTCAACATCTTAATTTCTGCCACTTCCAGTTCTGTCTCCTGTCTTTTTGTCCATGTCTCTGTCTCCAGACCATACAACATAGCTGGTCTCAGCACTGTCTTGTAAACTTTTCCTTTGACCTTTGCTGACAGCTTTTTGTCACAAATCACTCCTGAAACTTTTCTTCATTCATCCATCCTACTTGAACTCTCTTCTTCACCTCTTTACCACACTCCCAATTTTTCTGGAAAGGGCATCCCAAGTACTTGAAGTCCTGGCCCTTTGTGACCTCTGCTCCTTGTAGCCTCACTGTTCCACCTTCCTCCCTCTCATTTTCACACATGTACTCTGTCTTACTACGCTGACTTTTATTCCTCTTCTTTCAAGTGCATACCTCCACCTCTCCAAGTTCTCTTCCACTTGTTCCCTGTTCTCATCACAAATCACAATATAATCTGCAAACACCATAGTCTATGGGAATTTCTACCTGACCTCATCTGTTTCCTTCACCAACATGTCCATTCAGGTCTGTTCCAATCACCACTCTGTCCTTTCTGGGAATACTCTCTATCACTTCATCCAGATCCTTCCAAAAAGTATCTTTCTCCTCCACATCAAATCCAACCTGTGGAGCATAACCACTGACAACATTTAGCATCAGACCTTCTAACTACAGTATCTTCAGACATATCACCCTGTCCGACACTCTTTTCACCTCTACTACATTCTTTTCCAACTCCTCCTTCAGGACCACTTCTATTCCATTTCTCTTTATATCCACACCATGGTTAAACAGTTTAAACCCTGCTCCAATGCTGTGAGCCTTGCTTCCCTTCCACTTGGTCTCTTGGACACATAAAACATCTACCTTCCTTCTCTGCATCATGTCAGTCAACTCTCTACCTTTGCCTGTCTTTGTCCTCACATTTAGAGTTGCAACCCTCAGTCCTACATTCTTGAATTTCCTCTTCTCCCTCTGTCTCCTGACACATTTCCTTCCTCGTGGTCTTCAACCAACAGTAGCAGATTTTCTGCCGGCACCCTGTTTGTCAACAGCACCGGTGGCAGTCGTTGTTAATTCAGGCCTCGACCGATCCAGTATGGTTTCACTTTGATGAACTCGCATTATGGGTTTGGCAAAACTGTTTTACATCAGATGACGCAACCCTCACCATTTACCTGGGCTTGGGACCGGCACAAGAGATACACTGGCTTGTGTCCCTATAGTGGCTGGTTTCAGGCGAAGCATTCCTATGAGCATCTTTTTCAAAATGTCTTCTTTTACAGTAAACATGTTTAAAGTCTGGTGCAAGAAATGCTTTTGATGTCTAATTATAGAAATTTGTGTTTGCCATGACAACTTGATTGAATGAATGTGTATACTGTACTGTAAATAGGCAACCTAAAGTTGTTACTTGTGATTTAGGATATGGTTGTTTTCAGCTTTGAATAATGACATTTTGCCAAAATGGTTTGTGTCCTGAATGACAGGATTGTAGCACATACTGTACTACAATGATCTTTTTTTTTACAGTATATTATGGAGCCCATAAGTGGGCATTGGTAAATAATAATAATAATAATAATAATAATAATAATAATTAAAATAGTTATGTGCACAAGAAACCTGTCTGGAAATTATCTGGTGTGCAGAAGAAAGTATCTAATATAGAAAATGGCTTCAGAAGAACACATATCCATCGTCCTAAAAACACAAAATATTCCTGATGATATTGTCCAGAAACACATAGAAGGTATAGTAAATTATTTAATTTTTGTCAAAACATTCCAAGAGTTGTTTTAAATCAAAACACAGTTAAAATACATTTCTTTTTTCACTTTCCAAACTGAAAACACCTATGTTAAATTCCTCTGGATATTCTCTTCTGCATAAGAACAGTTGGGGCTTTGCAGTATCTTATAAACAAATAATACTTTAATATTTTTTACTGTTTGTTTTTCTACCACTGACCGTGGAAGAAATCAAAACATATGCTGAGAAAACTTCAGCTTGACCAGCTTCCCTGTAGGCTGGTTAAACAGATGGGACATTGTTCTTGGTAGAATATAGAAAAAGCAAACTTCCTTTTTTTAGATGTTGACTCTTGTTGGTTGACGTTCTAATATCTCAGGTTCTGACTGAGTCAGATTTGTCTTGTGTAAATCACTTCGGCTTTGAATAAACCTAAGATGTCAACAGTGAACTGACAGATTCAAGGCTTCAAAGGTCCTCCAACAACTGGTGACATCAGAATGGTGATGTGCATTTTATTCTTTATACTCTATGAAAAGCACGATCATTCCTCATCAGTGCGCTACCATATTTTTCTTGTTGTGGAAATTTGCACAGGCACAGTTCAATAATTCACCGTCGTGTGTCAGCGGTGCTGATTGACTGAATGATTGACTGTGCTCTGGGGACATGTATATATGATCCAGCAGTGTCTGTGGAAAGAAGAGCTGTGCTGCTCAGCTGTGACGAGGCTCAATCTCCGGGGACTCATGGAGGCCCACGCCTATCCATTAGTGTCACTTTGGCTAGGGTGCTTCTTCCCGACAGATCAGTCACACACACGGCAGCACAGCACACTGACATCGCCTGGACCTCCTTGTCACAAACACTTTTGTCTCACTTTGGGACTGATGAGCATCTCATTAGAGCACGGCAAAGGAACCCCCACCACCACCACCACCACCAGTATCACAAAGTGCTTGCATACCTTTCTTTAGTTGTAATTTGGATGATTGTGTATATGCAGGGGCAGATTTGTACATCCAAACAGGAGAATGTGGTACATCCATCTTATTATTTATATTTACATTTCACTTTTTGCATTTCTCTTTCTGAATTGGGGTTATGGGGATGAAAAGTGGTCGATGCAATTAGAGTTTCACAGCCAGTTAGTCAGCAGCTCTAATAGGGATCGACACGTTCTTGTGAATCCACTTCACACAGCTGCAACTGTTGATGTTTACAACCTAGACCTCTATTATTCCATCAGGCAGAAGATGATGACAAAACATGATGAATGAGATTTTTTTTTTTTGCTATTAGCATCACCAGTGAGTAATTAGTTACAAAAACACAGAGACACACTGGCTCTTTCCTCTTCTTTTGTCCTTTGCAACGCAATTGATTTACAACAAATAACTGCAGAAAATATTTTGGAAGTTGGTGAGGACTTTCCAGAACTAACAATCAAAATATAAGTAATGCAGTCTTCAAGTTCAAGCTAAGTCCAAGCCCACTTTTTCTGTTTGTTTTTTGTTTTATTTGATTATTATAGCCATAAATTGAATGTCTCTGACATTTGGAGAGTTGGCTGCATGTTAATATATACTGTATTTTAATGTATCATTTTACAAACCTCTGATTCACAGTTTAAAGTTTCTCTGATAGTATAATTGGTAGGCCTGTCGCGATAAACAATAAATCAATTAATCTCATGATAAATGAAAATTATCGACCTCATTTTCATTTATCGGCTTTATCGTTTCTTCGTGTCTCTCTCTTTCTACTGAAGACACTGGATGACAAAAGACTCAACTCCAGTGCTCTTCAATGACCCCCCCCCCCTTTCTATTTTCTTTAAAATCCATTTAACCATCCAAAATCGTGTTTTTGGATCGTTAAAAGCAGCTAAGCTGAGAAGCTAGCTACAAGCTAAGCTAACAGGCCGACATCGAGAAAAAAACCTCCGTGTTGTCGAAGCTCCAAAAATCACTGTTGAAACCTGTGCCTTTGTGTAAAAAGTTTTTTCTCTGCAAAATGAATCTGATAACTTGTTTACTGATTTTTTTAATTAAAAGTTTTGTGTGAAAAATACTATGCTAAAGAACTCAAACCACACCGAGCGTCCACCATTTTGAGAACCGAGAAACAGAAAGGAGAGACAGCCCATGTCACGTCAAGGGGCCTCCCTCCCATTTTCTTAAAGAGACACACTGCTCACTCCCTCACTATCCATCCTTCGGTTCAAACAGTCTTATACTGCCATCTAGTGGTCAAAAAACGTATTACACACAAAATAAAATTAACCAAAATTTCTTCTTAAACAATGACAAACAATAAACAATTGACAATAATTACTAATTATTGTCAAATTAAAAAAAAAATATTATTGTTTATTGCAATAATTTCTGAGACAATTCAGTAAACATGTTTAAAGTCTGGTGCAAGAAATGCTTTTGATGTCTAATTATAGAAATTTGTGTTTGCCATGACAACTGGATTGAATGAATGTGTATACTGTAAATAGGCAACCCAAAGTTGTTACTTGTGATTTAGGATATGGTTGTTTTCAGCTTTGAATAATGACCTTTTGCCAAAATGGTTTGTGTCCTGAATGACAGGATTGTAGCACAATGATCTTTTTTTATAGGATATTATGGAGCCCATAAGTGGGCATTGGTAAATAATAATAATAATAATAATTAAAATAGTTATGTGCACAAGAAACCTGTCTGGAAATTATCTGGTGTGCAGAAGAAAGTATCTAATATAGAAAATGACAATCGCCCAACAAAGTTTGTTATAGTGACAGGCCAAATAATTGGTGCTTAACCCCATTCATTATTTTAGAGCCTGAACAATTTGCCTTTATTTTTTTGATGTTTAAGTGGTTGTTCCTGCGTACACGCAAACACAACTTTCATTGGGCTTTCGCAAATTAATTTTGAATATTTACTGATTGTTGTTCTCTACAAATGCAAACTGAATGCTAATTTGTGTTTTTTGGGGGGACACAAAAGAACAATGAAAATCAGAAACAACAAGGGGCTTTTTAATTAGTGACCACTGTTTAGGTTGAATAAAAATATATTCAATAAAAATAAAAAGCTGGGCATCCATCATGGAAGCCAATCAGTTTAGTTTCTAGAGATGCTGCGTTCAGTGAAATGTGTTGCTTCAACCTCATATTAGAGTGTTTTTAGGCAGTAGGTGGTTTGACAGATGGCAGATGACTAAAGGTCAGTGCAGTCGTCCCAGGACGGCCCCACTGTGACCAAATTATTACACCAGAGCTTTACAGCATGGCAGTCATCAAGTCTAATCACTCCAGGTTGCCATGGGAACACTATTATCACCCATGTCAGGTTAGTGCACCCTTTAGCAAGGACAAAACATGTAGACATGTTCCTTTTCTGTCGAGCCCAACTGCCAGGGGGCAGCAGGAGTCGAGCCTCCCTTTGAAGTGGGAATTTGGGATAATAGAATTTAATGGTTCGGGTTTTATCCCTCGTCTTTGACCAGAACGGATTCACTGGGGCAATTTGTTGCATTTATTGCTCAATCCGACTCAACCAACTTTAAGTTTAGAGACATTTATTATCAGCAAACACAACTGTAGCTTCAAATCAGTGTACATTTTTAACACCCATTTGCTGATTTTGCCACCAAGAGAAAAGAAGGCAGGACCTAAAAAGTGGGAGTGTTTCAAAGCTTTTTGGGGTTCCAGGGAGGAGGGGTGGATCATGTACCACCATAGATGCTGAGGAGGCGCAGGGGGGAACAAAGGGGGTCTGTTTCTGTGTCTGTAATGGCGGACGGCTTTTCTCGCCTCCTTCTTGCAGTGTGTGTGTGTGTGTGTGTGTGTGTGTGTGCATGTGTGTGTGTGTGTGTGTGTGTGTGTGTGTGTGTGTGTGTGTGTGTGTGTGTGTGTGTGTGTGTGTGTGTGTAGGAGGTGATACAGGGGTTATACTGGAGGAGACGCACAATAGGAACCCTGAGTTGTGCCTCACACATTTGTTGCAGCAGATAGACTGACAGCGTTTGTCCTGTTGAAGCTCTGTCCAACTCTGGAGGGGCTGCAGATGTGGGAGAGGCTGTTGGTGGCCCATAGCAGGTCTCAACCGTGCTCCAAGCTTCCCTTTCCTGGCCCTTTAACAACAGGAGGTGGGCCTTGCTCCACCGGCTGGGATGTGGGTCGGCCAACACTTGATGGTCTTCTCGATCGATCTATTCCTAATCTGCCATCTTCCTTCTGACTGCATGAATAAGAAAACTTTCACACATTCCACTCGTTGGCACAGCGATGAAACCCACTTGTGTTGTTTAAAAGCTCGGCCCATCTCTAAAGCTCTTATTCTGCTTATACAATTACAGATTAAAGAATTCCATCACAAGAATTTACTAGTCTGTTGTAAGCTCATGGAAGTTGGGGCTTGCAGAGATAAACGAATGCAAGGTTTGGATTGTGCTGACACAAGATGCTGCAGTGAATCAACGAGAACAGAGTGGGACTCTGGGCCGTCAGCTCATGAATGAAGTCGACATGGAAACACAAATTTGCTATGGTTCATGTGTTTTGCTGACCTCGAGGTCTTATTTAGGCCAAGCTTTTTAATGCCCCCACCCTCTGATCCACCCCTCTGAACCCTCCCACAGCCCATCCCGGCTAAGAGAGCACGTTAGCAGTTTGGTAGCCACCAGTGAAGAGCCCTTAATCCAAGTGGGATGACAGCTTGGCTCTAGATCCTGTTTCTGTGGTGCTGAGACCAATGGGCTTTTCTTTTCCTTCTTTTACATCCCTTAACCTCCACCTCTCCACACCCCCTCCTCCAAATACAACCACAAGATTCCTGGGAAAAAAAAGTCCAAAGGCGACAAAAAACAGGAACAATAAACAAATCTAAGAGGAAGATATTTTAATTCAGCAGGAGATAGATGTTCACATCCTTTCAATATACAAAAGACATAATTTAAAATAGCAATCATTTTGCTTTTTTATTCTGGTGCCACATGTGTAAAACATAATCTATGTAATCTTTGTGGGGGTTTGAGAATGATTAGGGAAGATTTAGGTCAGAAGACCATTTGAATTATAAATTTTAGTGCTGCCGCTTCACCAAATCCCTTTTTTCTCTTTTAAGCTATCAGCTGTGCCTTTCAAAAGCCACATGTTTAGAGATTTAAATGTAACTTTACTTATTAATGTCAAATAATGATCACACACTTACAAGATGAGCAACTACGACAATTTTTTAATGTAATTATGTTGGCATGTTGATGTGCATCTATATGACTGTTGTTTTTTTAACTGGGCGTGGTTTGTTTTATTTTATAAAAACTACATCATAAATTATTTGTATCTCACAGCATTTTGAACTTATATAAGTTTTGATCAAATGTTCTAGCCACATTGTGCATGTACTCATTTCTGTCTTTTTATCAACTAAAACAGATTAGAAAACAAACGGAGAAATAAAAAGATATAGACAATGATAATTTGCACTGTTCGTGAAAATCTTTGAGCAAGATGGTGACACGTTAAATGTTTTTGCAAAGACTACGGGAAACAACAGAATTGATCCTTTAGGTCAAACCACACTGCGTTGTTTGATACAACCATTAATTTTGAACTTCATCACAACACGATGATCTTCTAGTGGTCAGCTTTTTGCTTTCTCAGCTTCTTTAGGGCTGGAAGAGCATTATTGTCTCTATAGTTTCATGCTGTGGGCTACAGCTGGGGCTGTTGTGATGAAAGGCGAGCAGACAAATGGCAGCTTCATTTATCTGGATGTCCTCTGAGGCTGGCCGCCCTGATAACCCAATCAAACGTTTAAGTGGCTGAGGGCTGTCAGGGGCCAACTCTAGACTTTTTCAGCTCTGTGTGAAAATATAAATGAGTCTTTGTCAGTGAGCCAGTGCTGATAGTCAGTGCTCTGCGGTTAAAGTGTCTCAAAGAAAGAAATGTTTCTATTAATCTTTATTTACATTTTTTTCTTTACATTTTGCACTATGGCACCTTTGTGATTTTAGACCTTGGCAATGAATGGCTCTCCTTCTTTTGGATTTAGTTGACTCTGTGTTGGTGGAGGTTGAAAAGACTCAGGTCTGGAACAGACCTAATCCTCAGGTCTTCAAGGTTGGTTGGTTTTGGTCCTCTCAGGGCTCAACACACAATGACCACATCGTTCCGTGAGTGGAGCCATGGTGGATGTGTTACTCAGAGGGTGCACTGCGTGGCGGGGCACACGCCTCCACAGTTCCTGTGAGAGAAAAATTGGACACTTTTACTCTTGGGTATTTTGTAACGTGTCACTGAGGGAGGACTCATATGGCTCGTTGTTTTGATCTCAGCGTTTTGATTATAGCTGACATTTGGAGATATTCAGAAGGCAAAGGTTATTCTTTAGATGTTTCCCACTGCTTTTCATGAAATGCACTTGTAAAGGATTGAACTGTTATCACACTCAAAGGGTGCTTTCTACATTTGTTTCTTCAACTATGCAACCTATCCACAGCTCAAGCTTTTACATTATTGGTAAAATTTCTATTTGAGTAAAAGAGCCAATTTTTCTTGAGTTAAAGGATTATCATTAAAAGTATAGCTTCATTTTCTAAACTAGCTTTTGAGAACATTTTTGCAGAGCTTAAAGAATGAGTTAAACCTACGTGATTTTAAAACGGGAGTCGTGGCTGTCGTAGTCCCAGGTCTGGCTGCTCAGGATTATCCTGGTTTTGCACCTAAAGCCCAACCCTGGGAGAGAGTGATAACCAGACCCCCATAATCTCGAGCTGGAGAAGACTAGAGGGGCTGCCGCTGATGAAATCCAGTTACGCTGAATCCACCCACTCACACTCAAAGGCAGCTGACGCCAGTTCAATATGTCAGTCACGCCGTTGAGAAAACGGTCAAACATTTCAGGTGAGTTCAAGTCAAACAGCACAGTTTAAGATTATTTTTTAAGGTTAGAATTAGTGTTAACCAGCCCAGCAGGAAGGAGTGCAGAGTTTCTGAAAGATAATGACAGAAAGACTGATTTCATGCAGATTTTCATCCATATCGTGCACAGTCTGCCCCTGAGCTTTGAATTCAATTGAGAATTCTGTCTGCATGGATGGAAAACAGACAGATTAGAGAACTGAAAAACACGATTTAAAAGCACATTTAACCCCCTCCCTCTTCCTTACCAGAGAAATATCCTCTTTTGTTTCCACTCCAGCATGTTGTTGCATGTTCTTTGTTAGTTTTACCACTTACTCCTTTGTGCCCAATGAGTGAAAGTAGATGATTAATGTGGTCATTTCTTCCTTACAACCCATAAAACACTCAACAGGAGGTCACTATTGATCAGACATTTACCTAAAGGAAGCAGAGGTGCAGGGTGGAAGAGGTGAAGGGTTTAAAGGTCAAGATGGGGCCAAAACAGGGAGAAGTAAGCAACCAGGATGTTCTCTCCATTTATGGCTTTGTTTGAGGCTTAAAGCAGTGCACCTTGTGAGAACGCTTGGGAACGACATCCTCATTTCTCTAAAGAAGAAGTGTCCAATACCTTGATCGCGATCTACCGGTCGATCGTTAAGGCATTTTTGGTAGATCACATGGCATTAAAAAAAGGTGTCAGCCAATCATCCATCCTCACTATGAAATTTGTCACTTGATCGATGTGCAGGGCAGCCTACAGCCCTCATTCTCTCAAACCAGGTCTCAGAGTGGAGATTTTCAGGAGGGGGGGACCCTCCCGCAAAGGTGTGAAATTCTCAGTGTGTGAAGTCACACATACAGGAAGCTGCAGTCCAAAGTTTTTCTGCTCTAACAACAGTTATAATAAATAACAACAGTTATAATAAATAACAAGTTATAATAAATGGCAGAGAGCAGAGTGTTTTTGTGCTGCTCACCCTTTTTCAGCATGTCGGAGCAAAACATAACATCCAGGGTCCAAAGAGACAGTAGTGTGTTCACCAGTTTGGATGTAACTCTCATACAGATGCTGCATGCACCAAGCCTGGCATCAGGGTTGCCAGATAAATGTTAAATGTCTTATTTACCCCTCCTTTTCTGTGCACATGTTAACAAACACAATACACATCACATCAGATGATCAGGGGCGGCTGTGGATGAGTGGTTAGAGCAGTCGTCCTCCAATGCAAGAGTTGGGGGTTCAAAACCCACAGCAGTCACATGCCGAAGTGTCCCTGGGCAAGACACTGGACCCCTCATTGCCTCCGATGTGTGTCCCATCGGTGTATGAATGTGATAAATCACCGATAAGTCTCTGTAGGATGATTTGTTCAATTAGCTTTGTAGAGATCTAGTAGAGTGCTGTATGAATGGGTAAATGAGGCACAGATTGTAGTGTAAAGTGCTTTGAGTATCTCAATAAGATAGAAAGGCGCTATATAAGTACAGTCCATTTACCATTTATCTCATCTTAGAGTATCTTTACTCGGCACATACGACAGTTTAGGTCAAAATACTATTATTTTAAAGCCACAGTACTATAGTTCAATATTTCTTATCTGGCAACCCGACTGACATGGAAACTACAGCGCTTTCGTGTAGACATGCTGATTTTTTGTTTATTACCCACAATAAACATTGAAAAAAACAACGTTTCCAGAGGTTGTTCTCGTGTAAACAGGGCCTTAAAGTAGGTAGATCACTTTGACTTGGTCATTTTAAAAGTAGCTTGCATGCTGAAAAAGTGTGGACACCCCTGCTCTAATGTATCAAGGTACTTATGTGAAAAAGCTATTAGTATTACTATCAGCAAGTATTTTTACTGCATCACAAGCCTTTAGAAGTTACTCGGGCTTGCTGCTTCTTCCTTTCTCAGAAGATTTGATTGTTTGATTTGTTTGTTCCCTCCTAGCATAATGCAGCCAAAGTGAGAGCTGCAAAGGCTCAGATGGATTCAAAGCAAAGACTTTTGAATTTGTTCAACTCTGCCTGTTTATCTAAGCAATTGACTCAGCACATATAGGACTTTGAATGTGAATTTTCAGTGGAGGCAGAGCATCAGCATTGTCGCTAGCAGCCATGGTGGAATAATACTTTCCAAATGGGCGCTTTAAAGAATGCAAAGAAAAGTCTTAAATGAACCTATGACTGAACTAAAGGTTCTCTTTGACCAGGGTCCATCTTTACCATAATGTCTTTTATTGGCACATTGTGTGCACTGATGCATAACAGAGTAGGTGGCCACAGGATCTAACCAGGGCAGCTCATCATAGCACTTCAGTTTGATTGACATACCTCCTCTTTTTTCCACATCAGACATGGTAAAATGGTATGAAAGTGGCTTTTTTACATGACACTGGACAACTGCATAGTAACCTTTTTCATTCAATACTCTGTTTTTCCTCTGTTTTGTGATGCTAAACTTCAGAACTACAGAATCTGAGGCATATGTTTGATTTGATAATAGAGAATTGTGTTAGTTGCTTTTCATCCTTGAACACAAGATACAAAAACAGTTAATTCAAATTAAAATAATCTAGTTTTATCTTTTGAATCTTTGAGCATAAAATTATATAACAATGTCTCTGCAGGGCATTAAAAAGCATTAAAAGTCGTTAAAAGTCATTAAATGGATTTAGCTAAATTTAAGGCCTTAAATGGCATTAAAAAGCATTATATTTGAATCTCGGTGGCATTAATTGTATTTCATTTGTTTTCAAGAAAAATTAGCAATTTTGGATACTGCTCAGTTGGATTTGCTCATCAGGGTGATTTATTAGAGTCACACAGGAAACCATTATTAATAGTTTTTGGCTTGTCGGTGCTCATTTGTCAGAAGATTAGGCGTTCAAGGAATCAGGAAAACTTTAAGAGCAGTAATAAAATGTGTAAATGCAAACTCCAGCTAAAATGGATGAGAAACGAGGAATTTAGAGCATGGCTACAGCCGTCAACAGTCAGGATGTTGAAGGATTTTGCAGGAAAATAATAAAAAAATTAAATGGTGAAGAGGTCGACATGTAAAAAGGTGAGCCGGTGTTGTGCCAAAAATTGTTTAACCTTGGCGGGCGTGCGCACAACCTCTTTTAGTGTCTGTCTCAATTAAATTTGCTGTTCCGGCCACTTTAATCTTTAATCAAATTAAACTTTAGTAACACTAAAAGACAAATATGTGTTTGCCGAAGATTATAGTAAAGATGTGTCTACATTTACCTTTTAATTTTGTTTTTACCCAAAACTCACAATGTTCTTATCGTGAGAGTTTGAAGTTTTTACCGTTTGTCAGAAATATCTGCAATTCTCAGTTTTCCACAGGATTTTAGCCAAATCAACAAGGTGAGGTGACGACGTATTAGCACTGCAAGCATTAAACGGCAACATATTTTTTACTGAGAGAATATCAATAATGGCACGTTGTAACTTGTATTCAATTTAAAATGTTAGTTAACCACAACAAAAAGAACCAATAAACTACAGAATCTCATGAGGGCCATGTCGAGAACCCTGCCCACCATTATTACATTATACTCTTGCAAATGTATTGATTTACCTCTGATTCTGAACTAAGAGACCAAACACCCCACTGTCATGAAGAGTACAGATCTAATGCACCACCTTCATTTTGTGTAATTTAAAGTGTGGATTTTTGCACAAACTGTTGTCTGCACCAAACAAATAAAAGTCACGTTCAGTGCTGAAGTAGGGCTTGGTAGATGACATGTGGGGCAGTATGTTCCTGACACTTACTGCTCCTATCCAGAATTTACAGTTGGATCATGTTTTCTCTGCTAACTTCCATTTGTTGAACATTATCTAAGTTAAACTACGTATTCATGGTCTCTGATTAAAGGCTCTGCACTCTCTTTCATCTTCACCCATATTGTTGTTGTCATAAAATATACATATTATGCATAATGCTATAGACAAATGACAGTATATAGAATATGGAGTGACAGTAAAAATAAATATACACACATACATGGTGGTGCTCCATGCCTGCTTTGGCTCTGTGATGCTTATTTAAATAAGTTTGAATTGCAAAGAACAATTTGTGAACTAAGACTTAATCTTTTGTGCAATAAAACCAAAGGTTGTGTAATAGTTTATGTATTTATTGTCAATGGCTTCAAAAAGGGCATTGAAATGGCACTTAAAACAACTTTTGAAGGTTATGCATTCACTGTTGATGGCATTAAAAACATTTAAAAAATGGCATTAAATTGGCATTAAAAAGCATTAAGTTTGATTGGCTGGTTTCTGCAGAAACCCTGTATAAAAATAGGAACAAGAACAAAGTCAGTTGTTTACAGTGAAAACTGTCCAGGGTGTCCTCTGCCCCTCGCACAGTGATTGCCAGACATGGGTACTGGCGACCCCCGTGACCCAAAATAGAAGAAGCGGGTAAAAGATAACGGATGGATGGATGGATGGATAGATGTTGCAGAGGCAGCAGCAGACCAAGCTTCTCATCTTATCTGTAAGGATGAGCCTAGCCACCTTAAGGAGTAAACTCATTTTAGTCACTTTTGTCCTGGATCTTGTTAGTTTTTAGTCATGACCTCATGATCATTTGTGAGGGTTGTAATATAGATGAATCAGGAAATCAAGAACTTTGCCTTTTGGCTACAGTTTTCATAATAAACAGGAACAATGCCATCTTAACAAAGCTCAAATCCTTAGGTCAGTCCATCTTTCCATTATACCATCACCCATGAACAAGACTTCAAGATATTGAAACTCTTCCACTTGAGGTGGACACGTATTCCATATTTTCTAAGAAAAGCAATAATAAAAAAACAATCAGTGTTTTCAACTCCACTAAAACATCTTCAGTAGACACTGTCTAGATCTTTAAGCTCTGGTCTAATTATAAAGTTTCTTCTTGGCACTCATGGTATCTCTAGAAACAAAGTCTACTTTGCTCAACTTTATTCATGTGTTAGTGTGCTAAGCCCTCTCACCAATCTTTTGACAGTATGGATAAAACTTAACGCAGGATACCATCGTATTATTCCCTATGGACTAATTTAAGCAGCTTCTGTCATGGTTCTTTGCTGTTTTTCCCCATTTCTTTCACCTTGTCTTATATTAGTGGAAAAAAGTGGCTAACCATTTAACAAAACTAATGCATTGTGCTGGATTATTTATGATAATGCTGATAGAAATTCCAAAGTGTAACGTGTGTACTACAGATAACTTTTTGCAATTATAAAACAGTTGAACTCTCAGCTGTGCAGAGTGCAGCAGTGATGCTCTAAATGTTTAATGGTGAGTTAAGGGATAAGGGGGAATCTTCCATCTCTGTCTGCATAGTGTCTCATTCCTGTCTGGCCAAGCTCCAGTGCTCACTGCAGCTTTCTTTCCACTGTGCTGCGGCACTGAGAATGGATACATTCACTGGTGACTTTCTAGCTCCACTGAAGTTCTGCAGAGTATTGACTCGTTTGTACAGTCTTCAACCAGACAACAAAGATCTTTTGTCTCTGCGGTCGTGTGCACTTATATTTCATTTTCCGGCCTTGCCTGTTACTTCACAATCCCAGTGTCCAACTAGAATGCAGGTCGCTTGACCACCACCCACCAGTTTGTGTCACTGTCAAAGCCTCAGCAGTTTGGTGAGGCCCTGGCTTTCCCTCAATGGTTTTTTCAATGCCACTCTGTGACAATGCATTTTTCCATGCCATGAAGCAGATGCTGTATTATGGCAGCACAATACCAGGCCCATCTGAAACTGTTTACCATGTGAAAGGCACACCGGGATCAGGATGCCTGCCACTCTGTTGGGCTTTTTAACTTGCCACTCTATAATGAGTACACACTGGAAGGAAAAGAAGGGGACAGCTTTAACTGGTATTGTGATTTCTGCATGGAGAGAGGAAATGCAGAATAAAGTGCTGATCCAGGCTATTCTTCTAAGGCCAGGGCTTTTTATACTTTCTGAATACAGTGATTACTGCGACACCAGATGAGCTTGTCAGCAGTTGCACCCATAGCACGTCAATATGTAGGAAAACTGGCAGTTTTAATTTATTCAACCTTTATTTATACAGATTAATCCTCGTTAGTCTAACATTAATTCAAACCTGAAATGTTTAATGTTATAAAATAAATTTCAATGCATTTCCTGTAATAGTAACCATGATCTTTTAAGATTTGGCTGGGGTTCTCAAAAGATGGGGAAAACAATCTCTTAAAACTTCATGCTTGGAGAGTTAAAGTCAAGAAATAAGGAATGAACTGACAAGAGTACAGAGGCTTTCTCAGTGGAACAGAAAACCCTGCTGTTAAATGATTGGCTTTCTTTATGTGGCTGTTTGTTGTTTAGTAAGTTTAAAAGGCTTGTCTTGTACCCACTTGTCTGCCTTCATGACTTCTTACACAAGATAGTATGAATAAAGACAACAATAAACCTGAACTCTTGCTGGACTTACTGTTAGGTCCTTGTCCCTAACTAATCACTCAAGCAAAGAATGACTTTAAAAAGCCAGATGTATCCAACTAGACAGGGTGGTTGGTCAGTAACTCTTCACAGTCCGACTCTTGTCACCTCAGATTAGACATGAGAGGGAGACACTGACAGAGAGCACTCAAACCTACTCCAGAACCCAAGGTCTCTGTGGCTCCTCAACACTACTCAGAGGGATTATCCTCCTTGACAAGAGCTCTCTGAGGCCTCTGACTGGTCATCAGTCATGTCAAGTGCCTGGAAAGAAATAACGGTGAACACACACACACACACACATACACAGGAATCCAGATGAAGACTAGTCCCATGTCAGTGGAAGGATGCCGCTACTGGAAATAAAGATGTTGGTGTAAGGTATAAAGCAGTTGATTAGACTAATTTGGGGCAGCACAGTGGCGCAACTGGTAGAGCTGCTGCCTCCCAGTGAGCAGGTCCTTGGTTCAAACCCCGGTCCAGGGAACTTTCTGGGTGGAGTTTGCATGTTCTCTCCATGCATGCGTGGGTTTTCTCCGGGTACTCCGGTTTCCTCCCACAGACCAAAAACATGCATGTTAGGCTGATTGGTAACTCTAAATTGTCCCTAGGTGTGAGTGAGAGAGTGAATGGTTGTTTGTCTCGTTTGTCTCTATGTGTCCCTGTGATGGACTTGCGACCCGTCCAGGGTGTACCCCGCCCCTCGCACAGTGATTGCTGGACTCTGGCACCAGCGACCCCCGTGACCCAAAATGGAATAAGCGGGTAAAGAAAATGGATAGATAGACTAATTTGATTTCAACAGAGATTGGAGAAAGTGAAGCACTCATTTAGTCTTGCTGTCTAGTTAAACTGTATAGTAGTGAATGCAGCACGTAATGTAGCAGCTTAGGTTTGGGGATAATGCTACTGAGCTCAACCAATTTCAGAATCACTTTTTAGCTGTTTTTCTGTCTCTTTCTTTCACATCTTTGTTTTTTTAAATCATTTTTTTAATTGAATTTTTTTTGTTTTTTAGAACACACATGTTCAAAAAAGAGGATAATAATAATAAAACAACAACACCAAAATCCCACCCCTCCCCTCCCACACCAGATCAGCCACACAAACATGAACGTCTTAGACAGGGATTTACATTTTTTCCACTTAAGACATACAAGGCTGCCAAGTGTCCCAAAATGTCTTAACAGAACCTTTCAGAGTATACAGATGAATATACCTGTAATACATGACTTCTCTTATCCAGTGTTCATATGAGGGGGGTGTGGATCCCCACCATCTGCATAAAATAAGTCTCCTGGCTAGAAGAGAACTAAAAGCAATTACATCCTTCTCATACTTGCTGAAGGATGCATCCACAGGGGCCACCCCAAACAGTGAGATGAGCGATGATGGGTGTACAGTTTTTTCACATAACCCAGAGAAGGTATCAAAAATAGATTTCCAATAGGTCCACAGTTTGGAACAAGTCCAGAATGTGTGTAAGAGAGTGCTGGAGTATGTTTACAATAATTACATGCAGGATCCAGGTCGGTTTTAATCTTGGACAGCTTGTCTTTGGACCCATGCATCTGGTGCACCACCTTGAATTAAACTCTTACATATTTTAAATGCCTTTCTTAGTTTCTATCTATTTTATAAATATCTTAACTCCCCTCATAATGCCAGGTCCAACCAGCATTGATGTATTTTGTTGTTGTTGTTTAGATGGAGCTCTTGTAGCTTGTGTGGTTTTGCTTCTCTTCTTCTTCCGGTCTTTTCATCATCTAAACTTGTAATAAGTAGCAAAAAAAAGTGTTTGTGAGCTTTCAAGAGTTCTTTAAATTTATGGTAGAACTTTTTCAGCCATATCGCAGATCTGACACACTGGTGACGAGACTCATCCCACTACCAAAGCACTTTGGTAACAGCTGCTGTTTTCAATGTGCTTTATAAATAAAGTTGACTTGACAATGAGTGTGTGGCAGCAGCTCTAACTACAGCTGCAGCTAAATGTTACCTACACAATGCAACCAAAATGTTTTATAAATGTAAAGGGGGTCTTCATTTATCATCACCCATACATACTCATACTAGCTTATTTTAGAGTTGCACATGACATCACATTATTTTCATTATAATATCACTGAGTACAATATCGATAGTGCAAATGACTGCTGGGAATGCAATAAATCTTAGGCCATTTTATTTCAAGTAGCATGGATTCATGTTCTGCAAACCAATGTTATATTTGGTGAATCCAACAGATTCTCACTGGCCTTGTTACACACCTGATTAGTTGATAGTGATGACAAAAGAGGAAGTGAGGAGTTCGCAAAATGTGGGTTCATCATATTTGATATTATCATCACAATTTTAAACAATATTAACTGATTAATTGATGTCTGCCGTTTTAGCTGAAAAGTGAAAACAATCGCCGTATTGTTCTCACTTCCTGTAAAACTATGCTGTTGTTATTTTCATATCTTGCCAAATTAATGTAAATGTTTGATGTTAAACTTTGATTCTGTAAATAAATGACCGCATTCATTTTGATGGGTCAAAGATAAATAACGTCTCTCGTTACATTTCTGTTAAATTCAATGCACGACATTTACACAGTCCAGAAAAATGAAGAACCCGTTTAATGTATGAATATATCTCAGCATATGTCATACTACAAGTTTTTCTAATATTGTGCAGCTTTAGCTCCTTTCACACATTTTTTAAACAGATCTGAATTTTTTTTTCTCGTTTGGCGCCACAAGTTTATCAACCTCTTAAACACTTCTGAGCCATCAAGAACTGTAGTCACAGAGGCAAAGTGGTCTGTGCGTGTAAGAGATTGGCATCATTACAGCACGTGTGTATGATATGTGCTTTTCGCTGGCTGTACGCCTTCAAAGTGTGGACAGCAAGCAAGAGCTTTGTTTCACATTTGCCTTCAGCACCTTTGAGTTTGGTGGTTTGTTAATCCACACCAACAGCACAATTAAGGAAAAACTGATGTAAGGTTAAGTCATAATGATATTGCATTATACAACATGCCTTTTTTATTTTTATGTTTCAGTGATGCTGTGAAAGCTAACATAATTTCAGGACTTGGACATTTTCAGCCTTTTCAGTAACTTTCAGAGTAGGAGGCTGGAGCAGTTTCCAAGATCAACACATACGTAGATGTTGTGTGCGGTGAAAATGTTGGTGCTTAAACTGTTTAAACTCTGATCACTAATGAAAATGTCTTACCAGCATTACAGGCATGAAAAGAGTTATGAATTCATAATCAGCAACAGCTTTCATTCAATTTTGTAATGTGAGATGCATTTTCAAGAATCTAATACAGAATTATTTGACATTGCATTAATCTTTATTCTTTATCTTGCAGCAGTACCAGCTGAATGCAGCTCAAAAACTTCACTTTGTTTTCTCTAACTACAGACAAGATCATCAAATCTGATCAACATCAAAAGCTTCATTTGTGAACATTTGAATGACTGTTTTAACCCTAACTTTATGACCCATCATGTTCCTCATGGGAAAAATCAACCACCTTATTTAACTGCTTAAAAATACTATAAAAAACCGACTAACCTAAACAATAACACACTGAACTACACCCTAACTATAAAGCCCAAACACGCTAAATATCATTAATCTCTCAGACCTCATGACTCACTCCCGCTGTGATTTTATTGCGCTGAACTCCGTTTAACTTCTGCGTCTTTTTCTTCCTCTTCCTCTAGATTTTTTGGCATTAGACAAATAAGTCAAGTAAAGTCAACTTTATTTATAGAGCACATTTAAAACAGAACCTGTTATCAAAGTGCTTAACTTCAAGCCTCCATCAGAAAGCGGGGGGGGGATGTTGTTTATCTGTTCGGCAGGGGTTGGAGGTAAAAGTAGAGGGTGATGGAGGTGTTTTGTCCCTGAGACTGCCCGTCTTTGCGGCAGCCTCTAACTCTAGCGCGCTTCAGATGTAATGCTGATTTTCAGAACGAGATGTGGTGTGGATTATTTATCATAAATCTGGTTTTAATTGGCCTGTCAGCATGATCTAAAAACTGTTGTGTAACTTAAAGTCTGAACGTTTGATCAATTGAAATGGCTTCTCTGAGAGGCTGTGTCTTTCCCACTAGAGCGACTGAAATCTGTCATGTGACTCCACACTCCAGCGTGTCGATTGACTACAAAGGGGAAAAAATTCATCAGTCAGAGTAGGAGGCAAAATCGCTGCTTACCGCCTGTTATTGAGAGGGTAGCATTTTGGACGGTGTCTTTCTGGTCATATTGTAGAACCATAATGCAAAAGATGTTTACTGTTACCTGATGCATTATGTTTTAATATATTCTTAATTACATTTTCACATGTAATAATAGCATGACCTCAAACTTTCTGATACTTTGGGTCCCCTACTTCATTTAATATTTATTTATTTATTTATTTATTTATTTATTTATTATTAACCGTTAATTAACCAGGCAGATATAATTGAGATCACAAATCTCTTTTGCTTGGAAGGCCTGGGCCTGAAGGCAGCCTGAACATGCATGTTTTTGGACTGTTTTTGTATTTGGAGATTTTTTTAAATATAAATTAAATGATTGAACTACGCAGCATTTCCCAAAAAAAGCATACTATTAGAATATTTGCTACAGTGAATTGTGACTAGATTGATTAAATGGACTTTAAAATAAGGAATCTATGGACTTAATCAAATAATTTAGATATTTATCTTAATGAGGGAAGAAATAAAAGAAAATCTTTATAGTGAATATAAGCAAAAAATTAAAAAAACGGATGTATGCCAGATTTCTACTTTTTAATTAAGTCTGTTTTTTAATAGGTGTGTGATACGTACTGTATAAGTAAATTAAAAACAAACTGCAACATTCTCAGCTTCCAACACATTCAGTTTTAAAGTGAAAAAATGTCGATCTTTGTAACACAAAACTGTGCTTTTAGTTATGATGGCATTTGTTCTATTTAGTTTGAAAACTACAGCAATTTTGGTCACAACTATAGGAAAATGTAAGTTCTTATCAAGAGGCAACAATCTTTTTACACAAAATAAACACAGGCAGCAGAGACTAACAAACATGTGTTGTGGAAGCTGAGAGATCTCTGCAGGTTGGCAATAAGTGAGCATGTTGCATATACCATATCATCAGTGAGGGAACTCAGACCCAAATGCCTCTAAATGACAAAGCTGTTGTCTTCACAAAATCAAGTGAAGAAACTTTCCCGCCCTACAGCTTCTTCTTCTTGGTGCCTGTGCCTCCGACATTCAGGCAGAGCTTGTTGGCTTTGTTTTGTCACTAATTTATTCATTTAGGCGGTGGCAGCCATATTCAAAAACAATAGTGCACAAGCTTTGTGTGGAATTAACCTCAGTAATTATGCAGTTCTGCAGAAAGAAAAGCCCAATTGTCACTGTCTCCTTAAAATTCCTGCCCCCCTCTCCTCCTTCTGTGCTTAAACGCCCAAGTGAATAAATTCCTCAATCCAAGGAAATGTTAAAACTCTCGTCATAAAAATCCTCCAGGAAAGCTGAGACTGTGCACTACTTAAAAATGTGCCCGCACATTTAGATTGCATCCTGTAAGGTTAATGCTTTTTGTTTGAGTTTGCATGTTTGTGCTTAATAAAGCCTATATCTACCATGAGTGGATCATCACATGCAGGGGGCTTGTTTTCTCCGAACATTTTAAAGCAATCTGCTTTAAGTGTTTCCAATAAAGGCTTGGATCAAAATGTTAATGGGGTCTTTTGATCAATACATAAGCTTTTACACTACCACAGGTACCTGAATGCATTTATACAGGGGGATTTGAAACCATTAGGAGTTTACTTCAGCAAAGAGGCCAGAGAGAAGGTGTTTATAAATGTTACCTCCTCAACTTGTGGCTTGCTCTCACCGAAGGATCTGGTTCAGTAGCACTGTGGCCATTTGATCAACCCAGCACCGGGTTTTTTTTATATCAAAAGGTTGTGGGTGATGGATCAGAGTGAGTTTATGTTGTGATTAGACCTGTTGCAATACTTGATAAATGAAAATTATCTACCTCATTTTCATTTATCGGCTTTACCATTTCTTCATGTTTCTCTTTCTACTGAAAACACTGGATGACAAAAAGCTCAACTCCGGTGCTCTTCAACGACCCCTCCCTTTCCTTTTTTTCTTTAAATCTGTTCAACCGTCCAAAATTGTGTTTTTGGATCATTAAAAGCAGCTAAGCTGAGAAGCTAAACTATGAGCTAAGCTAACAGACCGACCTCGGAAAAAAACTCTGTCTTGTCAAAGCTCCAAAATTCACGGTTGAAACTTGTACCTTTGTCTAAAAAGTAGTTTTTTTTCTGCAAAAAGAAGCTGAGAAATTGTTTACTGATTTTTGTTAAAAGGACAAATGCTATGCTAAAGAGCTCAAACCACACAGAGCGTCTGCCATTTTGAGAACCGAAAAACAAGAATGAGAGACAGCTCATGTCACGTCAAGGGGCCTCCCTCCCATTTTTCTTAAAGAGACACGCTGCTCGCTCCCTCACTATCCATCCTTCAGTCCAAACAGTCTTATACTGCCACCAAGTGGTCAAAAATTAACCAACATTTCTTCTTAAATTTGACAATAATTACTAAACAATAATATTGTTTATCACAATGATTTTGAAACAATTAATCGCCCAGCAAAATTAGTTATTGTGACAGGCCTAGTTGTGATCTATAACAAAGTTCACTATTTCAGTTAGCTTGTGCTTGGTTAATATGAAATTCACTTGTGTTTTTATAGGCCGATGCTTCATCGCAGAGTTAGCTAACTGTTCAAAATATCTGTCAAAATATGCTGAAATTAACTTCCTTACGCTGGAAAATGATCTATGCTTGTGTTCATTTTAGGAAATAAGTCATTAAATGCAAGTTCCCAACAGTTTAACATTTTACATCCAGCCAGAAATGAGTCATTCAGAGCAAACTGCTACTTATTTCCCCCAATTATTGTTTAAAATGTTGACAAGCAAAACGGTGGGTCAAATGTTCTACTTCAAGTAAGGATAAGCATTTCGTTTTTAAAGTTATAACGTGATATTTATTTGCCAATTACAACGAATATATTTGTCAAAACTTAACCAAACCTAAGAATTCAGATAATATTTGAATAATTTTTCAGAAAAATTTAAGAAATTGACATTAAAAACATCTTTGTCCTACTTTTTTCTGAAATTAACTAAGAAACTGCCATTTTAATTAATAGTTGATTATACTCCATCCATCCATCCATCCATCCGGCCATCCTCTTTACCTGCTTCTTCCTTTATGGGTCGCGGGGGTCACTGGTGCCCTTATCAAGCAGTCACCGTGTAAAAGGTGGGGGACACTCTGGACAGGTCTCCAGTCCATCACATGGACACCTGGACAGGTCTCCAGTCCATCACAGGGACACCTGGACAGGTCTCCAGTCCATCACATTGACACCTGGACAGGTCTCCAGTCCATCACATTGACACTTGGAAAGGTCTCCAGTCCATCACATTGACACTTGGAAAGGTCTCCAGTCCATCACATGGACACCTGGGCAGGTCTCCAGTCCATCACAGGGACACCTGGACAGGTCTCCAGTCCATCACAGGGACACCAGGACAGGTTTCTAGTCCATCACATGGACACCTGGACAGGTCTCCAGTCCATCACAGGGACACCTGGACAGGTCTCCAATCCATCACAGGGACACATTGAGACAAACCACCATTCCCTCTCACTCACACCTAGAGACAATTTAGAGTTACCAATCAGCCTAACATGCATGTTTTTGGTCTGCGGGAGAAAACCCACGCAGCACAGAGAGAACACACAAACTCCACCCAGAAAGGTCCCCGGCTAGGATTTGAACCGACGACCTTCCGCTGAGAGGTAACAGCTTTACAAACTGAGCCACCGTGTTGCCCTGATTACACTCCTTAAACAACAGTTTGCATAAAAAAAACTTATATCACTCAGTTGAGAAATAATTTGCTGAATGTAGAAAACAACATTTGCATCCAGCACTTATCTGTTTTACCAGTAGAGAAGCTGAACATTTGGTGGATATGTAAAACAGTGGCTGAGATAAAAGCCTTCTTTTCGTCAGTGTGGTCCATGATGGAAACTGGAAGCCCACACTGTTTCTGTTAATCTGGTGTTTCTAAGAATAGAAACATTTGAAAAGTCTTCTCATTGTTTGTGTTTGCAGAGCCTATACTTGGATGGGTCGTTTGTTCTGTAACGATGCAGCACATTCCTGTAAACTAGTTATTTCTTGCTTCTACCAGGATCATTACATAAAACCTACAGTTTTAGACCATTATCTCCTTTTTAATACCAAATCCTGCATTCAGAAGCTGTTTTTGTGTGTTTGAGGATATGTGAGAGGATGAATTATTGATTCAGTGTAAATCCAATCTGCCCCGTGGCAGGTGTGGCATGTGCTGTGTGCTGTATGTGTGTGTTCTGTGTGTGTCAGACAGTGTCAGGGAGGCGGAGGGAGCAGTGTTGTAATTAAAAGGCAGCACAGTCTGCAGTCGTGCCCACACACAGCTATAGGCTCAGCATATACCTTATGTACACACAGCACATGATGACCATGAAGCCTGAATTTTTCTTTATGATTTAGGCAGCTCGTTGTGTTGGTTTTCTCTCCTTGTCCGTTTCTGTTTATCTTTTTATGCTCTGTTCTCTTTCTCCCACTAACTCACGCTGCAGCAGTCTCATTGTGCAGCGTGCTGACGAGCTGCTTGGAACTGGCCAGTTGTGCCATCCTATTGTGCCTGAGCTGTCACCTGAGCACAGGCTCCGGGAAGAGACGGAGAGATGAGGAAACGAGAGGTAGATAAAGAAGAAAGGAGGAGGAATGAGACAGCATGTAAGGGAGTGATGAAGGACTGTGTGCTTTTAGAAAACATCAGCTCGTATAAAGGAAGATTGATGATTTATTGGAATAAAACAACGGTAAACTTTCCAAGTAATTATTTCAGTCTCAATAAATGCATATTTATTTAGTGTACCTTACTCTATTTGCATTAGAGGGTCTTTGCTTTATGATTAACTAGTAGTAAAGTAATTAAATATTTAAAATATATCAGATGTGAGCTCTAAATATATAATGAAAACAGAGGAATGTGTTAAAAACACAAACAGTGGGTGAATCATTACAAGCTGTGGATTGCTGTGGTAAAAATTCACTGGATTGGCAGTCTCTCTCTCTCTCCCCCTCTCCCCCCTGCATGAATCTGCCTTACCGTCTTATCTAAAAAAAAAAAAAAAAAAGCCCAAGGCTAGGCTTTTAATCTGAAATGTATTGAAAGTGTTTGGTTTCCCTGATAATCAGTTTCAAAACATCACTTTTTGGCATGAGCTTTTATTAAAGGAATAAATTAAATGTTTTCAAGTGAGGCCCTATGAAAATATTAAGAGCAAAAATATCTTATCTGTTCCAGATAGCCCTATGAATGATCTCAATTTGGAGGAGTGGAGTTGAATTATGTCCTGCTACCTAAAAGCAAAGGCAGGTGATAATGTTTACGCCTGTGTGGGTGTGCCTGCCCATTATTATCTCATGAAGCACAGATTTAATTGAAACTTTCAGGAAGTAATCATTGGATGTACATCAACAATTGATAACTTTTGGAGTCAGCCTGATTCAAGATGGCCACCGCAGCTAATCAACATTAGCAAACAGGTTTACAGATATTGAACTACAGCGTGTACTGTATGAGCATGACATCTTCCTGCTGTTTGTGCTGGCAAAGAAAAAAAACAATAGAAAATGTAAATAACCACGTAATTCAAAACTGATGACAATGGAAATGTGGATAAAGCAAGTTAAGTCAATTTTATTGTCATTCTCATCACATGTGATACATGAGGTGGAACAAAATAATTTACACAGGGTCCCAGTTACACACAACAATAGCAAAAAAAAAAAAACAAGGATCTAAGATATACACTAAGATATATGTTAAATACTAATAATGTTAAACAATATGGCGTATCAACAGAAGCCCAAACATGAGTCTGTGGTGAGCAGATTGGTATGAATGAATACAGCAGCATGAGATAATCAGCATCATGAGATCAGCAGCATGGATAATCAGCAGGCATAGAACCAGTTAAGAGTGTAGTGGACTAGGCCTACGTCGAAACCCAGTCTAAGGTCAAAACTCTTGACCTTTAGAACCTTGTGGGACAGGAACTGTCATTTCATGTATTTGAATACATAAATACAGGTTCACCCATCCTGAGACTTTCTTTCTTGAAGATTCAAGTGAAAAGAACACTCTCTTTTTATTATCATTACTATCTTACAAATGTTGATAATCAAAGTGTCTTAGTTCAAACCATTTTAGATGTTGCAGTGAACTAATCAATTTTATTAACTGAGTAATGATTTTTATTCTCATGTTAAAAGCTGTTGCAGAGTAATTATGCATTTTTCTGATTTCTGCTTTTGAATGAGCAAGTGTGTGCGTTTACAAGGTTACAGTCAAACGAAAAACAAGTTGTTATGTTAAAACTGTCATGTTTTAGAATCCTCTCAGACGTAAATAGAGATGTTTTGCACCTGTTTCTTAGGAACGCCAAAACAGAACCCTCTCGGTCTGTGAGAACATTTCTGAGCTGTCCCATAACAATTCTCGCTGTGTCTAACCTCTTACGTCACAAAAACACACCCCTTCTGGTCGTTTCTGACCAATGAAAAATCCCAAAAAGTGAACCGGGAAAGAGTCTTTAAAATGTCAGTACTTCCTGGTCTACACAGACTCACACGGACTCACAGGTACTCAGAGTGACTTACGACTCACGGAGTTACAGAGTTCACGGAGTTGGAGAGTTGTCAGACTTCTAGAGTTCTGGAGTTCTGATGGAGTGCTGTTGGAGTTCCTGACATGACAACGAAGCTCTTCCGAGTTCCATGGGATTATAACATTTTCCACTGAGGTGAATGTGTGTCGAACAGAGCCTCGCCACTACTTCTGACGGGCTACAGCCATTCGAAGGAGACGCTGGACCGGTAGCGTTAACGGAACACCATATCTGCTGATTATCATCAGAGAGGTAATGGGTCAAGTTTCCTACCAAGCGTGCCGAGGCGAGCTGGGCTTCTGATGGAGAGTGTCGGTTCTGGTGACCATTCAATTTCCCTCAAACCCCATCCTTTACTCCCTCTAAACTTCTTTCCATCTTTAAACTTTCCTATGAAGTAGAAATTCTTCCAGATATTTAGAAATGTCTGTGTAAAATGCTCACCCACATTCATGTGGGCAAAAGATCATAGTTGTACAGTTTTATAAATGTCTGTGGTGCAGCAACGGTAAAATCATGGCCGTATGATTTTTCCTGATTGATTGCTTATGTTGTTATTTTCATAATTTGCCAAATTAATGTAAATGTTTGATGTTAAATTTGATTCTGTAAATAAATGACCGCATTCATTTTGATGGGTCAAATTTAAATGACGTCTCACGTTTGCATTTCCTTAAATTCAATGCACGTTTTATTCAGTCCAGAAAAATGAGGAATCCGCGTTAAATGATGAATACATCCCAGCATCTGTTCATCTACAA
>NC_056507.1:35041581-35053501 GCF_014905685.2 Nematolebias whitei
TCCTACATTTCTTTCTTTCAGCACCTGGAGCAAAAAGGTGTGTGTGCACCATGAACAGGCTGATTCATACTTCCTGTTTACCACAAGCACCTTAACATACAGTTGTTGACACCCCCCCCCCCCCCCCCCCCAGCTGCAGCTTGTATAACTCACATTAATGCTGTTTATTTTTAGCAGTGTGTGCATTAACAAAGTGAGCAGGTCTTTATTTCTTTTCTGACATACTTTTCAAGATTTCTGAACAAATTCAGACAACGAAGGCTCATCCTGTCAGTTTTTGAACTCATTGAAAAGTTCATGGATCAAACAGCAGCGTTACTTGCCGTAATGTAAAGTTCAAGGTTTTTCTTTTGGCCTTTTCTTTTCTACCTGTGTTCTTTTTTTTTATTTAAACAGGTGTGCAGTTGTGTATGAGGTAAAGCTTCTATTCAGTATTTAGAAACCAGTCTTTGTTGCCTTTCTGTGCTTATTCACAGCAGCTTGCTAAAGTGATTTGAACCGAGAAGTGCTGCAAATGTGAAAAAAGAAATATATAATTGAAAATGTATTTTTGCTACATTCTTTGCTGTTGTTATCTAATGCTATGCTTACAGACCTCTGTGGAGTTTCACTAACTTCTTGAGCCTTTCATTCTCACTGTGCCGACAAGTTTACATCAGATAAGTAACATGATGCCAATATCATTCTATTATTTATTGGAATTAATTATTTATTTCCAAACAGCTTATTTTCATGATGTGTTTACATGCTCATAGGGTCTGTAGAGGTTGAGGTGATGAGGAGACAGGTGGTATGAGAGTTGGCCTCACAGCATGGGTGAGGATGAAGAAGATGGGAAGAAGAAAAATGTAATTCCCCCCCTGCTGCCACAAACATACACATCAAAGATATCAACCGGAGACGCTAAGCTCCCTCAGCTGTTGTTGTGGTTGGCTAATAAAACTAATGAAGACTAATGAAATAAATGACAATTGAGCAGCAAGTTCAGCTTGTCCTCTAGCTGCTTGTAAACCAAAGGGTTAATGCTTAAATGTAAGAAAGTACTGTCTATCCATCCGTGTCTGGGTGCTGTGTTAAGCCTCAGTGGGTAGGTTGTTTTTGCTTATGGCCATAGCATTTCCAGCAATAATGAACAGCCTGGGAGGCGCACCCCATGCAGCATCGATCGCACTCTCATACAGACGGCGGATGTAAATTGGTCCTAGTGGGGAAGCATAGGAGGTGCAGACATGCCTACGCCTTCTGTGGATGCATATGGACACAGGGATCAGCACACATGCACACACTGAGAGAGAGTGTGTTTATTGATGCCCACAAATGCTTGCTGCTCACTGGGCTGAAGATGATCTTCTTATGGGTGACAGTATGGAGCATATAGAGGCGGGGAGGAGGAACCTGCCCAGTGAGCCCCTCTTTCTGTTTGCTGCAGGAAACTCTTGGATATCTTCCACCTCCCCTCATCTCCTCAGCTGGTGCACTCTGCGGTTGGAGGCAAGCCCTGCACAGACACTTTGTCAAAGAAGGCTGCGATGCTTCCTCTTCTGCTTTGTTACCACATGAATGCTTGCCATATTGCTTTATGCTTCAAGGCTACTGTTGGCAACTCACTCTGAGTCACTGGTTTCTGTTAACAATAGCTGAAATGAGCAGGATTCCTGTTCATTTGCTTAAAGAAAATAGTGTTTGTCAAGTAGAAAAACTATGCTACAACAATGTTCTACAACAAAGTCAGAGAATCAGATTGAGAAGAAGAGGCCTCTATAGATAAATCAAAGGAGTGTCCACTAAGTGCTTGTAATCATTAAACATTTAAAGTATTTTTTTGTTCTTTGTGATAAGCCTGTCCAAGTCTTAAAAACATTTCTTTTATATGCATTTTAAAGCCTGCAAGATCTGTACAGTGAATTAAAATAACACTAAAGTCTCCAAACATATTGAAATATTGAAAAAAGTTAACCATTAAAATAATAAAACATGGACAATTGGATATTGTGATTGGTTTTACTTTAGCCAAAAGCTAGCAAAACTAGAAACATTTGCCTTTCCTGTGAAAAAGCAGTGTGAATGCTTATTGCTGAATGATTTTACTGAAAGTTGCTGAAGAAGCTGAAACTCAGCTGTAAATGTTCAACGGCTGAACTGTCTCTACGTTTAATAAGTTCTCCATCGTCACAACAGATTTCCGTCATTTTGAACATGGCCAGGTCTGATTTCTATCATCTGTAAAAACGAGGAGGTGGAAGAAGGGATTACACTGATGCTGCATTCAACCAATAAAGAAAACCAGAACCACAGTTTGACCCAGTCAGAGCAGGGTCCTGCTGTCTGGTTCACGGTGAGCCCAGGTGTGAGCAGCAGAGAAACTGCAGGTGAAAGGTCACCTGCAGCAAGCCAAGGAGGACACCCCAGTACCCTAACAGAACCACCCGCCCCTTCATGAATGTGATGACATGTAATAAATTACTAAACGTGTTCACACGTGACCAACTCACTGCAGCCGGGGGAGTTACCAGAACTGATAAAAAGTTCCCCTCTCTCCATGAGTCATGTGACGCATGTCATGTGTGCTCTATAGAGCAGGAGTCGAGTCAAAATTATTTACAAAGCACATTTAAAAACAGCAGCTGTTACCAAAAGTGCTTAACAATAAAAATCAATGGCAGTTATTTATTGAACAGTTACAATGTCAGTGAACAATGTATGTTACTGGTATGTATTCTGCTGTGGTTGACTGCTGGTCACATGACCTCAGGGGGAATTGTGGGTAAAATTTAAAATTTTGGTTACCATAGGTGTTTAGTATCTTTTTAGTGATTACCAGTAGTTTGTTCTTCTAGTGTGAGTGCTTGTGTTCATTCAGTAGGTTGTAGGTTATTTAGTAGCTTAATCACGAGTCAGAGAGGGTATCATGAAGACCTGTGGGATCACGCTGTCTGTGTGTTCAAAAAAATTATCAAACTCTTTTAAACGCCGTCTGGTGGTTGATTCTTTTTCTATAACAAGATCTGCACATCACTCACAGGAGCTGTGTACAGTTTCTGATACTACAATGTGGACACCCGCGGCTTATACACAAGCGTGGCTTATTTATGTACAAAATTGTAGTGGTGTGCGATACTGCAAAATTAGGTTTCAATCGATACCAAATAAATACAGATCCAGTACTGCCGATACTGATACTGATACTGATACCAATATGATACTTTTAAATAATTACAGTGATTTTTGATGATGTTCAAGTGTTTTGTGCTTTTTCCTTCGGATCATTTATTAGTTAAAAACCCAGGATAGAATTAGGCAAAGTTTATAAGTAAATAAAAAATACTTTATTATAGTAAAAGTTTTTTTTCTGAAAAAATAGAACAGTAACAAAACTATTTTCCCCAAACCTTGTGATGGCTGGATTGTTTTCCTTAAGCAAAGTTCACAAAATGATCACTCAAGAATAAATTAAAAGATTGTGTTCAGAAACTATGATAATTAAATAAAAAATATTCCTTCATTGCACTCCTTTGCTGGATTTTTTTCTTAAATAAACAAACTGTACAAAGTTATCACACAGCAACAAATGTTATAAAACAGTAAAATATATTTAGGATATTAAAAAAAAATAAAACAAAATTTATCCTCCTAAGTGAATTTCTTTTTGGGTTTGAAACAAATAATTACAAATCAAAAATAATTATTGAAAATACAATAAATAAAGTGTAAATAACAAAACAACCTCCAAAGCCTTGAGTTCAAATAAATATTCCCAGCAGCCTCTGTGGGTCCTGCTGCTCTGTGCTGTGACAGGAGCGACACGTACACCGTCGGCTCACATCTTTGATGAAACTGCAGCACTGCATACAGAGAAACTGAAGATAAGGTATTGATCAATATCAATACCCATGTTGGTATCGATATTATCAATATTTTGATTGATCCTGTGATAGAAAGTAAAATGTATTTACTTCACTAAGCAAACTTTTATAGTCACATTGTAAATGAAGGGTTCACTGGAAGCTCAGGCTGATAAAAGAGTTTCTTCATCACAAATCTCCTGTAATCCTAAAAAGTACTCATTGGCCTTTAGACTATCTCATATCCCTCATTCTCCCTTTTCATTAAAATAATGATGACTTGGCTGTTTCTCTGATTTAAACTTTAGATCCCAGGCTGCATCTTATCTGAAGAAAACCACCTGCTGAACCTCCTGTTTTCTTAGAACTCCTGTATTAGGAAATGTGTAACTGAAAGGTCTGTAAAGGTCAGCGAGTCTTTTGTTCGGGGCTTCACTTTTGCACTGCAGACAGAGGGAGCCTTCGGATGCTTGTTTGAGCCTCCGAAATAAAAACACTTGCAAGATCAGATCTGATCACTTCATTTAGTCTCAGCAAACTTACATCTCACTGTTTGTTCAAGTTTCCACGACAATCCGCCCACCACTAATGTATAGTCTCTGATACTACAACGTTGATACCTGCAGCTTATACGCAAGCGTGGCTTATTTATGTACAAAATTATATTTTATTTTAAATTTAGTGTGCGCGGCTTATACTCCGCTGTGTTTTACAGACCGGCAATTGCAAAAGACTGAAAGAAGCTGAAATGAGCACAAGAAAGGGGGAATTAGCTGAAACAACTAAAATTAGAAGAAAACAGCTCAATAGTAGCTGAAAAGGTAGAACAATAATCTGAAAGGAGCATTAAAAGTATAAAATACTTGAATATACACAATAATAATAATAATAATAATAATAATAATAATAATAAAGAGAAACAGAATCACAGTTTAAAATTTTAAGCATGAGACAGCCATACTTGTTTTTAATGTGAAAGATTGACCGAAACTTTTGAATTTTAGGTCAAAATTCTGAATTTAAATTAACACAGTTAATTATTGCAACAGGAATAATCAACTTTAGCTGTTCTAATGTCAAAGTTCAAATGGGATACATTCACTGTTTTTGCTGTTGTTGTGTACATTTTTGTCTTAGATTTAAATACTTCTGTGAATTTTGTTATACTTTAATAAATTATGGCTCAAATAATCTAAACCAGTGATTCCTAATGTTGGGGTCCGGTCCCCAATCCCACTGTTCATCATGAAACCTAAAGTGGGGGTCTTGAGATTATGTCCAGAAATTAAATTAAGTAAATAAAATTGCTAATGAAACATGCTCTGCAGGTAATTGTCGAGTCAAGTCAAATTTATTCATACAACATACACATACTACTTAACATTATATATAATAGTTTTACAGTAATTCAGACTTTTTGTCTTGATATAATACAGACCCTTTCCAAAAAATTAGAATATCATGGAAAAGTTGTTTAACTTCCATATTTCCATTCAAAAAGTTAATCTTTAATAGATGATAGATTCAGGGCTCACAATTTAAATGATTTCAAGTATTTATTTGTTTATTTTTACATAATTTGGGCTTCCAGCTCATGAAACCCAAGAAAACAGGATTTCAAAAAATTTGAATACTGTGGAGAAATCAGCCCACACCTCTCAGTTTTTGCAGAAAAAAGAAAGACATTATTATCACAACAAATCAATCAAAATATGATACTTTCAAAACGATATGTCAATCTTCAATACTTTGTTGGGAATCTCTTTGCCTTTATCTCTGCCTCGATGTGATGTGGCATTGAGACAATCAGCCTGTGGCATTGACTGGGAGTTATGGAAGCCCAGATTTCCTTGATGCTGTCAGCTCTTCTTTGTTGTTGGTCTGGTGCTCCTCATTTTCCTCTTGAGAATACCCCATAGATTCTCAGTGGGGTTTAGGTCCGGTGAGTGTGCTGGCCAGTCAAGCACTGTGGCATGGGCATCAAACCAGGTTTTGGTGCTTCTGGCGGCATGGGCAGGGGCCAGGTCCTGCTGGAAGATGAAATCTGCATCTCCATACAGATCCTCAGCAGAAGGAATCATGAAGTCCTCTAAAACATTCTGGTAGACTGTTGTGGTGACATTGTATTTAAGAAAGCAGAATTTACCAACACCTGCACCGGACATTGCACCCAAATCATGACTGACTGTGGATATTTCACACTGGACCTCAAGCAGTATGGGCTCTGTTCCTCCAAACCCTTGGACCTTGATTTCTAAATGAAAGGCACATTTTACTTTCATCAGAAAAGAGGACAGAGGACCGAGGAACCCGACAGCTGTAGCCCATCTCCCGGATGCGTCTGAATGTGGCGATTTTGGAAGCAGTGACTCCCGCCTCATTCCACTATTTCTGGATCTCTGCCAGATTATGGAATCCTCTCTGTTTGATAATCCACTGAAGTCCATGGTCATCTGTTTTGCTGGTGCATCTTCTCCTGCCACATTTTGCCCTTCCGCTAGACTTTCCATTGATATGCTTGGACACAGCACTCTGTGAACAGCCAGCCTCCTTACCTATGAACTTTTGTGTCTTACCCATCCTATGGAGGGTATCAATGATGGTCTTCTGGCCAGTTGTTATGTCTGCAGTCTTCCCCATATTGAACCAAACTGAAGCAATTTAATGACACCTGGAGAAACCTGTACAGGTGCTTTGAGTTTAGTAGATGATTAGTGTCACTCAGTTTAAAACATTCATGTCCTGCAACATCTGGGCTGATGTCTTCACAGTATTCTATTTTTTTTTTTAAATCCTGTTTTTGTGGGTTTCATGAGCTGGAAGCCCAAATTATGTAAAAATAAACAAATAAATACTTGAAATCATTTAAATTGTGGGCCCTGAATCTATCATTTATTAAAGATTAACTTTTTGAATGGAATTATGGAAGTTAAAACAACTTTTCCATGATATTCACATTTTTTGGAAAGGGTCTGTACATGTTAGATTTCGATGTAAATAAACAAGCAAAGGTTCGGGTCATAAGCCTCTTCTATTGCTGCTTTGTGAGAAGAAATATGAGAAGTTTGGGAACGGCTGCTCTAATGACTTCTTTGCACCTTGAATGACAATGTTCTGCTGTTTGTTGCCTGGCTGCATGTTTTTGTCATTACAGTTTTCTACAAAGCTGACAGCTTTGTAGAAATTAATATATAACTGGAACACAGAGAGTTTGTATGAAATGTAAAAGCAAAAGAAAATATGAAAAGTGTGAACGATATACCAACTCTTACATTAGGTGCTCTCTGACTTTATGGTTTCACAACAGTGCCTTCTTTTCTCTGTGCTCCATTGACCTAAACACATTTAAAACTAAATGAACTATTATTTTAAGGAAATGTTTCCAATTTTTTCGTATGTCCTTTGAACTGTTTGATCTATATCTTTATACCAGTCCCCAGCAACAAGACGGTGCTTTTAGCAACATCCAAACATGAAGTGATCATACGCCCCCCCACCCCTGCATGGTTGTTGGATTAATTTGTAATAAACCTGTGATCAGTCAGTTTTCTGCTGGTTGTCGTTGGATTTCCCGTTTTCACCAAATAAAAGCCATAAAAGCCTTGAATTACTATAAAACACAATTATACCCTAATGTTTTAGATTACAATGTTAGGTGTAATTATTTAAGGAAAAGTAACAATATGCTCTGCCTCTTTGATTAAAAAAGAAATACGACCCATGCAGGTCCTTAACCTCGGGGATGGGCTGCTGCCTGTGTGTGGTAAATCTCTTCTTTACTGCAGTCGCTTTGTTGCTTTTATGGAGCTCTCTCTGCCTCTCTCTCTGTCTCTCTCTCTGCCCCCCCAGCCTCTCCATCATCCTCGCTGTTGTCTGTGAGCATGTTACCACTCCAGCCCTGTCAGTGAGCCTCATGGCGCCATGGAAACCAGAAACACCATTCTCCATCAGTGTGTCATTGTGTGTGCGTTGATGGGCGGGGTCAGAGTCTTGTTTAGTTTCAAAAAGCTGAGGAGGGGTCATGGCCGTCTCTATGGGTGCCTTGCTGTAATTCATGTAAATTCCCTGAACACTGAACCACTTTGTTTTGTTCCTTGCCCTCTGAGATGTTCCTGATGCCAGTTTATCAGTGTAACTCCATGCAACTTGTTTGTATTTCTGTGCAGGAAAAATTCCTTCACTTGCATTCATTCAACCTTTATTTATCCTGGTTAGTCTCATTGAGCCTCGAGGACTCATTTACAAGAGAGATGTGTAAATGAAGCTCATGAAGATCATGATCCACCTTCCTGACATCATTATGATTGCTGTGTTTGGAGATGCCTCAGGACTCCAGATCTCCTTGATGTCACGAGTTCATCCAGAGTCAACAAGTCTAAAGTTAATGCATACATGGATGGAGACAAAGAAAACAAACGCCTGGTCCTATCAAACCGTTTCCATGCTTAGTTTAAACTGAAGGACACTTTAACAGCTGTCCACTCAACACAACATAAAACCAAGAACGGAAAGTGTTACTCAAACAAACAAGCACCGAACCTGACTTGAAGGGACAAACTTCAGAGAACTAAATAATTCGAACTGTCTTCTAGTTGTCGCTGACAACAACGTAACTGGTCACAAGTGTTACCCCACCACGCTTTCCTAGATAGCCTTGTATACCAAACCCTCGTTCTCAGTGCCTAGCCAGTCATAATTCACTCTCATTCACATTTCTGAATAGGTATCTCAAAAGAAGCCCTCACTATGGATACACACACGTACACACACACACACACATGCACACACACACACAGCGTTCAGCTCCATTGACGGCTGCCTGGTTCAGACTTCTGCGCATTCGCTCTGGTAAAGTTGCCACTGAAGTATGCAGTGACCACTGAAATATTGTTATTCCATTGGTGTCAGGACAAAGAACAGGGAGGGCGGCGGTCCGATCTCAGTGTGTGTCTGAAGGAGCAATGGGCCGACGGGGATCGCCCAGTGTCTCTACTCTAAAAAGTCACTGTGCAGAAATAATGCCCATTAGATTTGGTCAATCACGCCCTTCGCTCAGAGAAATATGCTGCTGTTACTCATTTCATACAATAATCCATACACTCCAACTCAATTCATCATTCTCCTGGAAGATGTCTGCTCTCACGAAGGCTTTTCTTCATGATTCATTTTTTAAATTAATAGCATTTCATGCTGTGACGCTAGGTCCTGAGAACGCTTCGCATGCTGAGTTATGTTTACATATAGAACCCCATGGGGCTGGGTATTAGTAAATTACAAATAAAACTGGAACACAGAGAAGATCGGACAGCGTCCAGGCTGAAGGATTCATCGATGCAAGAAGGTGGGAAAGATATTTGTGCAGTTGTGTGCAACAGTGATTGTCTTGTGAGACCATTTACTTTTTGATAATTATGTTTAAAAAACTGCAACAAGTGGAAACACCTTAGCAGAAACTAAACATGCACTTAGAGATTTCTGATTCAGTCCAAGATAGAAATAGTTCCTCTATGAACTTATAATTATTGCAATCCAAGTAATTACTGTATTTGTAATATTGTTACTGCACATTTTTGTATTGGAAAAACAATGTGTTTGCACATATTATGCTGCCTCAACCCAGTTTACACAAACCATAAACCACCTCTGTAATCCAGAGCTGGACTGAGCCAACACAGGTAGTTTTAGCTGGGCAGGGTTGGGTGATCAGTTTGAGCAAACATACTGGGTTAATCTAAAATTGAGCATGCATCGATATACTGGGTTAAGTTTTAAACTAAGAATTTGGATACATTTCTCCTCTAACTTCTCGAGTTAGAGCTACTAAGAGGTTGACATAAAAAACAACAATAACCCAAAATCTGGATTATTAGATAATGACAACATGGGTTGGTGACTGCTAGCTGGTGCTAATTGCTATTATTAGAGCGTTAGCACCAACTGATGCTGTTTTAGCAACCAAATAATTGTCCATGCAGCTAGGGGTTGAACAGACTAGTCGATTCTAGGACATCTCACGAGTTTTTATCCCAGCCCTATTCTACCCAATCCACATGGTGGATTAAATAAAATAAAACTTAAAACAGCAGGGCGGTAGAGCTGTCATTTCTAACAAGGCCGTGCCCGGTCCGAGCCAAACTAATGTGCTGGATGAGCAGCTGGATTGGTGTTGGGCTTTTGATTGTGTCAGTGGATGTGTGCAGCTGATGATCCAATCTGGATCACCACCAGCCGCGCTGACCGGCCGGTTAAAAGACGTAGAAAAAGTCCAGATGGATCACTGCCAGCGACCCACCTGAAGCTGACCAGCCACTGTATCAGCGGACGTGTGCAGCTGAACCCGGCCGGTTGAAAGAGGGACATAAAAGTCAAGATGGACGGCTGCCAGCGACCCACCTCCGGCTTAACTAGGCCCAGCCGCTGTGTCAGCGGACGTAAGCAGCCGACGACCATTAACAACTAAAATAACTATAATATTATAATAAGGTGCTCCACCACCGCCCACCCCACTGCCCTCAGTTCCATTCCACCCAATCCACTATGGTGAATGAAATAAAATAAAACTAAGAACAAGGGGCCGGGCGGTGGTGGACTCCTTTGTTCTTAGTTTTGTTTTTGACGTGCCGCACATTTATTTCACTTTTGCAGCTTAATAATAGTTTTGGTTTTCCTGCGACTTATCTGCAGTATGATAAATGGTAGGAGCATCATTATACACCCACTGTTTTGTTGTTCTTTTTTTTTTTGTAACGAATAAATGACGATTTTTTGCAATTTTTTTTTCAAAAATTTTTTTTGCGAATATGATATAGTGTCATGAGTTCCTATGACATCATCGGCTAGTTGATGTTGACTTGACTTTTATCACGTTAAAGCCGACTTTAAAAAATATGTAGTCGTTCAACCCCTATACAGTACATTATAAAGTTATTAACAAAGCCAACTGGGTTAAACATACAAGTTGTTTTTACCATCCATGCATCCTAAAGCAGAGGTCCATTCAGGTCTGGTTTGGTCAGCTTCTGAATTAAAACATCAAACTGATATATGAATAGACTGACGTGGCTCATTAACGACTCAATCACAGGGTCAAACTTTGTTTTGTAGCTGAGATCTGAATCCTACCAGTATCACATTTAATTAACTGTAAAAGGAACCAAAGCGAATTACTTTGCACAGTAAAATTGTAACATGAAGCTCAACCCTGGAATCTTTCCATTTTAGTTCCTTTAAACTGGACAGAATCTGTGCAGAAGTAAAAACTCTTCCTGCAGTTACTATTGAAGGGGAAGGATGTGGGTCTTTAGGATAAAGGAGTCCAAGTCTTTGTTCATTGGGATGGACAGTGTTCTTTGATGCAGATAATGTTACATTTTCTGTGCTTCTGTTGTGAGTGGATTGTTTTTTAAGGCTGGGTACAAAGAAAAGCCCATTCTTTCAAACCATTGTTGGCCTCTGCAACCATAGCTAACAGATGTCAAAAGACTTTCCACATCTATTCTTTTCAAATGGGTTGCATAATACTGGTGAGGAGTGGGCAATAAATAAGCTTCCCCTCACTGAGTCAACTAGATTAGATTGCACAGACATCTGTCGAGTGTAGGTGAGCACTTTCTTTGGCTCCTCACTGTATGGGAAAGGAAGTTCTTAGGATGTGCCCCCGAGGCGCTTTCTTTTTATTTAAATAGCTGGCTCATTTGTCCTCACCTCCACCCTCCATTGAACATTAAAAACCTCCATTGACACGAGCACAGTCGGCACAGCTGACGTTTCGTTCTGTACACGAGTGCTGTTTGACTTAACATGAAATTAAAGTGTCAGCTTTGCTTTTATGTTGTGCCATATTCATCCAAGAGGAAGTTATTCTGTGTGATCTGCCTATTCTGCTGACAGCTGTGTCTGATCCAAAACAAATAACTTTACGCATGTTTAGGAATCTGAACAAGCACGGACCCAACCTGGCAACTTTCTGGTTTCTGGTTGCTGTTCATGTGATACCAGGGAAATGCTTAACCCCTTTTGTAGATAGACAAAACGGTTGTTTTAATCCCAGTGTGAGAGGGGAGGGGATGGTTTGTGGG
>NC_056507.1:35063501-35070016 GCF_014905685.2 Nematolebias whitei
CTTTGACCCATCAAATGAATGGAATCATTTATTTTCAGAATCAAAGTTTAACATCAAACATTTACATTAATTTGGCAAAATATGAAAATAATAACAGACAGTTTCACAGAAAATGAACTTCAAATCACTCGGCGGTGATTTGAGGACTTTGCTTAAGATATTTCTAAAATATCTGTACTGATTTATGAGAGAGAGGTGGGTTTTAGAGTGAAAGGAGATTATCTTACAGAGAACTGTGTGAGGGAAGTTTAATCTGTTTAACCAGAAATTGCACGCTCCGTCAGATCCTCAGCCCGTCCACGGTACACTTTAGTCGAAGAAGAAGCCTTTACCTGGTTTGACGATAGATCAGCTCAGTAAGCATCCTTCAGACTGTTTCCAGCGCCTCCGTTAAGCACAGCTAAAAATCCTCGGAGAGTCGTGCGTGGTTAGCTCAAAACAGACTTATAATCCCAAACGTCCCTGGTTCTTCATAACTCCAAACTCTTCATAACCGGTTGCATCTCTCAGAACTCTCATTCTCTTGTCAGCTCTCATTCCAACATCTCTCAGAACTCTCATTCTCTTGGAATTCTGGAATCCATAATTCTCTATTCCTTCTCTTCTCTATATTATGAACTGAGAAGTTGCCACATTTTATTTGGGTCGACTTCCTGTTCAATTTAGAGCTTTCTGATTCGTGGAAGGACCAGAAAGAGGAGTGGATTTGTGACGTAAGATGTTATCATAAGTCAAGGATTGTTTACAACATACAGAAAAGATTATTGCAGCAACAGCAGACTTCGTGGAGTCTCACACTTTGTAATCTTTTCAAATAGTAAAACATGACATTTTTCTCGGTAAACATTTTAGTTGACCGAAAACCAACCTTTAACATACTTACGACAGCTTGCTCATTTCAGACAGAAAATCAAGAAAGGCATATTCAGGTGATTTCTTCTCTGAATGAGGAACAAAAATCATTACTTACTGTTTATGTAAAAATAAAAATTAGTAGTTCTTTTCAACCTGTAAAGCATTGAGTGAACTAACACAATTTGATTATCAAAACATTTGTAAGACAGTAATGATTATAAAGAATTGTCTTTTCTGCTTGATTAATTCAAGAAAGAAAGTTCATCAGATGGTTCAGACTTATTCAGATCAATGAAAATAACAGTCTCTGTCCATCTGGTAGATTTGAGGTTATCTGGTTCACTACACAAGTATGTTTCCGAGAAAAGGGTTCTCCTTCACCCTGTCTTCTTGTAAAATTTTATCGATTGCGTTGAGCGACCAGCTGACCAGATCCATAATTTGATTCAGAAGATAGATGTGTAAAGAGAGGCTCTGAGGAGGTTCACAGGACAAGAGAGCAAAACAGCAGGAAGGAGGGAGGAGCAGGTGAAAGTGACCGTCTTCATTGAGAACGAAAGAGAAAATGCAACGCATAGGTGTTGTCCAAAATGAACACTAACTCAGTCAAGAGAGGTGGCATTTTAAAATGACTAAATGAGCATGTTTTCTGTGGCCTTATTTATAAATAAAGCCAGATTCATGTTGTTTAATTTTATTATGATTTTAAGTTTTGCACCTTCACAAAAAAATCCCAGCTCAGCAATTACATAGCAGTAAGCAAAGCTACCATGCAAGCATGATTTGAACAATAGGAAATAGACATCTGCCAATGAGTTTTCATAATGATTAATATAAATATACTGCCCATATAGATTAACGAACAGAGTTTTATTGATGTTTGAAACTTTTAGAAAATTTAGCAAAGGATAAGGTTTTGAAGAAATATCCTTTGTCAAAGAGAAAACAACTTTTTGGTGCACAAAGAAAAAAACGAGGTCCAGAAAGTGTGATCCAACTATCAGGGAATCACACTGCTAAACTTCCTTGGGAAATTCTTATTTAGGTTGTTAGAAAAAAGGTTCTGACTGATTGACAAACTTTGGATTCAGGAGAAGCAGTATGTTTTTGTCCAAGTTGTGGAGAAGTAGTCTAGGTCGCAGCGTTTCTGAGATCATGAGAGTTTGATTGTCCTGTCCACATGAGTTCTGTGGGAACATGGAGAAGTCTTCAGACCATGTACCCTGAGGAGTGTTGTGGTGGTGCAGCAAGAGTATGGGATCTTGTCTCAGGACTTGTGTTAAGCCTCCAGTATATTCAGGCGTACATCAGTCCGTGGAGGTCCGCGCGTACTGGATTAGAGTTGAAGTAGATGCCCACAGGGCATGTCCGTGCAAAGCTCAATTTTTACGACCACATACGCATACTCGGTGTCACACAATAAACTGCCCGGCGACGGACTGTTTTGTATGCGACACCAATGTATTAAATTCCCCTTCTTCATCCCTGGTCTGGTTTAATGGCCTTTTCTTTTTTTTTCCAAGAAGCAAGTGATCTCTTCCTCCTCCTCCGTTGACACCATGACTGAAATGGTGAGAAATGGAGGGATTTGTCATGAGCGAATGAAAATCAGGTCCAGCGTGGCTGCGGGAGGGTCTGGAGATTTCCTGGTGGGTCGGTCTGATGTGTGGGCTGCAGGGCCAGCGCTCCTTGTTTTTATTTTTTAGAACTTTTTATTAACAACATATAAACACAGAACACCACTGCAGCTGGGGCTGCCAGCTCTCGTTTTTTTTTTTTGCGACCTGTCAATCAATCTAGTAGGCATGTCAGCAAATAACCAATCGGCAACCTCAATTTGTCCCGAAGATAAACGCCCCTTTCATGCGAAGCTGGTCTGCAGCCACTCTGGGTGTACGCTCAAGTATGAAGTCTCAACCCTCTGCGGACAGTGCACACATTTTCTGAGCGGCTGATAGGACACACAAGTATACTGGAGCCTTTAGTGTCCTCATCACAATGTTAAGCTTGTTATTGATGCATGTCAACCTCCACCAGACTTTCTCCTGTCTCCATTTATGTCTGTTGGTGTTCATGAGCAGGTGTAGTCATGAACAGGGGTTTTTCAGTTTGGGAATCTCAGTTTTACATCTCTGTTTTTTGCAATTTGTATAGTTCTGTTGACGTCGTAAAGCCATGACCTTTGTCATGCATGGAGATGAGCTAAATAACATAAGCTAATATTAAGTGGAGGACCAAGAGTTTAATCACATATGTTTGATGAAAATGTGATTTGTAACTCCAATTATTATTTAGTACTATTAGTGCTTAGTGTATTATTAGTTTAGTGTATTTCTTAGTTCACATCATAGATCTTATTACTGTTTTTCTTTACAATTTGTATTTTTGTTGGATGTAACTGGGACCCTGTGTACATCGTTTTGTTCCACCTCATGTACCACACGTGATGTGAATGACAATAAAGAACCTTGACTCCAAATAGAATTCACTTTGAACTTTTGTAGTTGCTTAGTCTCTAAAAAGCGACGTCACTTGTTTCAATTTGACCACAGCCATTTGTGTCAACAGACTCACTTCCCCTTCTCTCTCTCTCTTTTTGGATTATGTCTCCACTGTCCCCAGTTACTGTTGTTAGGTTGCTTCCCCACAAACGATTGGGAATAAGCATATAAAAAGGCAACATAAAACAGGTTAGATTTTTATTTGTCCATTTGTATAATATTTCTAATATAGAGGGGAAAATGATTCATACTCAATAAATCCCGATCCAAAATGTTTCCCAATCCTACTCATTACGGTAGGTTTTAGTGTACCAGTGCCAGTGTACCTGAGCAGTTTTGCTATGCACCGAGAGAGGAACAACTTTTCCTCCTATTTGGTCATGAAGCCTTGCAGCTCGTCTGATCTCAGAACAGCGGTTCTGAGATCAGACGAGCTGCACATCAGTGGTGGGATTTATGCATTCGCAGAGGGCTCTCGGGCTGCTCCCGGCACACATCGTTTCAGATGAACGCATCAAGATATTTCTAAGGTGCCTCTTTGATATGAGCCTGACAATTCTCTGACTGGTCCCTATGTCAACAGTCTTGTCCATGCACGTTACTTCTACTACAAGCAAGAAAAGAGGTTTCTGTGGATGTGCCAGTGTGGTTTTTTTATATCTGTGTTTGTGTGAGAAGCAGAGACAGATGGGGAGATGCAGGAAGACACAGCTAGTGTTGGAGAGAAGGACACGAATAAACAAGTAGATGAATAGATGGAAACAAAGACAGTGAGAGACAAAAACAGGCTGAGGGGTGAGAAGATTCACGGTGAGGCCTCACTTGAGGGGATCCTGCTCTTCTTCACTGTCTTTCAGGAAGATGGAGAAAGTTGTCTTTGTGACTTTGAACTGACAGCCTGGAGTGTCTGTTCTGTGTCTGAGGTGCATCTCTCCATCTTTGTTACCTTCCTCTGCTCAACCTTCCTCAAGGCCCATTTTTAGCTTCCATTCCCACTTCAGTACATTGGCTGGTCCGTCATATATTATCAGTGTTTCCTCTAGGTTATTAGCCTTGGGAGAGTGCTTGTCTCTTTGTGTTTTTTTCGAAGAGGGTGGGGTGGAGGTGGATTTGGTAGGTGGAGTGCCTGGTTTTGTTGACAGGGCGGGTCACCCTCATTGAATAATGGTAAGGGAAACACTGAAGTTTCTTTCAGCTGCTCTCTTCTTCAGGGGTCACCACAGCGAGCAAACTCGCATGAAAGATTTGGTAATTTATTTTATGCCGGATGCCCTTTCTTAAACAATCTGGACTCGAACCTGCACCCTCAGGATTACCAGACAGTGGCACTGCCCACTGAACTACTGCAGTCCCCACTTATCTGAGCATCATATACTGGAACACAACCAGAGTAGTTGGGAATTCCTGCTTCCAGTGTCAATGCTTAGTTCAGCTATTCACTTTCTGATGTTGGCTTTAAGTTTAGTACTAAAACTTAAGCTCTGTATAAAATATTTTTTATCAAAGTCTTTACTCGGAAAGTTAAAGATTTGATTTTTATGACGATTATGTGGTTGACTTTCTTTTCTTAGTCAAAAAGAAGAGTGTAAAGCCAGGTTGTGATAAGCATACACGGACAGCATAATCTGGCCTAAACCTGGCCTGGCAGACAGTACGACTGAATACCTTTGTGTTAATCCAAATGCCTTCCAGTCTTTTTTCATTTCATACTCTGGAGGTCTGATTCATCTGAGTATTGATGTGGCTTCAGGATAAATATTGTCTTCATACAATCTGAAGCTGTTGGGGTTTATGTGTTTAGAATGGCCCTTAAGAAACCAAATGATTTATGCTACTGGTTGGAGAGGGCCTTGGTTCAAGGCCAAGTCTATCTGCTCATCACAACAACAAAAAACTGCTCCCTGGGTGTTTTGGAGAAATACAAATTTAGATGTAACCCCTGGTTCACCTGCCTCTCAGACAAATCTAAAGAGAAACCTCTACCTGCTGGGAAGTAGAGGGTAAAAATAAAATGTGACAGCACAATGAAATAGCAAACAAACTGTTTGTGTTTCCATTTCTATCTCTTGGTAAATTTTACCAAATCTCCATAGACAAGTATGTTATTTCCCCCCACATATTCTTTATTGTTATTTCATTTAACACAATGAATCACATCCAAGTGACTAAATAACTTCTGGACTTCAAATAGTAAAATTCAACAAAGTTGACTGATTTTAATTTACACAGCCACGTTTTTTTCATCGCTCCCATGTGTATTATCGTTTGAAACAGAGTATAGTCTGGGCTTGATTATAAATTGGGCTGTGCAATAAGAACAACTTGCAATTTTAATATTGCAGAATATTAAAATCCTGAAATTAGTGAAATAAACCCACATTTCCTTACTCCTTTCTTCATACCTTTAAAACACAAATCTGCATGTACTTTAATATTTCGTCCCTTTTCATCTAAGCTGGCTGTGGACATTTAGGACATATGGCATCCATCTGATTTTACAAATTTATAATATAATTGGCATGCAGTTTGTTTCCAATTTATTGCAATCTGTTTACATTTATGTTGCACACTGATATATATGAAACATTGTGCAACATTACAGTTTTGTGTTTTACAGTTATACTTCGTTTAATTTTGAAGTGAGGTTTTGTGGATAAGTTATGAACAAATAATGTCTTGACTAATGCAGATAGCTTTTTAAACTACCACAGTTTAGAAAATTAAAGTTAAATTGGTACATACTGATGAGCTAACATCTTGTTCCATAACAAAAACTGATTGGTGCCATCATAAATCATCTTGAGTTTCAAAACTTTCATAGTAATTTATATGAACGCTATATAGAAGTTACACCACTGTTCATTTCGACTTACTACAGAGAATATTGCAGTTATTTGTGTACGCTAATAGCAGCAGCAGCTAGCTGTAGACCATCCAGTGCTACCCAGGCAGGAATATCATAATATTTCTACTGAAATAACCATGTAGAGGAAAACTGATGGTGACATAAAGTTTATTAGCTTCGGTTTTATTTCTCTTTCTCTAAACTGAGCTTAGTTAAAGAACTACTTGTTTGTAACATTTTCACAGAATTACTTTAAAATATCTGGAAATCCATCCATCCATCCATCCATCCATCCATCCATCCATCCATCCATC
>NC_056507.1:35070026-35072564 GCF_014905685.2 Nematolebias whitei
CATCCATCCATCCATCCATCCATCCATCCATCCATCCATCCATCCATGCATCCGTCCATCCATCCATCCATCCATCCATCCATCCATCCATCCATCCATCCATCCATCCATCCATCCAGCCAGCCAGCCAGCCAGCCAGCCAGCCAGCCAGCCAGCCAGCCCTGGTATCCATATCCATCAGTCACTGTGCGAGAGGCCGGAGACACCCTGGACAGGTCTCCAGTCCATCTCGGGGACCATCTGAAGATCCAATTCTATTCAGTTTATTTATATAGCATCAAGTCACAACAAAACTGTCTCAGGGCACTGAACAGAAATAATCACATACAACAAAGCCAATTAGTAAAAGTTATCTATATAAGGAAGCAGCAGATTGTTGAATCTTCACTTCGATGCAGTTTCCCATCCTGAGCAAGCACTTTGGCAACCTTTTAAGATACTTTTAAATCATTTTTTTCAATGCCTCCAAAATCCATATGCTTTATAAAAGACCCTGCTTAAAAGTAAGATCTGGTTGACAACTAGCCCAGAGTCACATGTTCTGTCTGTTGGTGTCAGCTGCTCTCTGCAGCGTACCTGCTCTCAGTGACAGCTGCAGGCCGAAGAAGCTCAACTGTCCATTACCCAACACTCAGCAGACATTTCTCCTGCAGCAGTGACTCGTCTCATTCCACTGAAGGCAGACACATGACAGAGGCTGTTTCTGGAAGCTGGGTGGACTGTTACTGTTAAATGAAAGTGTGCACATTTCCTCCAGAAACACTGTCTGGCAGAGCAGGTGCTGATGGAGCAGTTCTCATCAAGGCCATTATTTGTGATGGAGCCAGATGATGGGTGGAGAGAGAAATCCAACCCTGCTCACTGGAACCCTCTAACTGATGGATGACATTGGAAAAAATCCCATTATACCAGAAAAGATGTTGATTTTAGGCCTCTTGGGTTTTTAATCCTATTTTTATGTAAACTTAAATAAAGAGTTGGACAAGAAATGATAGGATAGTACATTATGAGAACATTAACACTTTGCTATTTTCTTCTGTGTTCATTAGTTAACATGTTACCATATTTTTCGGATTATATGGTACATTAAGTGAAACAAAACAGTCAGATAAGCCCAACTTTATTCAACTCATTCACAATAACCAGATAAAATCTGTTTGAGGTCAGTAAGCACAACCAGAATTAATACATAAGGTGCACCAGATTATAAGGCTCACTGTCGATTTTTGAGAAAAATTAAAGGATTTTAAAAGTACCTTATAGTCCAAAAAACACGGTACTTACTCACCCAAGAAGCTGTTGGAAACATGTTCACATAACATCTTGACTTAAATCTTAAGTTTCTTCCAACTGCACACCATCAGGGGCTTTTTTTTTCTCCAGAACACTTGACAGTTGTATTATTTTTTAATTCAAAATTGGGTCATCATATTACTTCTAAAAAAATACTCCCATCTGCTTGAGGTAAATGTTATTTTCACCTTGTTACTTCATTAGATTGATTTCAAGTTTCTCAGTTTGTAAAATACCAGGTTCAATAGTTCCATCATTCAACCCAAAGGCCTTAAAATGGGAATTTAAAGTGAAAATTAATTGTGAGCTGGTGTAGAATCTCACTCGTCTGGAACATAGACATCCTAGCAGGTTATATGATGTTTTTGTTCCTTAATTTTAAATCGCCTGTCGCTGAATGGTGAAGTGAATTTTTATAAAACTTGCAGAAAATTTCCTTTGGATGCACATCTGCAACTAATTAGCATTTGAATATTCCAAGTGTTAACACGTCTTGTGAGAGATGTAGTTGCAGTGGATGACTCTGGCGACCAGTTTGAATTAAAACTGCCTTCAAAAGCAACTAGAGATGTGTGTTTCTTCAAGGAACGCTAGACCTTTAAAGCCCCGTTTGCACAACGCAGATTTTGGGTGAAACCGTAACTTTTCTGCTGCTGTTCTGCCGTTCGTGTAGACAGCAACGGCGCTCGTTCCTTCTGAGAGCCAAGGTTTTGAACCCAGGTCTCAGAATGATGTTTTTTGGGAAACCACCTGCAGAGGTGTGAAGTCTCTGAGGGCTCTACCTGTGGCTGAAATCAATGGTTTGGTGGTTTGTGCAAGCAGCCAAACAACATTGGGCAACAGCTGATTGTAAAGTTCTGTTTGTGCTGCTCACTTTATGCAGCCCGACCTCATCCTCGGTCCAGACAAAGGCTCCTGTATTCTCCATTTTAGATGTAGCTGCTCTGTTTCTCCTGCTGGGACTGTGCCTCGTTGAAGCCGGTTAGCGTTGCCAGTTATACAATTATTACCCTCTTTTTTTAACCTCGTCTTACAACCTCCCATGTCTGAGAAAGTGCACCTCACTCTGCACATAAGATAGTTTGGGTCAAAATACAATAATTTTAAAGCCCCCCCGCCTTGCGTGGAAACTTAAGTGGATTCCTGTTTTTTTATTTTGATTTGCAGCTAATCAACTGTCACTCACTACCGCTGTCATACAGGTGTCCACACAGGTGTCCACACAGGTGTCCACACAGGTGTTCA
>NC_056507.1:35072574-35080064 GCF_014905685.2 Nematolebias whitei
ACAGGTGTTCACACAGGTGTCCACACAGGTGTCCACACAGGTGTCCATACAGGTGTCCACACAGGTACCTTCTGCTGCTAAGCAACGACTAAAGTGCTGCCCCCATCACCAGGTAGCTGATGGACAAACTTATTTTCCTTTCTTTGTTGTTTCATTTCTTTTGTAGCACTTCAAATGGGACCACACCCAGCTGCTGTTGATTCAGTGCTGTGAGTATACTGAAGCAACTGTTCAGGAGGGACCTGAGCTGGGGCGCTTGGAAGATATATAAAATCTGTAAAATATAGAGAGGCTTTGTTTCAAAAGATACTGATAACTTAAGAGATAAATATATAACCTAAAGCTTAATCTTACCAAAACATTCATCACAACTACTTGTACAGTCATCGATGTATCTCAGTCCAGTGTAACAAGTTTTATCATTCTGACTCAGTTGAATCATAATGAATATATTTACATACATAAAACAAAAGTCAAATGATTGACAGTGTCTCTGAAATACACAAACTCCTAAAGATTGTCCATCAGCTTACCATGGCCTTGTCCTACTTAAAAAAAAGTTTTTATTTTCATCATAGTGGAAGAGGTCCTTGGCAGGAACAGTTCTCCATAACTATCAGGAGTTCCTGCCTCGAGCCTCAAATCACGCCAGTCCAGCAGAGAAATCAGGGCTGACATCCTCGCTGAACTGGTTGCTGCAGTCTCTAGTTGTAACATGACAGCTCCACAGAGAACTACCTCCCATTCTCATCCTGAAACACAACTGCTAAAAGGACAACTAGGGAGGAAAACCCTATAAATCCTTGATAATCCAGTAAACAGTGAGTGCACAGATTAAAACAGTCACAAGAAGTGCTGCCTTATGTCTACAGCTAATGTTGTTTTGTCGTCATGCATATTTTTAATAACTACCAGACACAAGCAAGATTTTGCTTAGCACTCTGACTAAATTGTGTGTGAATGTCTAAAAGTCAAGTCAAACTTATTCATAAAACACATTTAAAACAGCAGCTTTTACCAAAGTGCTTCACAATAAGATCAAGGCAGTAATTAAGAAAAAATAATAACAAAATGTAATTAAAAATGTCAAAAATAAAAACACAAAAACAATGAAATACTACATCAACTGTGCTAAATGTCAGTTGGGGCCCACGACTGAAAAAGCCCGATCTCCTCTGAACTTCAGCTTGTTTTTTGGTGCCATCAAAAGCAACTGCTCAGATGTTCTCAGCGCCAGAGAAGGAACATATAGTTGAAGTAGGTCAGAGAGGTATGAGGGTGCAAGGTCATTTAGGCACTTAAAGGTCAACAGGAGAATTTTAAAATCTGTTCTGATACGCACAATAGAGCTGGCATTTCTGACCCGAACCCGGAGCCCGGCCAGGCCCAACCGGATTAGGGCCGGTTCGGTCCATAATAATGTGCTTAATGTGTGGGCCGGGTCGGTGTTAGACTTTTGATTGTGTCAGCGTATGCACCCAGCTGATGATCCAAATATATGGCAACATGGTTTGCCATACATTAACCAGCCTCACGTGGCCATTTGACCACGAGCTGACCGGCCGGTTGAAGGAGGTAAAAGTTCAGTTAAGCTTCAGATGAACTACTGCCAGCGATCCACCTGCCCAAGTGGACGTTCATTCAGCCGCTGCACTCAGCGGACGCTCGCGACCGACAACCCAAACAGGAGAGATCTCAAAATATCCGACATGTCAGAGCAGGGTCCACTGCAGGCAGAAGCAGGGGAAGCATTGACGTCCATGAAAGGACAAACACCCCCTCAGCTCCGATCTTCTGCCCCCTTTATTCAGCCGCACACATCCAGCAGTCAAAGCTTAATTAAAAATGTTTTCGGGTTCGGACCTGTAATTACTGTTAATTCATCAGATCTGGTAGGGTTTGGAAATGATGGCTACAGGCTGGGGCTGGGCCGGGGCAGATTTGTTGGACCCGAATGCAACTCTAACATACAGGGAGCCAGTGAAGGGAGGACAAAACTGGTGAATGCTCAAACCTACGAGTTCCTGTTAAGAGCCGAGCTGCAGCATTCTGGATGAGCCGGAGACATGAAATGGACACCTGATTAAAATATGGCAGTGTGTGTTTGTAACATTTACAGGTGAAATATCGCCTTTCCAAAAACCAGCAAATACAGATCCAGCTCCTTCCCGAGTGGATCCTGCTCTTTGTATTATTTTAAATGTCAGCTAAACATACTTCAGTTTTACAATAGATCAGACTGGTGATCATTTACTCTTGTAAGCTCTAATAAAGATTTCAACTTGGTTATAAATGTGAACATAATGTGTAAATGCAGTGATTGTGAATATATTACATGGAACTAAATACTACATCATATAAATAACTCAGTAGTCCCTTCTGCCTCTTCCTTCTTTGCCTCGGATGATTTTTCTTTTTGCCTTTCTGGCTCTTTTGACCTGGTCCAAGCATTTTGACGGTCCAGGCTCTTCCAAGACCTTCATTATTATTCTGGGGGCCTCATCATCATGACAGTGGCTTTGTTGCCTTTTTTTCACTTGTTCTTTTCAAACACCATTTGGATGTATCACACTATTGCTGTTCTCTACAAATGAGGAAATTCACGCGGAATCTCACATTTATTTGTACATTTTTGACAATTTGTTAAAAATTTTTTACATTTTCTTTCAGAACATAGCATAAATTTAAAATGTATTTCATTTGTCGAAGATCAACTAGCAATATGCATTTCTTAAAGAAATGCCGGTCATTTTTTTTAAATAGATGTATGTTCTTTTTTGAATGTCCAGAGGACCAGATTTAACTTTTTTTAGATGTATGTTCTTGTTAAAAGTTTTAAGCGTTGCGTTATTGTATTGAATCACTGTGTTTCCATGTGTCAGCTTAGTTATTGTAGAAACAAGAATTTTACTGAGAGCTCCAACAAAACGTGCTAACTAATGAACTCTACTTGTTGCCTGTTTTCTATTTAAAACTATAAAAATGTGTCTATAGGTTTGAGGTGAATAAAAACATCCCCTGATTTTAAACAGAACTTGTAAAGTCCCATCCATTGTGACAGAGTTTATGTCAAACCACCAACGCACAGCATCTTATTCTTATGCCAGATATGTATCTTTCACATCAGCAAATTAGTTTCTTATCCTTTTTTTTAACATAAAAGTAGGTGCACTCTCTTTTATTGGCCCAGCTGGTCAACTGGATTCTTCTGAACGCAACACAAAAGAGACAAAGTGAAAGCTGGGACCAGCAGTAATGAGCAGCTCCTCTTACAGTGTTACATATAAACCAGTCCCGGGGCGGGAAACCTTCTGGAGACAATAGAGGGTTTGAGAGGTTTCTCGCCCTCTGAAGCTCCTCTTTGATTGAGTTTCCTGGTGCTGGGATCCAGTGTTGTGGAGGATTGTGGAGTGGTAGCTATGGGTCCAGGGAGGGGGTGAAGACCCTCCTCTACATTGACCTTTCACAGGCACAGGTGGGGTGGAGTGGAAAGAGCTGTTGGAGGACGAGAGAACTGTAGGAGAGACCTATTGTGCTCCGTGAATGTCGAGGTGGCATTCATCAAGTAAACCCGCTGCCTCCGTCCACCTGCAGCAGATTTTCTCACAGCTTACTTTTCTCACAAGTTTGTGACACTTCTGAATTGTGTGTCCTGGTAGCACGCTGTGGTAGCAAGTGTTGGAGCTCAGACTTGTTGTTCACACGTCTGGTTCTGGTGCTGCGAGTGGATTTTGATGGACACCTGCTTTCACATCGAGCTGGTTTATGCCCACACTAACAGCTTGGCTCTGGTGAAGCCAACGGTTGTGTCCGTTAGTCTATAGCTTTTATTTGGATTGTTTCATTATATATACATAGCTAAATACATGACGTTTTCAACCAACATAGTAACACAAAGCTAATTTTCAGTTATCACAAAAAAGTTAAATCATGTCATCTGGTGTCTTTCTGGAATAAACTTTTCATCTTTCATCCAAAATACTTAATCAGTCCGAGGCCTGCCACCAAGGTCTGTCATATAAATAGCCCCTTATTGACGTGTTTCAAGCCAGCCTGCTGTGGAATTACCAGAAAGTGGCTTTAAACATGCAAAAAAGGAACCATCCGTCCAAAACAATCATCAGTGCATAATTTTAAATGATGTTACTGAGATTATTTCCTTTCTCTGGCACAGAATCAAGATACAGTATACGTTATGTTATGTTTTAAAGAATTGTGTAAAAAAACCTTCTCATCACTGGATTGTTACAGTGAGCTTTTATTAGGCCTTGTCTTCTGATTAGAAACACAAAATGTCCAACACCATCCAAGGCTGCGGCACTTATACAGCTGTGGTGTAGTTTGTACAAGGCAAGTTGGCAAATTTTAACGTTCTTATATTTGATCAGCATCCATCAAACCTGCAAAATATTTCCACAGATATTAAAAATGCATTATTCAAATATTTTTAAAAATGTGCTCTTTTTTTTTTTTTGGCATAATTTTAACATAGCAATGTCTTAGATACATTTCAAATGGAGGTACACATGAACATGCAACATCTGGACAGCTGTTAAATATAGTAAAATAGGTTTTTAGTTGTAATGAAACCAGTTGTGAAGCATTTAATGTACCGACAATGATTGACCGCTACCTGTTGTTTCTTTAACTAGTCATTTGTCTGTCCGGGGAGAAAGCAGCTTGTGCAGGGAGGCCCAGACATCTCTTTCCACAACCAGACTGACCAGTAAACACCTTGCAGCTCAGCTCCCTCCTTTTATTTAGCTTCTGTGCTCTGCAACAGCTCTGCTTGTTGTATTTTCACTCCATAAAAATCATCGAGACTGAAGAGACACACAGAGGAGAAAGAGAGCAGTTAAAAAGCATCAGAGACATTCACATAGTTGAAATAAACAAGTGTGCACAAACAACGCAGATCACAAAGTTAATACTGTGCACGCACATCCACTAAATGCATATCAAGTAAATCTAGTTTCTTCAGCTGTTCACATCATAAACGCATTAGTTTTATTAAACAAGTGGTATGGTATGGTTGTGTTTAGCACTGTTGCCTCACAACAAGAAGGTTGTAGGTTTAAATCTTGACAGAAGTATTTCAGAGGGAGGGTTTTCACATGTTCCATCCACCAGTGTAGAAATTTGCATGTGAGGTTAATTGGCAATTCTAAATTGACCTTAGATATTTGTGCACGATTATTTGCTGGCCTTGCAATGGACTGCTGACCTGTCTAGGGTCAATTGATGCAATCGATGAACCAATCAAACCAAACAACTTTGCACTATCTTCTAAATGTCCCAAAGTTATTTTAATACATTTTTAAAGTTATATTTCAATAATTTACTTTAGCGCTCCATGCCTACTGTGCAGACTTATTGTGAGGATTGAAATGGCCACGCATACGTGTTGTTTTCAGCAAACCTCATGCTCCACCTGCTACTTTCTCACTTTTTCATTACATGTGCTGGTAACTCGGCGTGGTAACGGATCGTTCCAGCTCACAGTCAGCGCTCACACTTATTTTCTGAACAGGGCTGGCAGATTTTTCCAGAACAAAGGACCACACGGCACTAATTGGCCAACAGTTACCTGTTTACTGTATCAGCACAATTCATAATCCACCACTGAGCTCTGCTGTTCCAGAAAAGCCTGGTCATCAGTTGTCCACTCGTAGTGTTCATGCACTCACAGTTATTGTGTTGCTATGACTAACAACACTATGGATCACAGCTTCTAGTTGGGCTGAGCCTGAAGTGAGCATTTTATACACTCTCTGTTTTACACAGACTTTTTTGTGATACCCGACTCTAAGCTTAACACAACTCCAGATTTCGGTCTCTCTATTGAGAGACACTTCAAACGAGCTGTAAGCCATCCGGTGCGGAGTTGGTGCCAAGCTGAGATTCTAATCACACATCCTTTGTCAAACCCAAAGAGGGTTAGAGATTTTTTTATTTAATTTCTTGGCCAATCAGAAACCAAACTCACAGTTTCTGTCCAGCATTATTCCCAAGCAGATAAATGGCTCTATTCTATTTTGTCAGTCGTTTTTTTCTGCATGTGTCCATTTTTTTATTTTTTTATTTTTTTGCCTGTGTCAATTTGATAAAAATAGTCGACAACTTCTCGGCATAGAGCCCTAAAAGCATTAGGACAATTGTCATGGATACAGAGAGCAATTTCAGGTTCAATTTTGTGGAGCTCCACTCTGCTAAAAGTGGATGTAGAGGACCTTAACCAGCAAATATATTCCATCTTTCACTGAACTACATATCTATATAATTATTTGCTAATTATATTCTTTATTACTTATCCGTCATTGTCTTAAAGGATTTGGATATTTTCCCACAAGGGATTGTTTTTATATAGGCAGATTTTTTTAAACTGTTGAGTTTTTTCAGCTAAAGTGCATCTTGTGATGTTGTATACCGAGGATTTTGAGAATCCTTTTAGCTATTCAAGGACTCAGCCGCCATGCAGCCCTCTCACTCCTGCATTTGCTCAGCACAATGAGCGTCTGCTCAGCATATGAATGGCCTCACCCATCACAGTCATGTGAGAGGGCAAGCAAACTTAATCTGTCCACGATGTCCTTCACCAGCTCACTGTGAGAAAAAGGCAAATGCTCATGCAAATACATTAAATGTGAATGTTAATGTATGCAGAAATGTGCACAAACGAAAAATAAACAGCTTGGAATACAAAATGATTTGTCAAAAAATGTGCATGGATTACCTTTTCCAATAAAGGTCATATTTAGTGGCACAAGCTCATTCAATTTTATGCTGCGTTCCTTCAATAATTATTAAAAGCCACTCCATTAGCCATCAAGTTCAAGTCAGGTCTAATTTGTAAAATTAATTTTTTTTATAATTTTGCTGCAATTAACCATTTTGCTGTACAGTGATGCACACAATAAAAAAAATAAAAATAAAACTTTTTACAAAAATTGCTTCTATTCCAGAAAGCAGCAAATATGATTTCAGTACTTTATGTAGTTGTAGACATTTAGTCTAAGACGTTTAGTCTGCATAACTTTATATTTAAGACACAAACTATTTAAAACCTGTAAAACAAGCAAGTATAACACCAAAGAAAAGCCAAAGATCATCAACTGGGATTTCAGCTCTGAAAAGGAAACAAATGTTTTCTGATCATCTTTTTTTCTCATCCTCTATTAGTTACAGACGTTTCCAATGGAAAACCAGCATCAGCATCAAAAATCACAAACACTTCATTGAGCTGAGAGCTATAAAAACGAGTCCATTAACAAAGATAAATATAGAATCAATAAGTAATGTTTAAAAACAATAAACATTCCAGGTTGTACTCCGACAAGATTTCCCCGGGACATTTAAAGAACTGAGTTTAAATTAATTTGTTTTATGTTTTTTAAAATTGGGGACCATTTCAGCTCCGATCTACGTTAAAAGTTGAGCGGCTCTACATGCAGATTGTAGGGGGCGCGAAACCGGGGGGGGGGGGGGGGGGG
>NC_056507.1:35080164-35127810 GCF_014905685.2 Nematolebias whitei
GGGGGGGGGGGGGGGGGGGGGGGGGACTGTTCATTGATTTGTAGACATACATCAGTATTTTGAACTGGATTCGAAAGTGAACCGGTAACCAGTGCAGTGAGGCCAAAACTGGTGTAATGTGCTCTCTTTTGCCTGTACTGGTTAAAAATCGGGCTGCTGCATTCTGGACCAGTTGTAGTCGTGCTATAGAGGTCTGACTGATACCAAACAGGAGTGAATTGCAGTAATCAAGCCTAGATGTAATGAATGCGTGTATTACTGTCTCCAGGTTATTTTTGGACAATATGGGCTTCAGTTTAGACAGCTGCCTCAGTTGGAAGAAACGTGATTTAATAATCATGTTTACATGATTGTTAAGCTTCAGAGAAGGGTCCATTATCACTCCCAGATTAGTGACTCTTTGTTTTTCTGACAGGGTTAGAGCGGAGAGGTCGATACAGTGGTTTGTGAACTCTCACCTAAATATTTACCTTGCAATCTAAATATTTAGCTTACAAGTTAAATATTTAGTTACTAAATTAAATTAGTTTAGGAATTAAATGTTTAGCTTAGAAATTAAATGTTGAGCTTGTAAATTAAATATTTAGTTTGGAACTATGACATTTATAAATGAAGAAGTGTAAATACCCTCCATCTATCTATCCATGCGTGTTGTGAGCTTTATAACTACAAAAAATAAGTGAGGGACTGACTTCCATTTTGTTGTGTGGCTACCCTTTGACATAAGAAAGATTCCTTTCGAAAAAAGAAAGAAAGAAAAAAAAATATATATATATATATATGTATGTATATGTAAACTGACCATCCCTATCATTTGAGGAAACTATGTTCTCTAGTTTTTATACTGCTTAAAAGCAAGTATCTTAAAAGCAAGCACTTTCCTCAAATGATTGGGGCGGCTCTTGGGTTGGCCGAAGATGGCCAAGGCCAAGATTGGCTACCTCCTGGCTCTTAATGGAAGCTCTGGTTGAGAGTAAAATTGCTGCCTCCACTTGTCAGGATCTGCCAGTCTGTGCTGCCTCAGAGTAGCAAAAAATCTTCCCCCAAACCTCCCTCTCTTCATATAACATTGTAACTCTTACCCATTTGAATAACTTGCACCAAAAACATTAAGGTTTACTTGGATCTAGTCTAATCCAGAAAAACACTAATGACAAAACTAGAAATGTTCATTATATGGGGGACATCGGTGTACTTGTCAAATCATATTTGAGTGTTTGGGTACCACCAACAGTCTTTATATAAGGAGAAAGAAAACTCATACAAATTCCTAACCATGAGAAATGTGAGAGTTCTAGTAATGTGATGACATAAGAACGACATGTTTATGTCTGGTCTCCGGTGTGACAAACGAAGCAAAACACTTATAAAATCCATTCAGCGTAAACTAGGCCAGGATTCCCTTCTTATCACCTCCATCTCATGTATAGGTGCTGTCTCCATCTGCATGCTAAACAGAACGCCGCTCTCAGAAGCGCCGGCGCCGCCACTGATTAGCATTTGGACACAGGGGGACAGGGAGCAAGTCCTGGAGTGTTGTGGGTGTGTATGTTGAGGAGGCTTCATGAATGCCAATGCGCTGTCCTCTGAAAAGAAACGGACTAAACAAATTGGCAGACATGTTGCATTAGCAGCAGATGTCAATTAGCGTTAAGAGTTGTTTTACAATGATAGCTGGGGGAGTTTTGAAGACAGGAGACTCATAGATTTATTTTAGCACTTCCGGGGAGGTTGGTTAAGACAGTTTGAAGAAGAAAGGTAAAAAGAACCGCTGCAACAGAATCTTTACCTATCTTTGGTGTTTAGTTGGAAAACCACTGAAGTATACATTTCTGAAGATGCAAGCTCAAGTATTTGTGTTTAATTAGCCAAAAGTTTTTCTCTCACTATTTTAATGCCTCAGAGCAGGAAAGGTAACAGTGGAATAAATATCGCTCGGTTCCCTTTAGCCTCCCAGGAAGCTTCAGCAGTGAACCAGCATGAGCACCTGCAGGACCTCCTTCGACTGCAATGTTTCCATCTTCAATACACCTGTGCCTGCTCTGAAACACACAAAGATCTGTTGTTGCGTGCTAAAAGCATCCTGCGAAGGTTTTGTTGTCTCAAAGCCCAAACTGAAGCTGATATTTACACTGTGTATGACTCATGGAGCCCACATCAGAGGCGAGCCTTTATTTTTGGAAATGTTGTCCGAAGACAAAAGGTTGGATTTACATTTAAGGTGGATGTAATCTGTAGATCAAAGTCACTGAAGCTCTGAACAGCATTGTCTGACCAACATGAAAGATATGAAAGAGGAGAATAGAGACAGCAGACCATATTTACAGGGGAGCTGATGACTGATGATCTGTCTTTGTCTTACATTGTACAGTGCACATAAAAGGACTCTGGTTTGTTTTTGAGCCGCTGAGTCGCATGAACAACAGGATGCCAGTTCATACGTTAACCTCACCAATTATTTGCATATGGTCTCCCAATTATAAAGGATAATGAGAAGATTAGGGAATACCCACACTGAAGTGGTCCATGGAATTTCCATTGTGATCAAACAATCGCCGATAAAAGGTCCGCAAGAGCCACTGAGCATCCAGCTCTAAGCGTTCTCACTACAATTCATACCAGCGCTCATGCCTGACTAAACCCAAATAAGAAAAGTGTTCAGATAAATGAAGCAAATTTATTGGCTTGATGAAGTTCAGCAAACAGATGGAAAAGCTCACTGCATATTTACGCTGCGATGGAGATTTCATCAATTTTGAGAAGTCAGTAAAACAACGGCCTCTTTATCCTTCTCACTCCTCCCATGGATGTTTAATAGCTCCCGTACATGCAGCGCGCATGGATTGGAAGCGAAAAAATAAACTCTTCCAACCATTTCCATTTTCTCATCACTGTGTTCCTGAATATGGAGCCATTGTAATCATTATAGTCCCCATTCATTCGCCTGGAGGGGCTCCCTGCTGCTCCATTAAGGCCTCACAAACCCCAGAATGTGTGCACCATCAATAGCACTGATTATGGGAGTTAATTAGGATGCCTGCCATGACAGAAAGGCTCATCCTTCATCAAATATGGTAAATTTGTCAACTACTGATGCAATAGCAGTGATTCTGTCCGGGGCTGCATGTTGCATGATGACTGTGTGGCAGACAGCGGCAGCATCTTTGCTAAAGGTTATCATGAAGCAGAAGATGTATTATATGTTCTCATTGCAAGAAAACTGTGGGATTGTTCCCTGTTGATTGCTTTTCATTTACACTGTGGTTGGCTTCTGTTTGCAGTCCTTGCGCCCCTGACACCTTCGTCCGTGTGTTTAGACATGCCCATGTGTGTCTGTGTGTATGTATGTGTGATGTGCACAAAACCAATTAGTTTTGGGATGGTGAAGTCACCGGCTATGGGAAAATGACAATGCAGTAATTGAAGAGGCAAGCTGAATGAGAGGCCAGGCAGCTCCATGCAGCTTTGACAGAGAAGAATGTGTTTGTTTTTTTTCCACAGGCAAAATCAAAAGGACGGCGTGTTTAAAGGTGGTCTCATGTAGCTCTAGACAGGAGTGAACATAACAGCCTTTCACTTTGCTGACATTAATTATGATTAGACTGTTGATTACAGTTTAACTGGTTTTACTGCTCTTGCAAATTGATTTTATGTAAAAAGGTTATACTTTACACAAAAGTAGCTTTTTTGCAAATCATGAAGCTGCCATTGTGATTTTAGTTTATTGCTTTTGCAACAATTCCTGACAGCCTCTGTTCCAGATGTGTTTATTGGTGTATGAGTGACAATAAAGGTTTTGTGTATAGAGTTTAAAATGTGTGTGTGCGTGAATGTGCTTTGCAGAACTAGTGCATGTTACAAAGGTGCTATATAAGTGTGGACTTTTGATTTCGTTTAGGTTAAAATGTTAAAAAAAAGTTGAGCTAACCTGCTGTTTAATCATACTCAAACCATAAAACTTGACTTTATTAGACGTTTATTGGCACCCTCGTAGTTTTCAGCTTTCCCTTTTTGTAATTACTGTATTGATTGTTAGGAGTGAAATGAATGCAGAGTTTATCATTTTCCGCCTAATCAATTTTTTAAAATAGCTTAAAATACTCTGTGGACCTGTCGTTATCAGCCTGTCATTTTTTTGTTGTTTCTGAGAGGCCATTTCCTGTTCGATATTATCAGCTGCCTAACAGCTTTTGGCACGGCACTCCAAACTCTACTTTGGATTTATCTAGCCCTCAGCATGGACCTTTATTGACTTTGGCTTTTCCATCTCTGTCAGCACAGGATGCCTAAGAGGCTCAGACAATAGAGACAGATATTTGTGTCTCGTTGAAGAATTCATCCATTATCTTTACCTGCTACATCCTTTCTGGGTCGTGTGGATCACTGGTGCCCAATCCAGCTATCACTGTGTGAGAGGAGGGGGACACCCTGGACAGGTCTCCGGTCCATCACAGGGACACATAGAGACAAATGAGACAAACAACCATTCACTCTCTCACTCACACCTAGAGACAATTTAGAGTTACCAGTCAATCTAACATCATGTTTTTGATCTGTGGGAGGAAACCGGAGAACCCGGAGAAAACCCATGCATGCACAGAGAGAACATGCAAACTCCACCCAGAAAGGCCCCCGTCCGGGATTTGATCCAGCAACCTTCTATCTGAGAGGCAGCAGCTTTACGACCTGTTCCACCTTGTTGTTTAAGAATTGTGCTTCCAAATAAGAAATGTCTTTTGAAATGTTTCAGAACACTCACTTTGCTGCAACTTCCATCAGTAAATGAAAGGCTGAAGAGAATCGTTACTGAAATAATCTGAACAGAGTAAAGTCAGGGGTTTTATTATTACAGCTCTTATTCCGGTGCATGGCGTGTTGGTCTTAAAAGCCCCACTTGAATCCACACAGTCCTCCTGCTGTGACAGGGATGCGAGTAGTTGGCTCCATATCACTGCAGCTCATGGGGATAATTATAGCACACACACTGTACACACACTCAAGTGAACACAGGCACATAAAGACACACACATGCTGACCGGCTGGAGCTGAGCTGCTACACCTCATTAAATTGGGAAATTAATCCAGTATGAAGCTCGGGCTTAATTTCAGATAAGAATCTCCAGGCTTTTGGGGGATTCACCATAAAATTTATAATTATCACATTTGTGCTTGTACTGTCACAGGCAGATTCTGCTTTAAACTTCACCTGAACTGGATCAATTCAAGCACTTCTTTGAATTTGTACCGAGAAATAATTGCACCGCAATCATAACCACGGATGGATTTTATTTTTTCCTCGGGAGCGTAAATTTCACACAGCATGTTGGAAATACATAATGAAAGAGAGAGTGTGTTTATCTGCCTGCAGTCTTCAGAACAAGCTGGATGAAACGATCCCCTGGATCTTTGTGTGTCAAATCCCCAGACAGACCTGCACGCTGGTGCTCGGAGGGGTGTGATTGGCTGAGTGAACAATACTAGCCTTCCCATGAGAGGTGTAGTTGAAGCCGGAGGTTCCAGACATTGGCCTTGGTTTCTTCCCACACCACCAGACACCAGTTGGGGGGCCAGAACTGAATTATGACCCCAGGGCAGCACTAACAAACGTATTTGTTCCTCATGAAGGATCAGATCAGAACCAGGTCTGACTGCTGAGCCTCTAGTCCCATCACCTCATCTTGTTCTGCTCAACGCCCAAAGGCAGGGCATTAACACACACTTCTGCTTTTAAAGGGCTCTGTTTGATTCTTGTAAACCACAGACATATCCCAAATTTGCTAATGTGCTTTTTTTTGATAAAGCAGCAAATTGCTCCTGCTGAGCTTAAAATGACACTGTGACGATTTAATCTCAGCACCACTGGACGCCTTTGGGTACAACAGGCAGGAAGGAAACAAACAGGTCAGGCTGCAGTCTGGCAGAAAATGATTCTTCTTTTATTCAGGTTCACATATTTTCAATTTCAGAACTGTGCTCACACATAAACAAAATAGGAATACTTTGTTTCATACCAGTCAGAATCAGAATCCGCTTTATAATCATTGCACAGAAGTACAGATAGATTATATTCCATACAGTCGTCCAAAAGATGGGTGGAGTGCACGTGCCTGCAGCTTCTAGGAACGTGGCTCCTTAATCTTTAGATAGAAAAGGGGAAAGACCATGAGGATAGTGGGTAAAAAAAGCTCTTTTCACACCTTGTCCTTGTCAGGACACAATTTGACATCAAGAAATCTACCAGCCATGACATTTATAGACACATTACATACTGTATGCATTTGATGACAAGACAGTGAGATTTGTCCACGAAGCACTTCCAAATATCACCATAGTTCTGTTAAGATGTTAATGTGTCAGCCGGTACAGCTCTGATAAGCATTCAAAGAAGTTCTCGGGGGTGTGTGTGCATGCGGGGGGTGGATAGAGCAGAGCCTTCTCAGTTTACAGATTCCCAGGAGCAATTTGATGAGTTGTCCTATTCAAGACCAAACGGAGGCCAGATTCAGATAAGCCACAGTTGTTTTTGTGCAGGCAGACTGTTTTTCTTTCGTCAACCTTGAGTTCTGCTGGTACTCTCATGATCCAAAATGGCCAGATTTGTGGGTTTTCCGCTGGTCCGTGCTTATTAGCCTTCTCCAAGGTCAACCCCAACATGTTCCAGAAGCCGTAAGTGGCCTACACTTCTCATAAATCACTTCCATCTTATGGTTGAGCTCGTAAATCAGCTGAGCCTGAGAGCTTGAAGCACGAACTAATCCTTCACATAAGGTCGTCAACTTCGCCATGGCTGAAACTGCTGCGACGTCTTCGTTAAGAGCCGATAACGTAGGTATAAGACGGTGCTAAAAAGCAGAAATCCAGCTATCATAAATCCACCAATGTAGAAATCTTCAACATCCTCCAGAGACAGCACAGAAAGGCACATCATCTTCCACTCTCCCCACAGGTTCATGACGTACCCTGCCGTGTGCAAATGGCAAGAGGGTTCTCCAGCACCCTGTCGCTTGGTTGAAACATTTTTATCAACTGCATTGGAAGTCCATCTGACCAAATCCATAACATTAATTTACAATTCGGAAAATGTGTAGACAGAAGCTCCGATACACAGGACAGAGAGCAAAAAGCAGGAGGAAGGCAGGAGAGGGAAGAAAAAGCATCCATCTTGTTCGAGAGCGAGTGAGGAAAAAACATTTATGTGAACTAAACTGAGCAAAGCCAGCTGAGCAGTAACACTCATCTGCTACTGAAGGTTGTTCTGCACTCTGGTTTTGATTAACTCGATACGTCAACATTTGCATTTGACTTTTATTCCATTGTAACTTTGTCTCAGAGAATAATTGCTTCTGTTAAAAGAGGATGTGACAACTCTGAGCTGCCAGGCAACAAGTGAAAACGTCTTATTCTGTGGGAGATGTGTTCAGCTTGTTTAGATTTTGAGCTGAATACAGGCCATCCTGCACCATCCAGAAGAAACGTGATGAAGACTAAAGCAGGTTATTTGGTATAAAAAAGGATGGTAACCCTAATGGCTAATTAAAGTTTGATCCTTTTGATTAAACGTGTAAACACCCTGTTTAAGCTGAGCATCCTGTTGTACCTGCACCATCTGTCTCCATTAAACAACATTTTTTGGTTCAAACTTTCTACCACTGCAGTGTCACCAAGAAGTCGTGGTTCTGTGTCTGAAATCTGACCTCGCTGCAGATCAATTTGCCGGCGGCTCAATCTGTCACTTGTTCGAACAAATAAAACTGAGGGTGAAATTGTAATGGAATGTAAAGTGTGTCCCCTCGTGTTGAACCTTGATATGTTGTCTGCTGCTGGTAGGAATTGGCATGACGGCGAAGCCTAATGGCATCACGTGACGAGTGGAGCAAAATGAACCCGTGTGGGCCTGCGTCGATCCCAGCTAGAGTGCATTAGATCAAAAAGATTGCTCCCAGCAAAATGCAGTACGTGGCAACCAGCCCTGATCTATGGCCATAGCTTCAGGAATGATCAGTGTGTTCTGTGGGTTTGCAGCTTCTACCCTCCATTCTCTGACATTTTTTCTTTCCTTTTGTTTTTCCTCTTCGTCCTGGCAGTTGTGCATGTGCACGTGCCCTCAGACGGAGAGCCTGAGCTGCAGAGAGGTGGTGTGTCGTTGAGGCCAGCCCGTCCTGACTCAAACTGATGATGGAAAAGAGGAGGATGGACGCAGCACTGCTGGTGTTGGTTTTGGGACATTTCGCCATCGCTTTGGAGGTCCCGCTAGACCGTAAGGCAACAAATCACACGCTCACACCGCACAGTAGACCCCAAACCTTTTAGTTTTGGTATCAGAATGGTACTGTTGAAGTCGTGGATTAACTTAATATTTTGGTTTGAAATGCAATTAACTAAGCGAAAACATGACCTTTAAAGTTTCTTTCAAATAACCAGTACATTCTATTTTGAGGAAAGAAATAGCAAAAATTAATTCTAATGTTCATAAAATGATTCTTATTTGTGTCTTTTCATTAGTAATTATGACTCGTTGTGCTTTCTGTGGGTAAGCAAGATGGCCTACAGTGTTTTTTGTCCAACATGACCCACCATGTTGTGTTGTGATAAATGGCAAACTAAAGCAGGCAACAGACGAGAACTAAGTTTTTATGATGGAATTAGGTACTCTGCAGGTTTAGGCGAAACAGTATTAGTAAAATAAAATAGACTTTGATATTGTTGAATTTTGAGTTGAAAAACAAGTTGTGCATTTTCCTCACTTGTTTCTTTTTGTTTAATCATTACATTGTCGAGAACACTCTGTGTTTCAGCATCTTGATCACAATCATCACCTGCAGGGAGGGTCCAACAGATCTGTTGTTTATTATCGGGGCGCAGAACTTTCATAGCCTCAATTGTTTTGCAGTCCAAGCATTTCATGATGTTTTCTGAGTCCACTGACGTGACAACAAACAATACAGGAGAAAATATTCACTCCCTTTCATGTTTTAGCTTTTTTATTGCTATTATAAATCAGTCATGGTCAATAAAAATTGGCCTTTTTGCCAAAATTTTAATTCCAAAAAAGAGCTTGTATTTACACGTAGTAAATAAATAGATATATTGCCTCGAAGACTCATTTACAAGTGAGACCTGTTTGAACAGACAATAAAAAGTGGTGAAAAATAACACATAGGGTTTGGAGACAAAAAAATTATTAACACACTTTTAACCTCTGAAGGTCAACAGTGTGATAATGAAAAAAAATCTCTGTGATATTTTAACAATCTTTTCTCTGAGTTAAATTAATAATGTTATTTTAAAGAGGGTGAATACTGATGCATTCACTTATTACATTTCATATATTTATTTAATTGGGAATTCTTTGTCGAAATTTCATTTCATTTTATCATTGAAGAGGTTTTTTTTAATCCCCAACAAAGTCTAATTTATATTGACTATGACCGATTTCTGACATTAAAAAAAGAGTAAAACACACAAAGGGTGAGTATTTTTTAGAGCCTGACCGATGTAGATGTTTTGGCTATCGCCGATACTGATACTGGGCGAGGAAGGCGACCACCAATAACTGATCAAACAGCTGTAACATTTTGAGCTTTGTCTGCCTCCAACAATCAAAGTAAACAACGAGTGGAGCAGAACTTGTTTATTTAGTGCAGCTGTTAGCCATCATGAAGCTAAGCTAATCAGATTAACGTGTAGTCCCACAGGTTTACAAGTCACTGGTCATAACGTGCGTTCACATTTTCTATCCTCCGCTATTCACCATAAAGTTATCAAGTGTGTTACAAAATATAAATTAAACAAAGAAACACCTTCCCTGTTCATTGTTTAAACAGTCGTCACGTATGGTGAAGGTCTAATTAGTAATGACCATAACAGAGTTTTCTTTTCTTTACAGAGAAGTAACAATTTCAGAAAAACAATGCATTTCATTGACAACAAAGATAACATTACTAACACTGATATATTTTACTGCTACGTTAGATTTATTGTTCTGGATGAAGCTTTACAAGGCAATAGCCTTTGCTAGGTTATCTAAATGTTAGTTTGCTAACTTGAGAGGCACGTAGCTAATGACAAGTGGATTGGAGGATTGAGGATAATTTATTATTGTTGATTTGTTTTACAGATCAGTTAAAATAAACTTACCATGCTCTGTTCAGCAAAATGCTCTACACAGTTGTTCCCTGCTTCATCTGAGCTGAATGTGAAAGTGAAACTTAAGTGAATGGCAATGACTTGAAAGCCTTCATGCGCCCTCTCCTGGATACATTGTACAATTACTGCTGGTTCCAGTATTTTAGGGGTGAAAATTGGAAGTGTTTATATGGCAAATAATGGGACAATTATCACCAATACCAATAGGTCCCAAACGTCTAAATCGGCCTAAAATATCGGCCCCACCAATATATCGGTCGGGCTCAAATACTTTTTCTAGGCACCAAAATATTTTCAGTATATTTTGTTATCCTGTTGCTGGTTCTCCTTCACTGCTGGGAAAGGATGGGTTTGTGGTTTTATTAGGGTTCATATCTCAGCATCGTTTTGTGAATGTGTGTTTGTTTCTTCTTGATATTTGGAGTAGCCTGAAAGGTTTCCATGCAGTGGAATAATAGATTTAAAGATTTGGAAAGAGGAAAAAAAAATGTGGTTTTAACTTCAGGTGTCAACAAGTTATTTTTCTGGTGTTTTTAATTTATTTTATGTTAACCCTGTGTACATTCATTTATTTTCTTTCAGTATTTTCCATTAATGTCACAGTGACAGACACAACAAACAAAAACTCATTAAATAATCTGCTGGATGTTTCCTCTGTTACTGTTTTAACTCACTTTGTTCATAAAATTTACTGAATTAACTCTAGGTAAAATGTTAATTTTGCTCAGTTTTTTTTTTTTATTTTTTAAAGAAGTTAATTTCTGATTGATATTATTCATTAAAAATGAATCCAACAGGAACTTTGAATTACCGTACATTGCTTTACAGCATTTTTATCAACCGTTCTATCCTAAAACTGCACGGCATCAGATTCTACATTTCTGGAACTCTTCAAGTTTAACTCTTTATTTTTCTTGTTTTGTCCTCTGTATTATGAAGCCAATGTTGGGCCTGAGGTTCTTATTTTGATGGATATAAAAAAGGACAAGGAGGATGCCAGACTGACTTTCATCCCTCGAGCTTGTTTTTATTAAAGTAGAATTTTAGGGACGTAACATCTGGTTGAATACTTGCAGTCCTTGATGAAGGACCAGATGTATGAAGACTTTGCAGTGAAGCTGAAATCTGTATTTTTTTTACAACTAATCTGCTTCTCTCCACTGTCACATTGTTTTCTTATTTGCTGTTTCATTGTGGGGGAAAACACAAAAGTTCTGGAAGGATGTAAGTCTCAAATGAACGCGTCCGCAATGGCAAAGTTTTGATTTGTGTGTGCAGAGTTATGTTTATGTAGCTGAATATTTCATTTGTTCGAAGGTACCGAGTGCCATTTGAAGTGAACATTTGCATGCATTGATTTCTTTATCTGCTTTTTTAACATGGTTTTGTGTGTTTCTGCAGTGGTAGATTTTTTTTTTCCCCTTAGAGCGGGATTGCAAACAGCATGAGGTTCTTCTGTTATTTGTTTAGTCATCGTTCATTAAGCATCTCCCTGATGCTGGCAGGAAGTCACTGAGCGTCAAATTGTTGCAGGAAGAAGAAGTGCACCTGAATGTTCTGCATGCCTTTTTCCGTTGCACATGTTGTGAAAGCTTTTATTTATTGCATGTCAGCAAACTCCTGTCTGGCTTCAGTCTGTGTGTGTTTGAAAACGACTGCTCGTGTGGTCAGTACATCAGGACAAAAAGGGCTTAGTTATGCAGTTAAGGTTTTACTTCCTTCCTTTTGATTCCCTTCAGTGCCGCAGCCCCCGACAATAACTCAGCAGTCCCCAAAGGATTACATCATTGATCCACGGGAGAATATTATAATTCACTGCGAGGCCAAGGGGAAGCCACATCCCAGGTAGGAATAACCCGAGGTTGATTTAAATTTCACAACGCTAATTGGTGAATAAAAACGCTCCTCTGTCTGTCACATGAGAGGATTCAGCTCCCAGCAGTTTTCCATCCATTCAGCCTGAATCTACTTTTAAAGTTTGGGTTCATTCAAAGTTAAAAAATAAAATAAAATGGTGTTGAATTGTTGGCGAGTTGCCTTTAACAGAGGCTGATTAAGGCTAAGACTTAAATACTTTAAATGTGCATGATGATAATTAAGAACTTGGTGCAACTGCCAGAACCACAGTGATTAAAAAACTTGTTTTGAGCCTTTATCCTTGATATTATTTTGCTTAACATTAATCCAAATGAACAAGGAAGTTCATTTAATATTACAGACTCATGCGGCTTCAGACAAGATCATGGTGAAAGGAAATACAGTAGTCCCTCGTTTATCGTGGAGGATCCGTACCCTGAAGCCCCACGATGTGAAAAATCGCCAAGTAGGAATAGTAGTACAAGTAGTAGTTTATTTTAGTATTCATATATATATATATATATATATATATATATATATATATATATATAAATGCATTTTAAACCCTTCCCACACTCCTGCAATATTCTAAACAATGTTTCTAAACTCTAAATGCTCTTAAAAGCACAGAATGTCATGATTTCAGCTCTCCGCCTCCTCTGCTCTCAGCCACCTGCAAGTGCTGTTGGCCACGCCCACTTCTCCGCTCTGCAGGAGAACAGCTGATCAGATGCTGGAGGAAGTTTATCCTGCAGCTTTGGGCTGCACAAAGGTGCAGCAGGTGCTAAATAATTTAAAATAATTTATTTTAAATAAAAATTCCATGCCAGTCGTGCAGCTCATCCATCAATCAGCCAATTGTGTGTCCAATCTTATTTTGAAAAAACGCGATAGAGCGAGTCCGCGATAAACGAAATGTAAAGTAGTGAGGGACTACTGTACATTAGCTAATGTTCGTATTTAAGACGAGCTTCGGTTTGACTTCTTTAATCCATATTTATGTTAATCCAATGCAGAATGAGCTTATCGGGACAGTTTCTGGTGAGTCACACGTTGTTACAGTCTGCTCTTGTGTCTTCAGATTTTCCTGGACCAAAGATGGGACTCACTTCAACATTGATGAGGACCCCAGAGTGACCATGAGGCCCCACTCCGGTACGCTGGTGATGGACATCAGTATGACGAGGGCTGAAAATTACGAGGGGGTGTTTCAGTGCACGGCGAGGAACAACCATGGAACCGCCATTTCCAACAACATAGTCGTGAGACAGTCGAGTAAGTACGATGTGGTGTTTTGAACCATTTTGGCATGACTGCCTCAGAGGAGTTGACGGGGGAGAGGGCGGGCCCCAGAAACCATCTTATCACCAGCAAACTGTTTTTTTCCACTATGGGAGTGTGGTATTTGTAGGACTCTAGTTTGTTTGTGGCTTCTCTGACTGAAGAAGTCCTTTGGATGAAGGATGAAACATCTTAGCAGAAAAAAGAAAAGAAAAAGAAACTGTCCACATGACCTGACTGAACATTGTTGGATTTGTACCTGGATTATTGAGCATGAAGTGTTGGTACAATCTGACACGTTTCATCAATTTGAGCAGCACATATTTCACAACATCTCCTTTATTTCTTTTTCTTAAATCGTTTAAGTTGACTTGTTCATCGTTAAGGTTCTCATGGAAGGTAAAGTTTGCATGAAGTAAAAGTGATGCATGTTTTATTTGCAGGATCCAGTAGTGGGTAGACTTTATTATCCTGATGTTTGTTCCCCCTGTAGCTGTCTGTGACTCGGTTAGGCATCGACCTGCGATCTTCCCACACTGCATCTGTCATCCACGTGTTGGCAGCAGTCCAGTGTCAGTATGTAATGTTAACATGTGACACTGTTCATCATGTCAAACTCTCCAGGATCTCCCTTGTGGTCAAAGGAAAAGATGAGGCCGATCGTGGTGCAGGAAGGTGTGTCCTTGGTGCTGCGGTGTCGACCCCCCGCCGGCCTTCCTCCCCCCATTATATTCTGGATGGACAATAGTAAGTCACTCACTCCTGACTTATTTGTCTGTAAATGTTGCAGGTAAAAATAAAAGTTAGAGTTTTACATTTTGTTGGCCTGTTTACCTCAGATTAATTCAACCTTTATTTAGACAGGTAAATCCCATTGAGCCTCGAGGACTCATTTACAAGAGAGACCTGATTTTAACAAAGAATGATGACAACAATAGACAGTTATAAAAAGGCATAGGGATTTTTTTTTTTACTACAAATTAAAATAAGATGGCAAAAGAGTAACAAGAGTAACAAAAACAGCTAGATTATAAGGTGAATGTAGAAAACTAAAAACAGGAACATGTCTGCATTGGTCCCTGCCAGGTCCAACAGATTCTTAAAGCCACTAGAGGTCAAGGTCGAGAGCTTCAGGTCTTTTTGTAAGATATTCCAGGAAACAGGAGTGGAGTAGGAGAAGGCCCTTTTGCCAAGTTCAGTCTGCACTGAGGGGACATATCCTGTAGAATTTGTTGTTTGCCTTCTCAGGCTGCTTGACTTTTGATCTCTTAACCTCCTAGGACCTGGCATCCACATACGCAAGAGTTCGGGTCTTAGGAGGTTAATGTATTTATCACATATTTTTGGGAAGCGTTCACCGTAATGCCGTCTGTAACCTCCCTCATATCTTACTTTGTGTACCGTATTTTTCAGCCTATAAGTCACAGTTTTTTTGCATAATTTGCATGTCCTGCGATTTATATGCCGAAGTGATGTATTTATAGATTTCCCCATATTTATAAACCAAATTTTGGCTGAGATATGACCGTTTTCATTCATTCTGACTGAAAATATTGAACACTACCAGTTTCAGCCGCTAGATGGCAGTCGAGCTGTATAACATGCTGTTATGTCATGTAATATGTAAAAGTGGCTATTAATGACACAATCGGCTTGCCATATCCTGCCACCTTTGTTCTGTTCGCTTGGAGCAACTGTCAAATCAGCTTCATTTCGCAACGCTGCCCCCAGCAAAATGAAGCAGATTTGACCATCAAAGTGCATTTAATAAGTAAATGTTCAACTGAGACACACCTTTATTATATAGTCGAGCAAACACATAATTGTTTTTAAGTGTTAATCCTGTTAAATTCTTGTTAAAGTCCTGCCGTGCATGTTCCCGCGGCCGTCATTTGGCAGCCACTCGATTTTTGGCACAACTCCGGTCCACATTTCCAGGTTGTCAGCGGTGACGTGTAACAAACGTGACGCGTCAGCGGTGACTCATAATAGATGCAACGTTTTTGTGGATTTTTCCACTTTATTAGACGTATTTGGACTGATGCGACTTAGAGGGCAGTGCGACATTTAAGGCAGAAAATACGCTATTTGTTGAACTCATAATGCGAGTTTACTTAATTTGCACTTTTTCAGACTTTCAGAAGCTGCCTCAGAGCAAGCGGGTGTCCCAGTCCCTGAACGGCGACCTCTACTTCTCGAACGTTCTCCGAGAGGACTCCAGAAATGACTACATCTGCTACGCTCGCTTCACACACACACAAACCATCCAGCAGAAACAACCCATCACTGTCAGGGTCCTCAACCGTAAGTCTCTCTCTCTCAGTCAAATGTGGTAAAAATCTTTAAGCGTGGTGAACCTTTGTATGAATGAGGTGAATACAGAGCGGTGGTGTTCGTGTGTAATGTGTGCGTGTGTATAAGAAGCAGCTCTCTTTCAGTAGCTCTGTATGTGCTAACATGACAGCGTGCGAGGCAAACAGTGTTTCTCATATCTCTTCCTCTGAGACGCCAGCGTCAGCGTCCCCCTGAAAAGACATATTGTCCGAGTTCTCGAGGTTCTCTGCACGATCTGTTAAGCAGCCGTTCGCTGTCACTTCAGACTGCCGTTCAAGTCTGCTCTCATCACTTTCACATTGACAGTTCACAGGCTGAGTCTGGACCACAAAGACATTCCTCATCTACGATTTTTAGTTTTGTTTAAATTTTATCTTTGTCGTGTTAATTTGTCCAAATGTTTGTTATTTTAATTTCATAACATTTTTCATTTGATGCACGTGTGATTTTCTGTTGTGTTGCAGTGGATGCACTCAATGACACAATGGCAGTTTTTTACAATGACACTGATTTGTTTAGTGGTGAGTTTTGACACCCTCTAGTTTTTATTCCTCCTCACCTCCAGAACTAGAGATCCAAACTCTAATCTTTACCCACTAACACCAATCCTTTACCTGGTTCTCCTTGGATTATTTCATTTTTTACAAGATCAGTGGTTTATTCATGGCTGGGATTTGGCGCCCCCTTGTGGCTTCCCCTAACATAGAACTGGGAACTGCAGCTTACCTTCTAATACCCCTCAACCCTCAAAATCACTCCAGCTGACCCCTCCACCCCCACCCCCACCCCATTATTCTTTGGCTAACTTTCTCTTCATTCACTTGAACTTTGCACTGTATGCTGATTTTATTTAGCTTAAAAAATTACCAAGGTAAGTATAAACTTAAACTATTAATGATTAACTCTCCTCCAAATTAAAATTTTCTCTCTTAGAAAAATGAGCAAATGTAATGTGTATTGCTAATAAAAACATTTTTCCATTTCTCCATTCAATCCTTGATTTAAACACTAACACTTTAATCACTCCGTCATCATTATGTTCACATTGATTTGCTACTCATTGCTTTAAAACTCTTTTGCTCTCTGTGAAGAGTTTGAGTAAACTCTGAAACACTTGAAACATTCAAACAGGTCCATTTCCCTCAAATTCATGAAAGCAACTACAGTCATCATGAAGAAGTTTTAGTTTTGACTTCAGTAATTGATTAACTTTGAAAGATCATTGCTACAAACAGAGTAGTAGATTTATTTTTTATTAGTAATGGGAGGACAGTTTATTAGTAATCAACACACACACATAACTCAGTGCATTAAAACATCATGTTTTATTAATAAATATATATTATAACATGTATATTTATTAATAAAACATGAGCATTTTTGCAGTGCATAAATACAGTTCATCTCAGAGCAGCAGAGGTTTCCCTGCTTCACTTTGTAGACTGGTGGGGGTTAGTGAGCAGAACGGACCTCTTCTTTTCATTCTGGACTCATGCTAAATGTTGTATCTGGGCTTTTTACTCACTGTGTGTATTGTGTGTGTGTGTGACTTCAGAGGCCCCAGTGGATGAAAGGAAGCCAACCTTCCTCATCCCATCTGGCTCCTCCAGCTCCATGATGGTGCTGCGAGGACACGTTCTGGACATGGAGTGCATCGCTGATGGACTGTAAGTCAGAGAACCCACCAGTGTTGAATATTACAAAGATCTGAGTATCCACCTTCTTGGTCATCGCTCTTTTCTTACTGGATTCAGTCCGACTCCTGAAGTATCCTGGAGCAAAGTGAGCGGCGATCTTCCGTCCAGGCGCACGTCCTTCCTGCACTTCAACAAGACCCTTCGCATCGTGAACGTATCCGAGTCAGATGCAGGAGATTACCGCTGCACAGCCAGGAACCAGCTTGGCTCTGTGCACCACGTCATCAGTGTCGCCGTCAAAGGTGCGTCCGTGAAGATTCTTGACGTATTCCATCAGGGAATCTGATCTGAACCAGCACAGACTCTCTTTTTTCCATTTGCCATCTTCCTCCATCTCATAATTGATTCATGCACAGATGCCAGCAGGGTTGTGTGTTCAGTAATTAATTCTCCACCCTGCTGCTGCTGCTCTCTGCTCTACTTCCAGCTGCCCCTTATTGGATCAGTGGCCCACCGAGGAACCTTGTTCTGTCTCCAGGAGAGAATGGAGGGCTGACCTGCAGAGCCAGTGGAATACCCAAACCCTTCATCATGTGGACCATGAACGGCATCCCCATAGAGAGTAAGACCTGCTCCTCTGACCCAAAGTTACTCATTTAGTCACACCAATTCTCAAAGCAGTTCTTTATTTAGACTTTTTCATATTTCAAAGGAAACATTTTTGCAGATGACTTTGGTCTTATTAACATTTTCAATCCTATGGTGAAGATTTGAGTAGAAATTTAAACATTCCTGTTTAGTGTTAAAAGACATTAAAGGGATAGTTTCGATCTTGCAAAGTAAGAGTATGGAGAATGGTTGTGGACATTTAATCTATCTGTGTAGATAGCTTTCTGAGCAATCAGCTGGAGAAATAAAAGTTTAATTTCTGCCAGACTGATGAGCTAAAGACTGGTCTGGGTGAGACCTGCTGTTATCTTAAAACTCCAGTTTCAGAAATGTTGTACCCATTCATGTAAATGATCATTATAAACCCTCATGCCATCAGTTCTGCTTTATTTGACTCTTCTAGCAGAATTAAAACGATCTTTTTGCTGGAAGTGCTCCAGGCAGAGCAAGCTTATTGCTGCTGAGGCTTTTTGTTTCTGCGGATAACCTAAAATGTTCATGTGATTAATTGTGCAATGTGAAATTTATGGCAATATAAATGCTTATAAATGGTGTTTGGATGCTCTTCTATGAACCTGTTAAGATTGGAGTTGTTTTAAGATGGCAGCAACACATTTTAGCCTTGGCTCCGTTCAGACTAGCTGTTAGCTTTAGTTCTCTAAAATGCGTCCTTTCAAAGAGCTAAGTGCAACACGTAAGATATTCTTTGCTCACAATCCTTCCACAGAACCCCACTTAAAAAGAACTATCCCTTTAAGGATGATGACAACTTCGTTTTAATGCAGATGTTTGCAGATTTTTAACATTACTTCAAAACACTTGATAACTGCATACGTGTGTAATGCTGTAAAAGATTTAATTTAAGAGTTCACGTAAAATAATCTCTCTTTAAATAAAAGTTAACCTTGTTTGGCTCATTTGAGGCTCGTAAGGTACAACCACAGGCAGCAAGGCAAGAATTAAAGTCTGAAGATAACTTTGTTAAAAATCTTTGCAGGTCTTGCTTATTGCACGACAAATAAAACGACTAAATTATGTTGAAATCTTGTTGATGCTGAACTTAGTGATGCTCAGAATTTTTCTTTAGAAAGACGGATGATCTTTTTTACTAACCTTACTGTAGTTGCACATCTGTTTTACCAATACTGACAATACATTTTATTACACCTGTGCTGCCATTGATCTAGTTAGAATTATTTCAGCAACATGTATGTACATTTTAGAATCAAACTTCACTTTAACTCTCTGTTGTGCTTTAACAGATTCACCTCCAGATGCAGACAGAAAAGTGGAGGATGACATGATCATATTCACCAATGTCCAGACTGGCTCCAGCGCGGTGTACCAGTGTAATGTTTCTAATGAGTATGGCTACCTCCTGTCCAACGCTTTCATCAACGTCCTCTGTGAGTTTCTAACACATCATTCGAATGCCATTTTCAGTTCTTGCTGTTTCTGAGGTAATAACAGGGAAATAACTGCTGTCGGCCCATTGCAGCGGAGCCGCCCAGAGTGATGACACCACCCAACAAAATCTACCAGGTCATCAAAAACCACCCGGCCCTGTTGGACTGCTCTTCCTTTGGATCACCCATTCCAAAAATTACATGGTGAGTAAATGAACCTTGAACAGAGGAAGGTGTCATAAAATGTTTCTTCATAATGGGACATCTCTCTGTCTTAGGTTCAAAGACACTCGCTCCAGCACCCTCGATGGAGACCCTTACGTCCTGCATGAGAACGGCACCATCGAGATTCCCGTAGCCCAAGCCCAAAACAGTGGAAAATACACGTGTGTTGCCAGCAACTTACTGGGTATCCATGAGAATCATGTCTACCTGGAGGTCAAAGGTAAGGGGGACTTTGATCTTAAGTGTTTGAGATTATTGCCCTGATTCTCACAAGTGGTAAAAGTTACCAAATACTAGAGCCCGACTGATATGGACATTTTTGGGATACTGATATTGGGAGGGGAAGACGACTGCCGATAACCGATATAATGGCTGAATATTTTTGAGCTTTGTCCACCCCCAACAAACTAAGAAAACAGTGATTGGAGCGTGGCTTGTTTATTTAACACAGCTGTTAGCAACCATGAAGCTAAGCTAATCAGATTCACGATATACTTAATCAGATCCATGATATACATCATACGTGTCAAACTCAAGGCCCAGAGGCCAAATGTGGCCCTTGTTGACATCTTTTCTAGCCCCCAAGCTGTTATTTCAAATGTAAAATACTTTTATCACTTTAATTTTTTCAGTAATCTTTGATTATGATGTCAAAAGTGCAACAGAGAACATCAAATGAGACCAATCAAACTCTTGTTGAGGAACCTGCAACCAAGAGAAGGTCTCTCTTGTAAATGAGTCCTCAAGGCTCAATGGGATTAACCTGTCTAAATAAAGGTTGAATGAAAATAAAGAGAAAATGTTAGGCATCTAAAGAGTTAATGTAGATTCTGAAACTGGCTCTTGGTTTGAAAAAGTTTTTAATTTTAGCCCCCTTTTGTAAGTGGGTCTGACACCCCTGCTATACAAAGTCCCCCAGTAGGTTATCAAGTTGTCCACTGGTCATAAAACCAGTCTTCCTAACGTGCGTTCACATTTTCTATCCTCCACTATTCACCATAAAGTCCATAAAAGTGTGTTACATAAATATAAATTAAACAAACAAAAAAATGCCCTTCCCAGTTCATTGTTTAACAGTCAGTTATGTATGTTGAAGGTCTAATTAGTATTGTCCACAGCAGAGTTTATTTTTCTTTGTAGAGAAGTAAATATTTCAGACAAACAAAGCATTTCATTGAGGACGACAAAGATAATGTTACTACCAGTGATATATATTTACCGCTACGTTAAATTTATTATTCTGGATAAAGTTTTACAAGGCCTGTGCTAGGTTATTTAAACGTTAGCTTGCTAACTTGAGAAGCATGTAGCTAATGACAAGCGGGTTGGAGGATTGAGGATAATTTATTATTGTTAATTTGTTTTACAGATCAGTTCAAATAAACTTACCGTGCTCTGTTCAGCAAAATACTCTACACTGTATTGCTCCCTGCTTCATCTGTGCCGAAAGGGAAAGTGAAACTTAAGTGAACAGCCATGACTTGAAAGTAGTCTTCATGCACCCTCTGCTGGATACATTGTACAATTACAGCTGGTTCCAGCATTTTAGGGGTGGAAATTAGAAGTGTTTATATCAGTGCATAATGGGACAGTTAACACCGATACCGATTGATCTCCAAACGTCTATATCGGCCTAAAATATCAGCCCTTCCGATATGTCAGTCGGGCTCTACCAAATACAATATTATTTCACACTGTTAAAAATCTGAGTGATAATTTTTCAGTCCTGTAATTATAATGTTGTTTTGTTGCATTGCTTTTAAGTTGGTCCATACATGTGTAATTGTCCTTACATTTATGAAGTATGTGTGCTAGCAATTAGGATTTTTAAGACTAAAAAACAACGTTTGTGCAGATGTGTGCATGCAGACAAGTGAAGACACTTCCCTTATCTTATTGTTGTTCATGTCCGTCTCTCCCTGCCTTCAGAACCCACACGAATCCTAAAGCAGCCAGAGTACAAAACAGTCCAGCGGGGCAGGTCTGTGGTGTTTGAGTGCATAGTAAACCATGACAAAACCCTGTTTCCCACCATGACCTGGCTCAAAGATGATGACGAGCTGCCTGATGAAGAGAGGTCAGCACGTTTTAACATCTCACCTGTTCTCTTGTGTCTTAATGCAGAACAAATCTCTTACACTGATCTTGGAATAGCTATTTGGCTGCACAAGTAAAAACTCTGTAGACGGTTTGTCTAATTATATTCTTTTTTCCCCCTTCAGATTTATTGTTGGCTCTGATAGTCTGAGAATCATTGATGTGACAGAGAGCGATGCGGGGGTGTACACATGCATCATGAACACCACTCTGGACCACGACTCAGCCTCCACCAAGCTCACTGTTGTTGGTACGTGTTGTTTTGCTGGAGCTGGACACAGAAACAACCTGATTCATTTTAAACAAACTGTCTGTTCATCTTAGGTTCTCCTAGAGATGAAAACATATTTTTCAATATTCACAAAATATAGCCTGCCAGCTCTCTAAGGATAATTAGTGGAGTTTGTGTGTTAGAGCAGATGCAGTGAGTGATTGTGTCAGAAGCATAAATATTTGATTGCCGCCCTCTTAGCCAGACAGATAACTTACTGTAACTTTCTGATGGTCGACTGAGCTCAAACTTCTTATTTCACTCCTGCCCTCCGACCTGTAGAGGCCATTCCAGGTAAACCTGCAACATCCAGATGTGCTCTGCAGCATGTGCTTGTGGTGTTTGCTGTATGTTTCTGTTAAATACAGCATGCCAGGACTTTAAAACAAGTTCTGTGGTTTTGACATTCGTGGAGCGTTGCGCTGTTTCTCTTTTCATCTGTTCCATAAATTGATTTTTATTACCATTTTATGTTTTACTGCTTTTCCATTTTTGCTAAATGAAGTGTCGAATGCAATGAGTCGCTGATACAAACATTTAGCAACAACAAAAAATGCATTTGCTCCTGCACTTCAAGTCAAAGGCAGTTTCAAGGCAGATGTGGTGTGCATTCCCCTCGTGAGATTTTCTCATTAAGCATTTCACTTCATCATCACAACACGAGTGCTGCTTTAATCTGTCGGGTGTGAGCCGGAGTGCAGGTTCTCAAGCTGAGCGTCACTCATTTTATTGTGCATGAAGCAGCGCCTGCATGTGCATCATCAGTGGGTCAAATGATGTAATCACAGGGAACGTATAAATAAATAAACGTTTTATTTTGGACTTTTTCATTCAAGCTTTTGACATTTGTACAGTCCTGTCATATTCACAGAAACATGACCCACAATAAGCACACTGCCTCTTGTTTCTAATGTTTTCCCCTCAGAGAAACCCGACCCCCCCACTGACCTGGAGCTGACAGACCAGACGAAGAGAAGTGTTCAGCTCACTTGGACCCCGGGGGATGAACATAACAGTCCCATTCAAAGTAAGTATCTGTGTGTGTGTGTTTGCAGCCTGTTAGAGCCGTGGATTAAATTATTTTCACTACTTTGACAGCATTTAGCCTTGTCACACCTGAGTTCTCAAGACTCAATGAGACTACCTGTATAACTAAAGGGGAAAAGAATCTGACCAATGAAATTACTAAACAGGTCACTCTCCCTGTTCTTCCCTCCCCGTTGTGCCCCCAGGGGTATGGGCTTTGTTCCCCCCTCCCTGGGGGCACAACAAAGTATTTGCAGCCACTTGAAACAAGTGAATTGTGCATTTAAAATGGCACCTCGAGCTCGGTGGAAGGTTTGGAGAGACGTCTTTTACCAAAACTGGCCACGGCTTATAGACAAGTGCGGCCTATATATGTTCAAGTTTTATTTTAATTTTAAAATGTAAATAATAATAAATAAATAAAGTGCTATGTGTTGTCATCATTGTATGTTCCCATACAAAGATGAAATTGGCTCTCTGCATTTAACCCATCACACCTGAGATACACCCAGGTGGAACAGTGGGCAGCTATGAAGCACCCGGGGAGCAATTCGGGATTGGGTGTCCTGCTCAGAGACACCACAAGATGTGCAATGACCGGGGATCGAACCCAGGACCTTTGGGTCCCGAGTCAACCAAGACAGAGTCCCCTGTCCCTACACCATCCCAGCCCCTGTGGGCGGAGCTTATATTCATCTGCACTCAATAGTCTGGAAATGACAGTAGTGCCATCTTAATATATGTTGTCCACCACCAAAAGCAATATTCAAAGTGTGGTAAGAATTCTGATAGATATTTATACAAACCTCATAGATATGTTGGCAAACAGATAAATGTTAATAAGATTATGTCAGTTTTGATGTGCTTGTTTATAATGTTGTTTAAAATAGTTGAGTTCAGCCTGTTAGGGGTAAAGTTGAAAATGAAACGATAAACTAGTAGGTCTTGCAGAAGTTTCATTAAAGTTGTGTTTGAGGGCTGAACTCAACCATCCTGACTGAAGATTAATGAATGACAGCTGTTCCTCTTTCTTCCACTCGTGGTGCTTTTAGCAGTAGATCCACTCCTGTATTTACACCTAAACGACTTCTTCTGCGCTCGTCTGATTTGTTCATTTATTAGAGCCATCTTAATGTCGCTAAGCCAAGTGGACGCTCGAGTCACTTGGTTATATATAAATGATATAAATAATATGATCTACCATTTGATACAGTTCAGCAGGATAAGCTTCTTTTCATTCATTGCAGTGAGAACATTTAAATAAATGATGACCAGCCCTTGTAAAAAGAAGCTGTAGCTCGAGGGATATTTTTCTAAGGTTTTATTTTATTGACTTTCTCCCTCACATATTTTCATCTTCATAAAGAAAAACCCCAGAGACTTCACATGATTCTTAAGCTTGATAATTTAACCCAAATTACTGTAGTCCTAATCAGGCTTCTAGCTGACCCTTTTGAACAATGAGTAAGTTCTTTATATATATATATGTATATATATATATATGTATATATATATATATATATATATATATATATATATATATATATATTGCAAAATCACTATCAACCAGTATTTTTGTTTATAATCAGTAAAAATCTTTCATAGATCTTTTGAAAGCGACATAGACAGAAACATATTTTGCCTCAGACTAAGTCCTGATGACCTTTTCTGCTCAACATGTTGCACAGAATCATCATTATTGAAAACTTGGAAAAAAACACAATTTATTTTGAAGTCTCTTTAAGTTCTCAGTGGTTTTAATCTAGAAGTGCTTGAAGGCAGTAATCTATGCCATTATGTGATCAGACAGTAAATAAATAGTAAAAATCTTTTTTATTCATGCAGACTTTTTGATCCAGTATGAAGACTCACTGCATCATCGAGGCCATTGGCACAACCTTACAGAGGTTCCTGGAACCATGACAACAGCCCATCTCAAACTTTCACCCTACGTTCACTACACCTTCAGAGTTTTTGCTCTGAACGCCGTCGGTCACAGCAACGCCAGCAGCCCCTCCAAAAAGTACAAAACCGACCCTGCAGGTAGAGAGTCACTTCCCAGGCTGTGTGATGCTTCACCTGTTAACTCCATTCATGAATAATGTGGTGCTGGAACAAACATTAAGCAGTATTTTGTAACCAGACACATTTAGGTGACATTTTTTAGTAAGCAGCAGCTTAATGGTTAATGAGAATGATCATTGAAATCGCATGGTCTTCAACAATCTAATTTTCAGCTCCGGATGAGAACCCAGCAGGTGTGCATGGATTTGGAACTGAAAGTAACAACCTGGTCATTTCCTGGAAGGTAATAAAAGAGTGCATGGCTAACCTATTTCAGCTCTGAGGTGTTAGCTAGGGAACACCAAAATGCTCAATATTAAATAAATAAATAAAGCATTATGAAATAAGATTTTTTTTCTTCTTTTTTTCGCAATTGGTGTTTTCCATGATGGCTTAATTATTTTATTATGACTTTTCAGCAGAATGACTTCAGCTGTCAATCAGCGTCAGTGGGTTGGACCTGCACGCCCACTGGCTGATCCTTCATGTCCATTAGTTTTCCTGCTCACTGGTACAGCTAGCATAGCAGCTAGCAGCGACTTACTAGGTTAACTGTCATGAAGGATGACAGAGTTAATGAACTTCGTTCAGCTCAGGTAACTTTAGCAGAACAAACTGAGAGGATTACGTTCTCAGAAGATACAGGTGTCGTGATAAAAAATGATGGACTGAATATAAACGATTGGCGCAGCAGGAGCGCTCATGGGAGGACTCGCTGTTTTAGTTCAGAATCAGAATAAGCTTTATTATCATTGAGATACAACAAGAAAATGTCCGTACAGTCGTCCGAAAGATGGGCGGAGTGCACGTAGCTGCTGCTATATATATCGAGGCCTTCTTATCCTTTTCAGAATACATTTTTTAGATAGAAAAAGGGATAAAGACATGAGGAGAGGATAGTGGCATTACAAAAAAGATCTCTTCACACCTTGTCCTATCAGGACACAATTTAAGACATAAAAAAACTCTGCCAGCAGCACGTTTATGAATACGTTAGATATGCATTTGACGACGAGGCGGTCCATGAAGCACTAACAGATAGACCATTGTCCTGATAAGATGATGGTCAGCCGGCACAGTTCTGATAAGCTTCCACGGGGGGTGCAAGTTGCGATAGACAAAGCTTTTCCTTAGTTTACACATTTCTCAGGAAAAATTGATGTCAGTCTGTTTCGAGACCAACCAGGTAGTCAGATTCAGATAAGCCACAATTGTTGATTTTTTTTCAGGCAGATTATTTTTCTTGTCAGCCTTGAGTCTGTACTGATACTTCCAAGGTTGGAAATGGTCAGGTTAGAGTGCATTCTACTGGTCAATGCTTACGAGCCTCTCCAAGGTCATTTCATGCTGATGAGTCCCAAAGCCGCATGTAGTCTGTGATTCAAATCACTTCCAACTTAGAGTTTAGCTCGTAAATCAGCTGATTTTGAGCCCTCAAAGCATGAACCAAACCTTCACATAGGCAGCAGTCTGACGAGGGCCAAATTAGCTGTGGCCGTCTTCTTTGTATGTTGATAAACCAGGAACCAGACTATTCCAAAAACAGGAAACCTGTTATCATAAATCTAATTAAATGCAATTTCTCTGTCCTCAGTTGACAACAGAGATAGACGCATCACATTCCACTTCGCCAGAGATATATCCAGCTGCAGCTGTCGTCCGAGCAGATGAGGGTTCTCCAGGACCCTGTCACTTTGTTGAGAAGATTTTGTCATTTGCATCGAAAGTCCAGTTGGTCAGATCCAAAACATTAGTTTTCATTTCGGAAGATGTGTAAAAATAGGAACTGCTCCGATACACAGACAGAGCAAAAAAGCAGAAGGAGAACAGGGAGAGGGAAGAGAATGCGTGCGCCTCGTTCCAGAGCCAGTGAATTTAACAAGATTAACACGTAAAAGCGATTATTTGTTTGCTCTAAATTATAAATTATATCTAAATGATTAGCTCTAAATTATGTTTGTCAGCAAGCAGGTATTCAGGAAAACTCATGGATGTGAAGGATCAGCCAGTGGGCGTGCAGGTCCAACCCACTGATGTTGATTGACAGCTGAAGTCATTCTGCTGAAAAGTCATTATGAAAAAAATAAGCCATCATGGAAAACACAATTATGAAATAAAAGAATAAAAAAAATTGTAATAATGAGCTTATATATTTATTTCATAATACTTTATTTATTTATTTATTTTTAAGCATTTTGGTGTTCCACAGTTAGCTTTCGTTCAAAGAGTACTAATATCCTTTGTTTGTGTGTGTGTTTATTGTTTATGTGTAAATGTACACACAAATCATATTGACTTTATCTCATTTTCTCTTGTTCTGATTTTCCTTGTAGTTATTTACAAACATTACAAAAGGCATGATGTTTTACTTTAGTAGAAGTACTTTAATTTAAAATACTTTAATCTTTCCTTCTGCAGCCTCTGACCAGCCTCCAGTCTAACGGTCCTGGGCTTCACTACAAAGTGAGCTGGAGGCAGAAGAGACCGGGCGCTGAGTGGACGACAGAGACCGTGTCCAACAATTCCAAGTTTGTCGTGTCTGGAACGCCCACATTTTTTCCGTACGAGATAAAAGTTCAGGCTGTGAACGACTACGGAGAGGGGCCGGAGCCGGCTGTTGTTCTCGGCTACTCAGGAGAGGACTGTGAGTTCCTGTAGCTCTTCAGACCTTTAGACTTGTAGTAAATGACAAAGCAAGAGCCTAGAGTGAAGCATTTGGTTGTGCAACCTGTAACATTTACTTTGCCCTTTTAGTCTTGCTCTTATCTCATGCTATGCTGTTTTTTTTTTTTTTTACCAACAGTGCCGATAGCAGCTCCAGACAACGTCCAGGCTGTTGTAATAAACAGCACTCTGGCAAAGGTACACTGGGATGCTGTGCCTCATCATTTACTGCGAGGACATCTCAAAGGATACAAGGTGCTTTATAATACATTACATTAACTGTAAGTTGAACACGTATCACTGACAGGTGCACACCTTGAAGATGCACAGTCTTTTTTTGAAAATTTGAAAACTGTATGCAAGTCTAAGCAACTTAAGTTTGCGACTTAAAGATTTGACTTCTTGTGTTGATTCTATTGACATGACAAAAACATCATCATTCTCCCAGCAGACAAAGGAAGGTGCACAGTGATTTTGAACCAGAAAGACTATCATGAGAAAGTTATGACACTCTTTACTGACTTAAACACTTATGAACCTCTGAAAAGAGATCCAGGAAGTGGTTACAAGAAGAAGTTGATAGATTGCCTGAAAATTTTGGAACAGGACAAGGCTATTGACGGTATTCTGTACCACAGACTGTACCCAGGGGAGGCCACACCTAGTCTGTATGGTTTACCTAAAATCCACAAACAAGGTGTACCTTTAAGACCTATTGTCATCATGATTAACTCTGTCACTCACAATGTTTCCAAATATCTGACGTCTGTACTCATCCCTTTAGTTGGCAGCTCAGAACACCACATACAGAACACCATGGACTTTGTGGATAAGGTGAGGGATGTCATCATGGAGACTGATGAAACAATGGTCTCTTTTGATGTCACATCACTCTTTACGTGCATTCCTGTTGATGATGCAGTAGAGGTGGTCAGTTTAAGATTAAAATCAGACACCACTCTGAGCAGCAGGACCACGCTTTCCACAGAACAACTGTGCCAACTCTTGAAACTGTGCCTGCAGTCAACCTACTTCACATATGGGGAGCAATATTATAGGCAGAAACATGGGTGTGCTATGGGGTCTCCAGTTTCTCCTATTGTTGCCAACCTGTACATGGAGGAGGTAGAAAAGAGAGCCTTGACGTCCTTTTCAGGGACACCACCAAGTCATTGGTTCAGGTATGTTGATGACACCTGGGTTAAAATTAAATCTCAGCAAGTCAAACATTTTATTGACCACATCAACTCTGTGGATAAATACATCAAGTTCACACAAGAAGATGTAAAAAATGGCAGGCTGGCTTTCTTGGACTGTGAGGTCTCAGTCTCTGATAGAGGACATTTGCAAACTGAGGTGTACCGCAAACCCACCCACACAGACCAGTATTTGCAGTTTGACTCCCATCACCCTTTGGAGCACAAGTTAGGAGTCATCAGGACTCTGTACCACAGAGCAGACAGCGTCCCCACTAACTCATGAGCCAGGCAGAAGGAGAAATCCCACACAAGACAGGCTCTAGAGCAATGTGGATATCCTAACTGGGCCTTCCTGAAAGCAGAGAAGAAACCCAAACAAGACTCCAGTCAGCCAACAGGTGAAAAGGAGGAACCCAGACCCAGACCAGTGGTCATTCCGTATGTTGAGGGAGTATCAGAGAAACTGAGACGTTTATTTTCTAAACATAACGTCCCAGTGGCTTTTAAACCCCAAAATACATTACGGCAAAGACTGGTTCATCCCAAAGATCCAGTCCCCCGGCACAAACAGAGTAATATTGTATATGCTGTTCAGTGTCAGGAGGGCTGTGATCAGTCTTACATCGGGGAAACTAAACAGCCACTGGCCAAAAGGATGGCCCAGCACAGAAGATCAACATCATCAGGCCAGGACTCTGCGGTCTACACTCATCTCCAGGCCAGCGGTCACTCTTTCAGGGATGAAGATGTTCACATCCTGGACAGAGAGGAACGATGGTTTGAGAGAGGAGTAAAGGAGGCCATCTTTGTGAAAAGAAATCGTCCATCGTTAAACAGGGGTGGAGGCCTCCAGGTTCAACTCTCCCCCTCTTACAATGCTGTGATTGCTAGTATCACTCAGCCCTCTGTGAATAGTAAACAGCCATCAGTGTGCTAATGATCCATTGTTAGGCTGATGGTCCTTCTTGACCATGTGATCAGCTGGTTTTGGTTGTCAGCAGCAAAACTGGTTGATCCACTCTGAGACGGTGCTATTTAAGAGACTGAGGTGAAAACAGCACCTCAGACTGAGGAAGTCTTTCGGATGAAAGACGAAACGTTTCTACAATTTATTTATTACATTTTTTTTTTGAGTGTCCAGAGGACCAGACTTAACTTTTTTAGATTTTTCTACATGGTTTATTGAGCATGCATCAGGATATTCTCTTGATATATTTCTTACTGAGTTAGATAAATGCACGTTTCTTCATGGTGGTTGAATGCAGCTCTAAATAAAAGAGCAGTTCTCCGTCAAAGCTTACATTTTACAGAACTGATCTGGTTCACACTTTTGTCTCTTGGACATTAAGGAGCAGCTCATGTTAACTAAAATGTTAGTTTGAAAATATTTTTTAGGATTTTAACCTTGTTTAGGGATGGCAAAAATTGAGCAATAGCATCACTTTTGCAGGTACATTACTGGAAAAACCACAGCAGTCACAAACACAACCCTGACCACATGGAGACCAACATCCTTACCTTCAGTGGGGACCACATCCACGGGATGCTGCCTGGTCTGCACCCCTTCACTCCCTACTCGTTTTATGTAGTGGTCTATAACGGCAAAGGAGAGGGGCCCAAGAGTTCACTGCACCACTTCAAGACACCTGAGGGAGGTAAGACAGTGAAAGGCTCGCTACAGTCATAAATGGGATTTAATGGTTGCTGAGAAAGTTACATTTTAGATCACTCATCACCAGCTTATGGGCAGTTAGATTTTATTTTGTTATATATACACTGTTAGTTTAACTGGTAAAAATATTATGTAAAACTCTGTCTATGAAAAATAAAAAAATGTATACATACCTTTTCAAACTATAACTATGTTTTGTTTAAAGAACTTTAGCAAAGTTGTGAACTGCTACTCACAAAAGTGATTTCTTAAATAAACTAAACAAAATTTTAATCACATTAACTTCAAATATTAATAAAGGGTTTGGTGAGAGAGTGGTGGCGCAGAGGTTAGAGAAGATGGGCATGTGATCGGAAGATCGTCGGCTCAATTCCTGGTATCGACAATATCAAAATGTAGGTGGGAAAGGTGAAACACCCACACCTGCCTCCACCCTCATCTGCTCCACTCTGGGCCCTTGAGCAAGGCCCTTAACCCCCACCATGTGCTCCTCCGGGCGCCCTAGATAGCAGCTCTGTGCTCCACACAGAGGGCTGTGGTTGCTCGGTGGTCTGTGGTTGTGACAGGAAGGACATCCTTTGTAAAAATAATTGCCAAGTCTTTGTGTGACTTAGTTCGCTGTGGCAACCCCTCAAGAAGGGAGCAGCCGAAAGAAGAAGAAATAAAATTAAAAAAGGGTTTTGTGGAAGGTGTATGGACATTTTGTATTTCACCTCCTGTAAATATGAGTTATCTCAGTTTGGATAAACAGAGTTTAATTTGGAGTAGATTAATAATCTAACAGTGATTAAAATACTTTAAAAGTTTTGAAAAGCTTCTTGTTTTATTTATTTATGGCAGCCCCTGGCCCCCCTGCCTCTCTGGAAGTGACTGATGCAAACCTGGACTCTCTGACTCTCGTCTGGACACCTCCTGTTGAACATAATGGGCACATCACCGGCTACACCCTTAAATATCAGCCAGGTGAGTTTGCTTTATTTCAGAAAAGCAAAAGAGTTTATGAATGTCGTCCTTCATGTAGTTTGTAGTTTAGTATATCACTCTTTTTCATGTCATTCTGTTCTTGTCATTAGACAGATATTATCAATAGAGTATCGTAAAACATTTTATTTTTCATTACATTTACAACACCAATTAACAAATCAACTCTGGTCCCTTACCTTTTTACTTCCTGAATCCTACACCCCTCATATCCAAATTCTGACTTTTTCACTTTTCTCACACTTCATACAACCCCTCCATCTTTCTCTTTGTTCAACTTACTGCTTTCCAACTTCTTCCCCTCCACCGCTGCTGTCACCCATCTCTCACCACTGTAGTCAATAACTCCAATGAGCTGGGCCCAGAGGAGGAGCTGGCGCTGGCCGCCAACCAGACCTCCATCACTTTGCCCAACCTCAAGTACAGCAAACGCTACAAGTTTTTGTTGAGTGCCCAAACGAGCAGTGGAGTAGGCCCAGCTTCTTCTCAGGAAGCTGTCATCCTCCTGGATGAAGGTAAGTCATCGGATGCAGAAAAGTGGAGGACCACAAGCTGGACAGCAGCTTATTTCAATAAATTCATGAAATATAGAATAAAATCCAATAGTGTGTTTGGTTCGCTTTAATCTCCATTTAAAAGCAGAAAACTTTTCACTCTGTCACAAAATGTTCTCCAATCATTTACCCATTACAACAGACACAATACATTTAAAGCAACGTGTAGAAGCTAAACACAGGACATGATATATTTAGTGTAAGATCATTTTTGATGACCGTTCAGGACGACTGAAGTCTTGAGAATGTCGCCATAGAAACCGTGATCAACATGGCAGCAGCTTGTAGATCACTGGGCGGCTATGCCCCAAAGCACCAACTAATGGGATTATAATTTATGACATGAACATCGTGCTGGACTGAAACTGACGACTGAAACAAACTCATTAGGAAAATGTTTTGAAAGGTTATTAATCATTATTAGGATATTCAGTTCTCGCTATTTAAAAACGATGTAATTGTTTCTTTTTACCACAGGAAGTCACTTTGTTAGAATAAAAATCTAATTTTAAGCAACAGTTTGTAACAAAAATGCCATTTGTTGCTTCTAACTTTACAAAGAGCACATTTGCTTTTAACTTTTTCAAAATTATTTGAATAATTTCTTGAGCTATTTGACAAAACAAGCAGTCATTAAGACATCACATATGACTAATGACAATGCACTTTTCTCTTTTCACTGACATTTTATATCATGTGCAAACAGTACAAAACAAAAGCATTTTAACTGACCATGAACATATGTGAAACTGGTGCTTTATTGTTGCATCACTTTATTGTATTTGTGCAGATTTACACAACTTCAGCTCATCTTTTGTTCCTGTATGTTGCATAATTAGCATCATTTTACCCCAGCACAGTTAATTAGATCCTGACTCATGAATCTCCTCCCTGACTTTGACACAGCATGACCACCTAAATATCTCTCTGATCTAAAAGTGGCACCAGCTGGGGGGTGTTACAGAGCACCGTGACCCCCGTCACTTTGTTTCTCCATGCCTCTTTAACCTCAGGAAGCAGATTGTGACAAACGTGCGCAGCTTCTAAACTGATGCACATGCTCATCTTTGAGGACCCTCGCCATGACTTTTTGAAATTATGTGACCCTGCAAGTTGTGTGTTTGAGTTGTGCACATGTGACATGTGCCTTCTGACTTCCATTTCAAAACACCAGGCGAGACTATTCAAAGTGGTCTGCTGCTTTTCTGTTCCTGCCTCTTCCATGGTGGCTGCTGCTTCTTCCTGCTGCATGATCAGGGGTTGCTCAGCATGCTAATGAACTGTGTTTGTGTGTGTCCTTGTGCAAAATGTCTTTGTGGATTTTTATAAATGCCTTATGCATGTGTGTGCATGTGTATACACTTTGGGTGTGGCGCCATCTTTACCCTCTTGATGTTGTTTACAGGAAATACTCAAACCTCCCACCCTTTTGCATGGCCTCCTCCTCGTCGTCCACTTCACAAGGGTACAGAGCCTGCTGCGATTTCAGTCAACTGCATGTCTGATGAGTGTGCTGTAGGCTCATGTGTTTGCTGTTTTCATAGCGTAGTTGTCCCAGTTTTGTTGTCATGTAGGTTTGCGTAGCTTCATTTACAGCATGTAATGGAAGTATCAATCAGGCAGCGACTCGTTGAGTTGACCAGCAGACCCTCCTTGATGTTTGTCTTCTCTCTTGTGTGCGCAGCGAGGCCCGCGAGTCCTTTCGCTAACGTTAGCTACTCGCTTGAAGAAGACGGGGCTCTGATCAGTTGGAAGAACTGGGGCCCAGAGAAAAACGTTTATGTAGAATACATAACAGACAACAGTAAGCAAAGCATTCCTCTCAGTTTCATGCACAGGTGGGAAGAGACTCGTACTTCAGTGCTGGCTCCTGCAGAGGAAAAGAAAGATGGGCTTTCATATCATCTCTGAGTCCTGCCAGCAGAGACATAGATGTGATAAATTAACCCTCCTATGATTGGATTGCTTATTAGTCGGTGCTGCTATTGATTTAAGTTGTACTCATTACCAGCAACTATTTGGATGGATGCTATAGACATGTCCCAGAAAGCAGCTTACTATTTGTATGCCAGCTGAAGTGCTTCCCATTGTTTTTGTCCACCTGTAGTGAGGTGGAAAGCACTGTAGTATGACTCTCTTACCCCTACTGTTGTACTCATCCAGGTAATAATAATACATTAATTGTATCAAGCACATAATCCAGCGATCATCAGTCATTATACATTTCACCTTTAGCTCATGTTTACTTTGTGTATGGTGGCCCTGAGAGCACGCATGCTGATAAACATATTGAATTTACAGTACTAAGAATATTTACAGTGCTGTGCATACATTTTAAATTAGCCTTATTTTATTTGTACTTTTCATTCAAGAAGCCAGACCTTCTTGTAATCGTTTCAAATGGTCTTGATCAATATTTCTCTAGATTTTCAGAAGATCTTTCCAAGTTTTTACTTTGATGCTTTTTTTATTAGCTTTCTGAAAAAAGAGATGGGTAGGAAAAAAAACACAAAGATAGAAATAATGGTAACAAAAATAGAGGCCACACAGTTTTATAGTTGTATCTGGAAGTCATGTATATAAGAATTACCGTATTTTCCAGCATATAAGTCACCCCCGAGTACAAGTCGCATCAGTCAAAAAAAGCATCATGAAGAGGAACAAAACATATATAAATCGCTTCTGCATATAAGTTGCATTTTTAATGCGTCACAGCTGACCCGTCGCATTTATTATGTGTTTATTTTATGGTCAAAACTGATTCATTTTGCCTGGGTGGTGTGGCACCTTCCATCCATCCATCGCAGCTGGAACGGTTAGCTCTCCAGCGTTCCTCCACCTGCACCAGCTGAGTGAAGCGAGCGCACACAGGACGACTCGCTGTAGCAGTTCTTCAAAATTCAAAGTGTCAGTCAAAAATTGTGTTATTAATATGGAAAAAAAAAGTATTTAAGTTGCTTCGGCGTTTAAGTCACAGGACTGAAAAATCTCTGCACAAAAACTGCAACTTATACACTGGAAAATACAGTAGTGGTGAAAGAATCCAGCACATAAATTATTCCCCTGAAAATCATCAGATAATAGGCATAGAATTGGGGTTGGGGGGCAGCCCAAATACAAACAAAAGCATTGGAAGACCTTCAGAAAGTCGGAAGAACGTCTAATTAATGCCAACAAAGTCTGCCTCGTTAAAAGTGTAGCTTAGAGGAATGAGAAATAACTCAAGACTTTTGCACAGTACTCTACATTTTTCTGCTTGAATGTTTTTTTGTGTTTTGATGGTTTTAAAGAAACTCGAGTAACTCCAGTTGTGGCATAACTGCGTGCAATAAATAATCAGAACAATCATCCTTTTTTTTACTCATCTATTCAACAGCCAAACTGATTAATTCAATTCAGTTTATTTATATAGCGCCAAATCACAACAAAGTTGTCTCAGGGCACTTTACAGGAACATTCACATAGATAAAAGCCAATTAATAAAGTTCTCTATCTAAGGAATCCAGCAGACAAGTTGAATCTTGGCTTCGTTGCAGTCTCCCATCCTGAGCAAGCACAGTGGCAACAGTGGAAAGAAAAAACTCCCTTTTAAAAGGAAGAAACCTCCAGCAGAACCAGGCTCAGGACAAGCGGCCATCTGCTTTGACCGGCTGGTTGAGAGGACAGGAATGAGAGACAGACGAACACAGAATGGTAGGTCCAGTGTATCTGAAAGACAAAAAGCACATGTTAAGGATAGAAACAATAATTACAAATACAAAACAGGTTGAGCAGAGTAATTAAAGACAGTAGCAGAGTGAAAATTGTGGTCAGTTTGTCCTCCAGCAGTCTAAGCCTATAGCAGCATAACTAAGGGACAGCTCAGGAAACCCAAACCGACCCTAACTATAGGATTTAGCAAAAAGGAAAGTCTTAAGCCTAGTTTTAAAACTGGATAATGTGTCAGCCTCACGGACAGAGATTGGCAGTTGGTTCCACACAGAGGAGCCTGATAACTGAAAGATCTGCCTCCCATTCTGCTTTTGGAAACTCTAGGAACCACAAGTAAACCTGCAGTCTGAGAGCGAAGTGCTCTGTTAGGAAAATATGGAACAATAAGATCTGTAATATAAGATGGAGCTAGGTTGTTGAGAGCTTTGTAGGTTAGAAGTAAGATTTTGAATTCTATTCTGGATTTGACAGGGAGCCAATGGAGAGAAACTAAAACTGGAGAGATGTGATCGCTCCCACTAACTCCAGTTAAGACTCTGGCAGCAGCATTTTGGATCAACTGAAGATGTTTTAAAGAAGTATTTGGACATCCAGATAAAAAACCATTGCAATAGTCCAGTCTAGATGTGACAAATGCATGGACCAGTTTTTCTGCATCATTTTTAGATAAGATGTTTCTAATTTTAGTGATATTACGCAGGTGGAAGAAGGTGGTTCTAGTAACGTTTTTAATGTGGGGGATAAAAGACATGTCCTGATCAAAAATAACACCAAGATTTTTAACATTAGAGCTGGAGGACAGATTAATGCCATCTAAGGTGAGAGAAAGACTGAAAAATTCATTCCTAAGGTGCTCAGGTCCAAAAACCAAAACCTCAGTTTTGTCTGTGTTCAAAAGGAGAAAATTAAGGGTCATTCAGGTTTTTATGTCTTTAAGACATGCTTGTAGTCTAAGTAGCTGATTGGATTCATTGGGTTTAATGGACAAATATAATTGTGTGTCATCAGCATAACAATGAAAATTTATCCCATGCTGTTTAATAACTACCTAATGGAAGCATATATAAAGTGAAGAATATTGGCCCAAGCACTGAGCCCTGAGGAACTCCATGACTAACTTTGGTGTATGAAGAAGATTTATTATTTTCATTTACAAACTGGAATCTATCAGATAGATATGATTTAAACCATTTAGAGCTGTTCCTGTAACCCCAATATCATATTCAAGCCTCTGTAGTAAAATATTGTGATCAACTGCATCAAATGCAGCACTGAGGTCTAACAGGACCAGTATAGACACAAGTCCATTGTCTGAGGCCATGAGAATATCATTAGTTACTTTTACTAGTGCTGTTCTGTGCTATGATGAGCTCTAAACCCTGACTGAAACTCTTCAAACAGATTATTTCTTTGTAGATGTTCACGCAACTGACCTGCAACTATTTTCTCTAGAATTTTTGAGGTGAAAGTTAGATTAGATATAGGTCTATAGTTGGCCAGAATTTCTGAATCAAGGTCAGACTTCTTAAGTAAAGGTTTAATTACAGCAACCTTAAAGCGCTGTGGTACATAACCATCCATTAAAGACAAATTAAGTAGATTCAGAATATGGACATTAATTAGGGGAAATACCTCTTTAAACAGTCTGGATGGGATGGGATCTAGCAGGCATGTGGATGGTTTGGATGACGTTATTATTTGTGACAATTCAGAGAGCTCAACAGGACAAAAACTGTCCAAACATAAATCAGGCTCTGGTGAAATTTTTAAAGTTGATTAAAAACAGTTTTTTAATCCATTCAGTTGTTGAAACTATTCACATAAACATAAATACTTGAAAAGGAGTCTACCACGGTGACAGCACCATTTCAAGCAGATTTAAAGACAGCTGTTTGGATTTGCACCTATATTTAATGCTTTGTTGTGTTTTGACAAAATCTTTATCAAAAACTACAATGTTCCATAGATTTAATCTGTAGATTTCACTGAGATGATTTTTATAGAAACCACTTTAGTAACTAACTTTAGATCTGGACTCAAGTCATGTAGTTGTGATGACTAAAATCACATGAAATGGTTGCTCTCCCACTGGATGATTGTGTTTGATTTTACTCGTAACAAACAGTTTTATTATACTAAGCGTATTCGGTCTCTTTTTTTTTTCCGAGGCTGCAATATTTGATCCTGTAGTGACATTCAAATAGTTTTCTTGATTTGCACGGCCTTTTTGAAGTTGCAGTGAGCTTTAAGGGCCACCATACTAATTTATTCATGCACCTAATGCATCTTCAGAACTCAGAGAAAATCAATGATTTTAATCACATGGGTGGATGTTGTGATCAACCACATAGCTCATCATGTCACAGTCACCATGGTCCATTTGAAAAGTGTCTTTCACCCCCTCCAACATGCCTCTCTTCATCAACGTCCCTCCTGCAGGTGAAGAGGAGTGGCAGAGAGAGCTCGTGAATGGCTCTGAGAACGTTAAGCTGACTGGCTTAAAGGTCGGCCTCCCCTATAGGGTGCGCGTGGTGGCCATAGGTCACCGCGACCAGCCGCTCCACTCTGAAGAGCTTTTTGTCACGGTCCCAGGTGAGGCACTTGTTGGGATGAAGCCTCTGCTGTGGTCTGAGCCGGGCCTCGCACCGCGGCGCTTATGCAGAACGTTTAGCCATTTGAGCTGTTGTTTAATCTGACAGTAGTGACGTCGTGTAGCAGCGTGCATGACTCTCTGGTTTATGTCCTGATTAATTATCGTCAGTGCAGAGTTTTCAATCTCTTAGTTTGGATGTTCAAATGTAGAAGTTCTTCAGAGTTTTAATCTCTAACTTAACGTCACTCACAGGAAACGAGCCCATTTGTGTGTAAACGTTGTCTCTGTGTGCATCTTAGTGTTTGTGCACTTGTCTTCTCTGATTTTGTACACAGCTGAGTCCTTGCTGCTAAAAGCCTATAGATTTCTAACTCGCCTAACAAGATTACCTTTAAGCATGTGCACTTTTTATTCCAGCCTTAAACTGAAATAACTAATAGCTTTCATACCTGTCAGAGTAATGTCCAACAACCCTTTCTGCGTTCAGTTAGGAATCTTTTTTCTTGTCGCTGATAAAGAGTTGACTTGGGTTCCAGTAATGAAAATGTTGTTTTTTGTCCTTCTCTGGCCAGCTGTGGCGAGCAGACAGGTGGACATCGCCACTCAGGGATGGTTCATCTGCCTCATGTGCGCCATCGCACTGCTCATCCTGATTCTTCTCATTATCTGCTTCATTCAGAGAAATAAAGGAGGAAAATATCCCGGTGAGCACAAACATCCCCACAAGTAAACCAAGGCTGTGAGGCTTTCTGTTTTCTTTAAACGTCACTTTGAAATAGATTGTTTCAGCTGGTTTTGGTCTCACTGTGTTTGTTTGATTTACCAGTAAGGACATAGATCACTTCCACATCTTTCTCATGTTGTTTTAATGGGACATTTTCCCTCATATTTACAGTACGCTTTTATAAAAAAATAAAAATCATTGCTTTAGTATATTTATAGTACACGTTTACCTAAACTGCCTTCTGTATCTCTCCAGTCAAAGAGAAAGAGGACGCACACACAGACCCTGAATTCCAGCCAATGAAAGACGATGAGTGTACTTTTGTGGAATACAGGTGAGAGAAGACGCTCTGGCTTCCCGAGCCCCCCGCAGCCTCCATTTTTAACCATTAATCCTGGCCCTGCGCCCACTTCTGGCCCAGATCGCTCTCTGACTGGGCCTGCAACGCTTCACTCCCTTTCTTCTTCTCAAACGTTCCAGCTGACCACTAAATCACTCAAATCCATCAAAGATGGGATGAAGTATCCTCAGTCTGACCTTCTGCTACAAAGAAGCACAAGACTTTTTATCTGGGTTGTGGGATGTCTTGGCCACTGATGTTGGACATCATGAGAGTGTGGAATCATTTAAGGAGCAGGATTCTTCAGGTCTAAGAGATTCATTGTTTCAAAGGTTGAACTGTGACTGTTGCAAAATATAAAGCTGTTTCAAGCATTGGATTTAATCTCAGATAATAAGCTAATCATGTAGAAAACATTGTATTAACAGTTTGCTTCATGCATTTCTGCTTACATGAGCTGAAAGGACAGAAAAACATTAAACTTCTGACTTCCAGCAGTTACTCCGTTACATCTTCTCTGTGGGCTGCTTCTCCAATCACACGCTGAAGTTCAAAAACAGAACAAAAAGAAGAAGCACTTTATTCTGTATATCCATCATTTCTCCACTTTGATTTTAAAAATCAATTTATAAGATAGTCTTGCTTTTATATTTTGTATGATATTCCTTTTTGTATTAAAACAAAAGTATTAAATTGGTTTTATGCAGTTATTATATATACATATATATATTATGCACGGATCGACAACAGTCATTTTGCTTTAGATAAAGTGCTGAATGGAAATGCATTATAGAAATGCAAATGGTTGCAATGTGACATTAAAAGCATGTTTGAGGGACGCCTGTCAACTCTGAGCTGGTTGTTGCTGTTACTGACGGTCAGTTTCTGTTCATAAAGAGTGCTCTTATTCTACGTTTCTGTCATGACTCGAAATTCTGAAAAAAGGTTCAAACCTGCAGCATGGTTGCCCAACATTATGTGTAGTTTACATTCAAAGTGTAACTACATTTTTCAACATAAGCTGCAAAGATGCACTTCTACACTGCAGAAGCTTTAAATCTCCTTAAAATGCACAATATTATTTAGAATCAGCTTCTCCAAGTTATTAGGAGAGGAGTCCATGAATTTGTGGCTGTTTTCAGCATCAGATTTTGTTGAAGAAACTGTTTAAAACTCCTGAAGTGAGGTTGTGTGGAAAGGTTAAAATTAATGAATATGTTACCTGTTGTAGATGGTCTGCTTGATCTCAGTTTTGAGAAATAGTTTAATTAAAACCAGACTGATGAGCTAATGGTTCGTACTGGTTCATTTCAATAATTTCCTTACATAGAGAACTTTACTAATTGGCTTTTCTATATATGTGAATGTTTCTGTTCAGTGCCCTGAGCCAACTTTGTTGTGAACTGGCGCTATATATATAAACTGAATTGAATGGAATTGAACGTTACACATATTTATATAAGCATCAATTCATTAAGAAGCTATTTACAAATGTTTATATAATTCTGAAACACAAGCAGCAGCAGCTAGCTGTAGCCCTTCTGATGCTGGTTGGGACACCTCTGGCAGAAAGATGCCAGAATAACAGTGTGATGTGAAATTGGCGGTGGTGTTAATGTTTGTGCAATAGAATTCACATGAACTGCTGTGAATGTTTTAAAGATAAGAGCTGTTATAATGAAGTAGATAAATTGTTTGTTCAGAAGGTTCCGCGAGGGTGCAGACTGTTACGAAATGTTTTGGGTCAAACTTATCTCCTATTTCAGGAAAGGAAAACGTGTTTATCTTATGGGAAGAAAACCAGGTGTCAGAAGTCTGGGCACACTGCCAGAGATAAGGTCTGCTTGACAACATTGCAATAACAAGCTTATGTTTATGCAAGCCTCTGATGTACATTTAGGATATAAAAGTGATCAGGGCTAGTTTGAGAGAGGAATTTTTCCTTTCGTTCTTGTGCTGTTCTTGCTGTCAATCAAAGTCAAAATGTGAAAATTGTTTTTATTTAATGATTAAATAAACAAAGTAAAAAAATCTACTACATTTTGGTGCCCAACATGGGGCCTTCTGAACAAACAACTTCTCTACATCAATAAGACAACAGAGGGAGTGGTGGCGCAGAGGTTAGAGAAGGTAGACTTGTGATTGGAAGGTCGCCGGTTCAACCCCCAGATCGACAACATCAAAATGTGGGTGGGAAAAGTGAACCATCCACACCTGCCTCATTGGCCCCACTCTAGGCCCTTGAGCAAGGCCCTTAACCCACACCATCTTCTCCCCTGGGTGCCCTAGATGGCAGCTCTCTGCTCCAAACAGAGGGCTGTGGAGCATCAGGAAGGGCATCTGGCTTAAAATAAATAAAAAATCAAGTCTTCGTGCGAGTTAGTTCACTGTGGCAAACCCTGAAGAAGGGAGCAGCTGAAAGAGAAAGAAAACACAAAATAAAATAAATAAGACAACAGCAGTCTTTGGTCTTGACATCGCTCAGAGCAGCTGTTAGCTCATCGATCCAGTCCAAATTCTGCAAAGTACAGTCGTTTAAAGAGCACAAAATTCTACTAAAGATCTGAACTATCTCTTACATAAACCAGTTATTCTGTAGAATTAATTTACTAGAATAAATAACATTTATTGGTATGAAGTTGCAAAGTTCACTTTAAACGTGTTTGAACTGGTTTTGGAACAGCATCTTAAAGTGTATAACTTTGTTGAGTAAGCTCAATTTGCAAAATGAGCTTAGTGGCACCAGCTTATTATTGGTTTTGATCTTTTATAGGATAAAAAATTATTAAAAATAATAAGAAAATGTTGAATGGCATCAACCTCTGGTTTTTTTGACTAAAGATTGGATGAAAACACCGGTCACCAACTCAGAACAGATTAAATAAATCACCAGTCCCAGTCCACAAACTACAGAGGCATCTAAAAAAATTGAGAAATAGTACAATTTGTTTTTGTCAGCCATTTCAGAAAGTTAAACTTAAAATATTACATAGATTTATTACACATAGAGTGAAACATTTCAAGAACCCCTTCACAATATTCCAATCATCTGAGACACTGAATGTTGGTGTTTTATTATTTGTAACACATAATCATCAAAATTACAAAAACAAAAGCTTGAAATATTTCACTTTGTGTTTAATGAATCTAATTTAGTTTCACTTTCTGAAATGAATGACAAAAAAACTGCACTTTTTTACAATATTCTAGTTTTTTTTTTTTAATACACCTGTTTTGTGAGGGATTTTTTTTTTTCTTTCCCATCTTTGTTTTTCTAAGCAGGACATCTAAAAATAAGCCAATAAAAACCCAATGTTACTCACCTGATCCGTTCTTTGCATGTCACTAATCTACAAACCTCACATCTTCCCACACGTGCACGAAAAGTTGTAAAACACTTTGTAGGAGTGGTTGTATGTGTGGGATTTCAGTGAGACGTCCTCACCTGGTCTCGAGAGTGTAGGTGTGAGTAAAGGTAAGGGTGGGGGGCGGGGGGGGGGGGGGGGCTGTAGATACTGAAGTCACTGTGGAGAAAAACATCCAGTTTAATATTTGATCATGAAGCTTTCATCATGTTCAGTGCCTGTTAAAATCATGTTCTATTATCTGTGGCTTCATGGCGCCACTCGTCTTCTTGGAGATTTTTTAACGATTCGTTATTTCATTAAAAAAAATACTGGACATTATGAAGGCTTTGTGTTCATACATTACTGACGTTTACCTCATGGAATGTTTTTATCAGAGCCAAAGAAAACTTTCTTTGCAATTGTTTCATGCAACTTGTGACTTCTCTCATGCTTGCTTTTGGGGAAGGGATGTGTGGCTGAAAACTTGCTTTACAAGTTTTATTCACTTCATTGCACCGGATCTTCTGTTTGTCATCACAACTTCCGTCTTGGGAGCCGGGGGGGGGGGGGGGGGGGGGGGGGGGGGGCAATGCTTTGGTCACACACTTGTGTATTTGGTTTCATGGGGAATTTGAACAAAGTATGATTGCTTTAACTTTATTCCCCTGTTGCCTGATGGAAACCATGTAATCGTGATTATTTTTACAACCATAACTGAAAAAGTTGGTGCATTGTGTAAAATCTCCTAAAGAACTGAATGCAACACTTAGTAAATTTAATAAACCTTTATTTTATTCTTTATTGAACATAGTAAACATATCAAAAGTTTAAACATAAAGAAGTACATTAAAAGGGTAATTTTGAATTTCATGGCAGCAACAATTTAAAAAGTGGGATCAGAGGCACAGTGGTGAAACGGGTAGAGCTGCTGCCTCTCAGCGAGCAGGTTACCCTGGTTCAAATCCTGGTCCAGGGTCCTTTCTGGGTGGAGGTTGCATGTTCTCTCTGTGCATGCATGGGCTTTCTCAAGGTACTCCAGTTTCCTCCCACAGACCAAAACATGCATGTTAAGCTGATTGGTAACTCTAAATTGTCCCTAGGTGAGAGAGTGAATGGTTGTTTGTCTTGTCTGTCTCTATGTGATGGACTGAAGACCTGTCCACAGTGACTGCTGGATATGGGCACCAGTGACCCAGAAAGGAAGAACCAGATAAAGATAATGGATGGATGGAGATTTGCATTCTGTTCTTTATATATATATATATATATATATATATATATGTATATATAGACATATTACACAACATACCAACTTTTTTGTTGCTTCAGTTGTAGACTTTGAGCAAGTCAAGCTAAAATGTATAGAGCATTATTTTCCACACTCATGGTTATAAGTAATAATTGGCAGCTGCATGCTCCATCTAAAACAAAAAAAGAAGTTCTCACTAACCTACCTGTTGCATCAGTCACTTCATCTCACCTGTAACGTCTGCATGTTTTCTCCCTCAGTGACAATGAGGACCATAAACCGTTAAAGGGGAGCCGCACACCGTCCAACGGCACAGTTAAGAGAGACGACAGTGACGACAGTTTAGTTGACTACGGGGAAGGAGGAGACGGACAGTTCAACGAAGACGGCTCCTTTATTGGCCAGTATAGTGGGAAGAGCTCCTGCAGGGACAATGCTGAGGGCCCTGAGAGCTCGGAGGCCCCGTCTCCTATAAATACCATGAACTCCTTGAACTCTTTTGTGTAGCTAATTGGTGCTTGCAGAGCAGGATGGTGTGCTGCACGGACTGCCTGCATCCTCCTCAGTCCCAAACATCTCCCCTTCCCCTGCGCTGCATGGCTTCTTGATCATACACCCCGTCTGCATTCGTACATGATCCAAGAAACAAAAAGATCATCGGAAGATATTTATGCTTTCGCTTCTTTACAGAGATGTTTGGAAACTGTTATAGCACGGTGTATGTGTTTTTTCTGTGCACGTGACCTTTGCTTATTGAGCTCAGTTGAAGGCCAACAGGGAATGCTGACAGCGCAGTAGCTTCCCATAGTGCTGCTGCAGCAGTTTGTGCCTTTCCACACAATCACTCAGTTTTTAAGACTCGTTTCTTTGAGTTCATGTACCAGAACGGAGACAGTAATGGGACTGCAGGTGTCACATCCAAGAAGATCCACCTGAGGACATTTTGGACGGGAACTTTGATTCCTCTGTGAATTATCACGCTCACGATGAATCAGCTCTAAACGTTGTTTTAAGCTTCTTACGGTGCACGAAAAGGTGATTGATGTTATATCTGCAGTGTATTAATGAATGGAAACCTGAGTGTGTGTCAACATGTGTGTGTGTCAGACATCACTGTTTTCAGTTTTTATTAGGCAGCATTTGTTCATATGTACCAACTAACGCTGAGGGCCTTTGGGTGGGATGAAGATGTTCTTTTTTCTTAACTTGCATCAAGTTTTATTTTCTTAAGACCTTGTTGTAAATACTTTGATTGTACAGGGACAAGCATCATATATGGTAGTTAATAAGTGGCAATGTTGTGCATGAATTGGTTTCATTTGTTTATTGGGCTGTAATAAATGTAGACTACTTGTAGAAAATATATACATAAAAGTAATTGCTATTTTTTTTCTTGCTGTGCAAATTGTACATTGTAATGCAACTAACTGGACTGATTTTTTTATACATAAATTATTGTTTTTCTAATTATTATAACTTAGGTATCTTTCATCAACATCATGATGCGCAGACTTATAAATTTGTACTGGTTTTACTCATTACCATTTTATTCCTGCTTTTCTGACAGTTTTGTATTTAAGAAACAGATTTGTACTGACATTTTTCCCCTTCAATTGTAAGTTTTATTTTTTTTTAGTACAAGTATGACATTTTGGCTGCAGAAACTACAACAGCTAAATAAATGACAATTTGCTTCATGTTTTCTGACTCTTAGCTCATAAAGTCCTTTCTTGACAAATACAGACATTGTTATTCTGTCTTTGCACAGTTAGTGCTACATATTGTAGCCATCACTGACAATGAAAGCCCATAAAGAAATGATTTGCTCTTTCAGGATGCTCTGCAGCCGACACTCATTTCACTAATAGCAAGGGGAAATAAATATCTAATAAAGAACATCTTTGCAGCAAGTTAACATCCACAGCAGCTTTACCGTGGAACGTTTAGGTGCGAGGGCTAATAACTGCTTTGCAGCATGAGATCAAGTGTTCCTCCAGTTATAGGTCTTTTGCATTGTAAGGCCCAGCATGGCTTGGGTCAGTCCAGCCTGGGTTCGAGACCAGGTTTTGAGTCTTTGCATTGGGCAGTCTGGTTCATATTTAACAACCCAGTAACCCGGGGTTTCATGGGGGCCGACTGGTGCTAAAGATTTTACTGGTCCGGCTGTATGTGTGACTTCAAACAGCTGTAAACAAGCCAGCATTAGCTAGCGTTAGCTTACCTTCTTTCTTCTTCTTGCACTCCTGCAACAATACAGTACAACTTTATTTATAAAGCACTTTAAAACAGCACCGTTGGCCAAAGTGCTGTACACTGACCCAAACAAGCATAAAGCCCATAAAATCAACTGAAACCGTGAAAGTAATGAACTGTTAAAATCATAAATCAGCAAACAGTAAAAACAATAAAGCAAATAACTTAAAAACATTAAAACCAACATTTCAAGCTGAGTTCAAAGCCAAAGAGAGAAAAAAAAGTTTATTCAGGGAAGATTTAAAAACAGGAAGTGAGTCCACCTTTCTTAACATACAAAACTAGTTTGTTCCACAATTTAGGGGCAGAGACTGAGAACGCTCAGTCACCTCTCAGCCTCCTGTTTGGAACGACCAGCAGCAGCTGATCTGCTGACCTGAGGGAGCGTGAGGGAACGTATGGCTGGAGCAGGTCGGACAGATACTGTGGGGCGAGATCATGAAAACATTTGAAAACAAATAAAAGGACCTTAAAATTGATCTTTAAACAAACTGGGAGCCAGTGTAATGATTCTAAAACAGGGGTGATGTGCTCTTGTTTTGTGATTCTTTTTTGCGGCAACATTTCATGTCCTCATGTTTCTCTGACCCTGATTTTTTCTAAAATGTGCCAAATATTTATAACAAAGTATTTTAATTATACATTTAGATGTTTGCCATCATTCAAATATAAATGAAATACATTTAAAATATTATTTTGTACTTTACACACCTTTTTGGTGACACACATGCTCAATTTCATTGTGTCCACAGTGCAGTGTAATAGACTTCCTCAAGAAGTTTAAACTATAAAATAAAATAAAAAAATGTCTTCAATATTTTGATTGACTGGACTAAACCTTATTTTATTATGCAATTGAATCTGTTGGAACTATTTTTCTTGTTTGATATTTTCACATATTCTACATGTCCCAGTAGTAACGTTCCACCGTGTTAGAATGTTTCCTTTTGCCTTCAAAAAGACTACAATTCCATAAAAGCTATTTACAGGAAGTGACATCAATTGATTTTGAAGGAATTTTAACCATGGAGAACAAGATAAGCTTCAACTGTCACTCTCTTCTTAATTTTTTTTTATCTTTAATATATTAAACCTGTATGAGTTAACCTTAAAGTTCCACCCTGTTAAGATAAATTGTGGAAAATGTTTATTCAGTAGAATTTTAAAAACAACATATTAGATGTAACGATTAAAGGTTTGTTATTCTGTTGAAGGTTAGCTAGCTAAATGTTGACCACATAAAGAGCTACAGTAAGATTAGCTAAAAAAAATTCCACCCTGTTAGGTTTATGAACCAAACAGGGTGGAACGAGGATCTAACAGGGTGGAAATCAGGGTGAAAAGTA
>NC_056507.1:35142810-35162823 GCF_014905685.2 Nematolebias whitei
CCCCCCTACTTTTCTATCATCTATCAAGATAATCACCCTTCCACACACCCCACCCCCACCACATGTTTTATCTGTGCTTGGCTTGATGGGTCTGCGTGTGTGCTGGGGTGGGGTGGGGGGTTGGTTATACCTTTGGATGAGACTCCGTGAAGATCACTGGGGCTAAATCACATTTATTCTCCCTCCCATCCCTCTGCTGTGTCCCCCACCCGCCTGGCTGATACATGACAGCCAGCTATTCTTCCCCTCAGACAGCAGGGTGTTTGCTGTTCCTCTTATTCACCCCAGAGACCGACCTTGTAACAGTGTTATTCACCAGCAGGGTCGGTCTATTTGCTCTGCCTCGTAGGAAGATGTTCGTCTGAGGACTGAATACGTCTGGAGCTCAGATAACCTACATGAAATTAATAATATCTCTTTGGGACGCCTATTATCTCTTTATCTTGCTCTTTATGGATTCAATGAATTTACTCATTTATTAAATCCCTAAGGCTTTTTAAATTTATTTATTTGTCTTTTTTTTTTTTTTACCCACCATGTTTTTTCATCCATCCTTTGTGGGCTGTGGATAAATCCCTTTTTTCTGTGTTACTAACAATTCCCACCTCAGAGAAAATAAAATGTGTTTTTGATAAAAACAAAAGTCAGAGTAAAAACCACAGAACAACAAATCTGACACAATCAGCTTGATACAACCAGAATGTAATCTCATCTTTAGAAAACATTCAAAACAACTTCTTTGATTTCTTCCGGCCAAAATTCATCCAATAAGGTTAAGTCCTTCAATTAATTCCACACTGCTCTTTGGCAAAGATTGCCTGAATTATTTATAGAGGATCTGCCAGAGTGGATTATTATTTGTCTGTTCGGTGTTTATATCCAAGATTTGAATCTAATCTCAAGGGAACGAGACGGTCCTGTGTTTGGACTGAAACAAGCACGAGGCGTCGTAATTAGAAGATGTGGCCTTTTGATATCTGTCTGATGGAAAACAGGCCGACAGTTCATGATGCCGACTCATTCCACATCCACTCCAGGTGGTGTGTAAACATGCAGATCTAGTTATTTATTTAGGATTGAAGATATTTGGCTCATATGATTTTGCTGCTGTGTTGAATTGATAGAATGAAGTTTGTCCTGATCGATGCTCAATAATCCAGGTAAAAAAAAATCCAACAAAGTGAAGTCAGGTCCTCTGGACGGTTTCTTTTTGTTGAAACGTTTCTTCTTTCATCCAAAAGACTTTATCAGTCCGAGGAGCGACAACAACTCGGTCTTATAAGTCTGTAGTCTTGTTGCAGCTCCTCAGACTGATTAAGTCTTTTGGATGAATGATGAAACATTTCATCAAAAAGAAACCATCCAGAGAAACTGACTTAACTTTGTTAGGATGTTTGAAAGTTCTTTGTCACTGGTTAAAACTTCACCATCAAGAGAAAAGTGATGTGTATCATTTACCCATTAACCATTTATTTTACATCCAGGTTAGTTAACTTCCTGGAATCAAGCTCTGAAAACTCTTTACCTCAAGTTGTTTTCTCAAAAGGACCCCATTTAACTCTTGCCAGACAATAATTTGAAGAGACAAAAAACTTTGAGTCAGATGCAAGTTTCAAAGGTTTATTCACAGCCCCAGAAAAAAAAATTAGGTCAGCAAACAAGCCTTGAGTCAAGGTTCCGGTAACATTGACTGACTAACAATGTTCCTCGGGTGAACAGTTCCTCTTGGAGTACAGTCAGTCCTTCGTCTTTTCAAGGTTCAAGGTTCAAGCTGACTTTATTGTCATTCGCATCACAAGTGGTACATGTGGTGGAATGAAATTATGTACACAGGGTCCCAGTTACATCCAACAATAAAATGTAAAAGAAAAACAGTAATAACATCTAAGATATGAACTAAGAAAAACAACAACTAAAAATACACTAGCTAAACATTACGTCAAACAGCAGCACGAACATGAGTCTGTGTGAGCAGATGAGCACGCATGAACACATTAACATGAAACAGATCAGCAGCAACATTGAAACAGATCAGCAGCAACATGATGTGATTTTTCACAATGATTATCCTAGTTAGAGATTCGTGGGTTTAACAGCCACAGGGTAGAAGCTGTTCCTCAGTCTCATTGTTCTACACTTAATGCTCCTCAACCTCCTTCCTGAGGGGAGTGGGGCAAAAAGTGTGTTTGCTGGGTGAGTGGGGTCCTTCATGATGCAGGTGGCCCTCTTCCTGCATCTGGAGGTGTAGATGTCTGGGATGGTGTAAAGGCTGACTCCAACCGACTTCTGTACAGCCTTCACCACTCTCTGCAGAGCTTTTCTTTCTGCAGCTGTGCAGCCTCTATGCCACACGTTGATGCTGGAGCACAGGATGCTCTCCACTGCACACCTGTAGAAGGAGGTGTGGACTGAGCTTCCCAGTCCAGCTCATCTCAGCCGCCTGAGGAAGTAGAGTCTCTGATGAGCTTTCTTGATCATGCTGGTAGTGTTGTTGCCCCAGCTGAGGTTGTCATTCATGTGTACACCCAAGTACTTGTAGCTGGAGACCACTTCCACTGAAGATCCTCTTATGTTCAGGGGGGTGTAGTTGTGTTTGTTCCTTCTGAAGTCCACAGTTATCTCCTTTGTCTTCTTCACATTGATGTGACGGTTATTCTCTTTGCACCAGCTCTCCAGGTGTTCCACCTCCTACTTGTAGCTGGACTCATCATTGTTTGTGATGCATCCCACCACCGCTGTGTCATCTGCAAACTTTACAATGTGACAGCCTGGATTGGGAGCTACACAATCATATGTGAGCCGAGTAAACAGGAGAGGGCTCAAGACACATCCCTGAGGAGAGCCAGTCTGAGGGTTATGGCAGAGGAGGAGAAGTTGTGGATCCTCACTGACTGTGGTCTGTTTGTTTAGAAGTCTAGTACCCAGTTGCAAATGGAGGGGCTTAGTCCTAGTGTGGATAGTTTGTCCAGCAGGGTTTGGGGGATCATGGTGTTGAAGGCAGATGTGAAGTCCACAAAGAGCGTACGGACGTAAGAGTCTTTCTGCTCCAGGTGGTCGAGCGCAGTGTGGACTACAGAGGAGATGCCGTCCTTTGTTGATTGATTCTCGCGATATGCATACTGATGAGGGTCCTCGTTGATGTTGATGGTCGTTTTGATGTGGGTCATGACCATTTTTTTAAGCATTTAGCGACTATCGGGGTGAGGGCCACTGGCCAATAGTCATTCATACCAGTCACTGTAGAGCTTTTTGAGACTGGGATGATGGTGGCAGTCTTCAAGCAGGTGGGAACTGTCTCCAGGGTAAGTGAGGTGTTAAAAATGGCTGCCAGCACCTCGCAGAGCTGATCAGCACATTCTTTCAACACTTTTCTGTGGATGTTGTCTGGGCCGGTTGCCTTGTGTGGATTAATCCTCCTGAATGTACTCGTTACCTCTGCTGAGGTCACGCTGAGATGCGCTTCATCCCAAGAAGGGGTCTCTGCAGGCAAATTCGGAAGGCGTATCTGGGCGCTCATATCTGATTGGACTATAGGAAAGTGGGCGTATCTGGGCGGTCATATCTGATTGGACGATAGGAAAATGGGCGTTTCTGGCCGGCCGGATCTGATTGGACGATAAAAAAAAATGGGCGTGTCTGGACGGCCACATCTGATTGGACGATAGAAAAATAGGCGTGTCTGGACGGCCACATCTGATTGGACGATAGAAAAAAAAGGCTGAACGATAGAAAAAGAAAGGCTGAACGATAAAATGCCGTAACCACAGACACATGATGTCTAAAAACAAGGCGTTATTGGCAGATTGTGTTAACCACAGGCATATTATGTCTATGGTGTTAACCGGTTCGACATTAGCGGCGTCTCGGTTCGACATTGCTCCAGTATACTGCCGCGGCGTCTCCATAACTTCTTTTTTCGACTCTCTTAACACAGAACTTCCGGTTACATTTCAAAATAAGAGCAACATAACTGGGTAGTGGGGAGAGCTAAATGTTAGGTTTTTTTTTAATACCTAGCCATAACATTAAAAAAACAAATTCCATTTTGGTTGTTGAAAAATGTGAACAAAGTTACAATCGATTCATAAAGAAAGAAAAATATTAATGATACTTAAACTGGCCTTGGGACAAAGGAGGTTTCCTTTAACTTCACATTTTCTTGTTCAACCTGCAGTCACTGCAGATGAGTGATTGTCAGTTTCTGTAAGATTTCTGCAACTGGAGCAGGTATTTCTGTTTTTTACTGGTTAACTTCCTCAGCTGTCTCACATTTTAAAGGTCAACCCTACTCCATGTTTCAGTAGAAAAAAAGCACATTTAGGAGTCAGTACATAACCAGACTTTTGGCCCTCACACCTGTACCCAGTTGCTCATGCTGCATGATGAGATCAGATTTATCCATATTTTAGAAATTACATTTAGCTTAGTCGACAAAACAATACAAATGAAGACCGTCTTAAAAAAAGCTCTTGGTTTTGCAGTAAGCAGCCTGATTTCAAACTGACATCTTGGCCAAAGGTAAAATAAAAATCTTTGTGTTCTCAGAAAAGTTGTTTCAGGACCTCCAATAAACTTATGTACACATCAAAGCACACAAGACAGATTCAGGAATTCTCTTTGTTTTCCAGATTTCACATTTGTTATTACCTTAAAACATACTCAGACAACATTTGATGCATCATTGAATTTTTTTTATTGTTTATTGGGACATCCATTTTTAGAAGTCATCGTAGCATCTGTTGGAAACACAAAACATAGTACAGTTAGGGTGTTGCTAGTTGTTACTTATTGCAATGTGTGGGCATCACAGTACAAGAGCTGGACTACTAACCCTGCATCCATGGCACAAAGTGGCTGCAGTACCCAGGAGGAATGGCTTCACTGTGGAAGGCCCTCAGCTCGCCTCTTTTGCTGCTGCCCCAGAAACCTGCAGCACAGTCTTTAAATTCTTCTCCACAGCTGAAGCAGACAGAAATGACATAAGGCTTTCTGTGCTCAGCCTGAAACTCTTCAGAATATTTCCTCCACTTCACAACACCTGAAATTGTAATAAAAATATGATTAGATCACCAAGCACAACATTTTTACAAAATAGCAGTTCTACACGGCCTGGGCTGTTTTCCTTCCCCAATCTATTCAAAATGAATACCAAAAGGTAATTTTGATATTTTTTTCACAAGAAAAAAAAAGTTGATTTCCTAAAGTTTAACTATAAATGAAGGAATTTGTGCATTCAGGTAATTGAAAATTAAGTAATTTCTCTAACATCCAACCCATTTTAGCCACTGAGCCATACCAAACACTCATAATCTATTCTTGAATGAATTATTGACTATTATTGACAAATTACAGACTTATTATTGAATAAGTTATTACTCATTATTGAATCATTGACAAATTACACTCATGTTCGTGTTAACTCATGTTGCAACAAGGTCAGCAACTTTTGACTATTACTATGAACTATGTTAAACTTTGGAGGTGATTTATTTTGAAAGTCAACATCAGATATTGGTCAACATTGTTGGTCAACATCTTGGGGTCTTCTAGAGTCAACCTGAAGTGAGAGTGGTTCCTGACATGGCAGAAAGACATAAATATAATTAACAGCTTTTATTTGTTTGTTTTTCAGCTAATAACAACTTTTATTTATTTGTTTTTCATATTTTTCAGTTATACACAGCTTTTAAATATTTATTTTTCAAGTATTAAGAACATTTATTTCAGCTTTTATTTTGAAAAGCAACACCCAGTTGTAAACGTGCACAGTGAGAGCTGCTGTGGAGGCTCACTTTACCTCAGTGCGTTACAACAACAACGAGAGAACGGTCGAAACTATCGTGACCTACAATAAACGTACTTCAATAAAATGCATAAGTGAAAACATAACATACTTTATAAGTACAATAAATCATACTTCTTTGTCAAACATCGCAAAGAAACGTTACCTCATCAATAATCCTCGTGACTTTGAGGGTTACCCATAGCCAATCAGTGTTCGCCGCCGACAAACGCCTATTAAATACTGTTAGCCAATCAGTGTTCGCCGTCCATAAACGCCTATTTGCCAGAAACGCCCACTTTTGGTCTGCAGAGACCCCCTTCTCCTTCATCCAGTGGTGAGGTGAGTCTGGTGCTGGGTGGTCTGTTCGGGTCTTCAAAGCATGCATAGAACTTGTTGAGGGCATCAGGCAGAGATGGGTCATTGGGGCATTGTTCGCTCCTTCCTTTATAATCTGTTATACACTTAATGCCCCTCCACATGCTCCGAGGGTCTTGTGAGGTGAATTGACCCTCAATCCTCTGTGCAAATGTAGCCTTGGCCTTTTTAATACCAGCAACCAGCGTTTTCCTTGTCCTTCTCAGCTCCTGTGAGTTTCCAGACCTGAAGGCAGTGTTCCTGGCTTCCAGCAGATTGTGCACCTATGCATTCAGTCAAGGTTTTCTGTTTGGGTAACTTTTAACATATCTGATGGTGAAGACGGTGTCAGTACATGTGCTAATGTAACCCAGAACTGAGGATGCATATTGGTCCAGATCAAGGGACCCTCCATTTTCAGCAGCTTCTCTGAAAACATCAAGTAACCCTCCATTTTCAGCAGCTTCTCTGAAAACCTGCCTTTCTGTTGAATCAAAACAATCTCTCAGTATGGGGCCACTGTCCTGGATCCAAGATTTATCTTCTTTTTGAACTGGTCTGGAGCGTCTCAGCGGGGAGAGGTAAGCAGGGGCCAAGAAGATTGAGATGTGATCAGAGAATCCTAGGTGGGGGCTGGGTTCAGCTTTGCACGCACCTTTTACGTTTGTGTAAACATGGTCTAGCGTGTTGTTTCCACGTGTTGGTAGGCCTACATGATGGCAAAAACTTGGGAGGCAGTCTTTTAGATTCACGTGATTAAAGTCTCTGGCTACCACATAAAGAGCCTCAGGGTGTTTGTTCTGCAGCGAGCTGAGGAGATCGTGGCGCTCCTGCAAGGCGTCATTAGCATTATCATTCGGTGGAATGTAAACAAACATAATGAAAGTCACTGTGAACTCACGGGGTAGATAATGTGGCAGACATTTCACTGTTATTTGCTCCAAAGCCTTCGAAATGTTACAGTATTTACATTTAAATTTATTTAAGGAGGGAGATTGGGAGTAACAGGTGATGAGTATGATTTCAGCCTGGCACATGTCATGACAAAGTTTACTGAACTTGAACTGAACTTGAACTTGGACTACTGTATCCCTACTTTGCAGTTATTCACTTATCGCGGGTGGGCGTGGTCCCTATAACATCCAGGCAAACAGGCAAGTCTGCAGACCTGGATGGTTTGAGTCCCAAACTCCTGAAAGGATGTGCAGCTCAGCTATGTGATGTTTTAAGGCACATTTTTCAACTAAGCCTGAGCATGAGGGTGGTCCCTGTTGTGTGGAAAACAACAGGCCTGGTACTGGTCCTGAAAAACAACCACCCAAACTCACACAGTCACTACAAACCCGTGGCCTTGACATCACATGAAGTCACTGGAGAGGCTGGACTGTCCTTAAGCACATCAGATCTGTGGTGGAACCCTATTTGGCCCCCTACAGTTTGTATACCAGCCACACATTGGAGTTAACAACACCATCATCTACCTGATACACAGAGCCTACACTCACCTGGACAGGGCAGGCAGCACTGTAAGAGTCATGTTCTTTGACTTTTCCAGTGCATTTACCACCATAAGACCTGATCTACTCTGCAGTAGCTCCTGGACATGCAGGTGAATGACTCACTGGTCACCTGGACCAGAGACTACCTCACAGGTCAGCCACAGTATGTGAGGCTGCAGAACATCACTACAGACACCATACACAGGGGCTCCTCAAGGGACGGTCCTTTCACCATTTTTGTTCACCCTCTACACCTCAGACTTCAGGTACAACTCACAAACATTTACACCCCCCTGAACATAAGAGGATCTGCGGTGGAAGTGGTCTCCAGCTACAAGTACTTGGGTGTACACATGAATGACAACCTCAGCTGGAGCAACAACACCACCAGCCTGATCAAGAAAGCTCATCAGAGACTCTACTTCCTCAGACGGCTGAGGCGAGCTGGTCTTGGAAGCTCAGTCCTCACCTCCTTCTACAGGTGTGCAGTGGAGAGCATCCTGTGCTCCAGCATCAACGTGTGGCATGGAGGCTGCACAGCTGCAGAAAGAAAAGCTTTGCAGAGAGTGGTGAAGGCTGCACAGATATCTGTCGGAATCAGCCTCCCCACCATCACAGACATCTACACCTCCAGATGCAGGAAGAGGGCCACCTGCATCATGAAGGACCCCACTCACCCAGCACACACACTTTTTGCCCCACTCCCCTCAGGAAGGAGGTTAACGAGCATTAAGTGTAGAACCACTAGACTGAGGAACAGCTTCTACCCTGAGGCTGTTAGACTCATGAATCTCTAACTAGAATAATCACTGTGAAAAACCATATCATGTTGCTGCTGATCTGTTTCAATGTTGATGTGTTCATGCGTGCACATCTGCTCACAGACTCATGTTCATGTTTGTGCTGATGTTCAATGTTTTATGTTATGAGTGCTTAGTGTATATTTAGTTGATGTTTTTCTTAGTTCATATCTTAGACGTTATTACTGTTTTTCTTATACATTTTATTGTTGGATGTAACTGGGACCTTGTGTACATAATTTCGCTCCACCACATGTACCACATGAGGTGCGAATGACAATAAAGAAACTCTGACTCTGACTCTGGCAATCCTGCATCTGCAGAAGTTCTCTGATGACTCTGCCATTGTGGGCTGCATTACTGGTGACAAGGAAGCTAAATACAGAGGTGTGGTGGACAGAACCACCTACAACTCAACGATGGAAAAACTAAAGAGCTGCAGGTGGGCTACAGGAAGAAGACCCCCCCCCACACACACACACACACACACACACACACACACACAACCCTATCAACATCAAGGGTACTAAGGTGGACACTGTGGACTTCTACAATTATCTGGGGGTCCTAGACAACCTAGACAATTAATTGGACTGAACAGCTAACACCAACACCCTCTACAAGAAAGGCCAGAGTCACCTTTTTCTTCTGAGGAGACTCAGGTCCTTTAACATCTGCAAGACCATGCTGCAGATGTTTTACCACTCTGTGGTCTCCAGCGTCTTCTTCTATGCTATGGTGTGCTTGGGCAGCAGGATGAAGAAAGTTGATGCGAACAGACTCAATAAGCTCATGAAGAGAGATGGCTCAGTTCTGGGAGTGGACCTGCAGTCTCTGACAAAGGTGTCTGAGCAGAGGATGCTGAGGAAACTGCTCCAGATCACATCACACCCCCTGCATGACACACTGGACTCTTACCGCAGCACCTTCAGTCGTAGACTGAGATCACCAAGGTGCTCCACAGAACACCACAGGAAGTCCTTCCTCCCTGTGGCTCTCAAACTTTTCAACTCCTCCACCTTTCTACACATAGAACAATAAAATTAATCCTGTACTAAAATAAACACTTTAATGTTTCTGTCTGCACTTGACCTGTTTTAGAACTTAATTTTTGGTATTTTTATATTCTCTGTTATTTTTTTGTCTTGTGTGAGTCTTTGTGAATGTTCCTTTGTACTGAAACTGGCACAACAATTCCCTGCGGTTAAGTAAAGTCAATAAAGTTTTATCTATCTTATCTTATCTTATCTTATCTTATCTTATCTTATCTTAGCTTAGCTTAGCTTATCTTAGCTTAGTTTATTTTTAATCTGTTCATAAGCCAAAGTACTGTTCCAAACTCTTGAAAAACAGCTTTGTTCTACCTTTACTGAATGGAGGAGACCCCACTATCCTGAACAACTACAGACCAATCTCTAAACTCTGTATTCTCGCTAAGGTTTTAGAAAAATTGCTAAACACTCAAGTCAAGAAGTATTTGGATTCTTTTAACATCTTACCTCCCCAACAATCTGATTTCAGGAAACAACACAGCACAATGACTGCTTCACTGTAGGTTTTTAATGACGTTGTTGAAGCATTGAAATTTTTTTTTTTGTTTCTTTCGGCTGGGTGGCCACAGCGGACTAACTCTCATGAAGACAAAAAAAAAAGTTTTAAAAAAGTTGAAGGACTATTGTGCTGCACTGTGTTTAGATCTGTATAAAGCTTTTAACACTGTGGATCATGACATATTGTGTCATAAACTCTCAGAAACTGGTCTCTCAGATCACACCATTGGTTGGTTCTCTAACTATCTTTCAGATTGGCGGCAATGTGTTCAACATAAAGGTATTTCTTCCAGCTATCTAACTGTCAACAATGGTGTACTACAATGTACCACAATGCTAAGTCTTAGGACCCACCTTCACAATCTACATAAATAATGTAGGTAAGATTATTCCTGATGCATCTTTACATTTCTATGCTGATGACACAGTAGTTTATTGTGGAGCTGGAACAGTTGTTAAGGTTTTCCAGCTTTACAGTCTGCATTCAACATCACCCAGTCTGATTTGTTCCATCTCAAACTGGTGCTAAATGCTGATAAAACCAAAGGGATGTTGTTTTCAAACATGAAGTTGGTACCAGCAGTTCTTCCTTCTATCTTATCTACGAATGGTGTAGCTAGTGATTTTGTCAATTCGCTTGGATATTTTGGTTGAGTTGCATCTCTCTTTTAAGCCTCATGTCAAAAACTTGGTAAAGAAATTAAAAGTTAAACTGGGTTTCTTTTTCAGAAACAGATCCTGTCTAACTCTGAACACTAGGAAACACCTTGTAACTGTGACTTTCCTTCCCTCCATTGATTACGGTGACATTATTTACATGAACGCTCCTACAAGAACCCTGCAGATGTTGGATGCTGTCTATCATGGTGCACTAAGATTCATAACTGGCTGTGATTATCGTACCCACCACTGCACCCTGTATTCACTGGTTAACTGGTCATCATTAACTTCATGCAGACTCTCACTGGTACATTTTCATCTTTAAATTACTTCTCTATCAGTTGCCTTCATACATCTCCTCCTACATGTCTCTGTGTGAGTGCAGCTACAGCGTGCACTCTCAGGACATTATTACCTGCAGTGTCCCCTCAGTGAGAACTGAAATAGGCAAAAGGACCTTCTAATCTTCTCCTGTTTCCTGGAACACCATACAAAAATATCTTTCGACTTTGACCTCTCTAAGGGATTTTAAACAATTATTAAGTTCATGGCAAAAACCAAGGCAGACATGTTCCTGTTTTTAGTATTTTACATCGCTTTATAATGTAGCTGTTTTTGTTTCATTTTTATATAATTTACTTTATTTACATTTCATTTTTATATTATATGATTTATTGTTGTGTGTACCTCGTCTGTGTTCTTTGTTTAAAACAGGTCTCTCTTGTAAATGAGTCCTTGAGGCTCAATGAGACTAACTTGTAGAAATAAAGGTTGAATTATTGAATTAATCATATCTTAAATATTGATGGTGTACTGCTTGGAGTGAACCAACTTAAGTTGAAAGAGGGGAAAGTGGCAGTTCTAGGGGTGGCACAGAGTGCTTTTAAAAAAAACTAAAAATTACAACATCTTGCCACTTTTGTTTTTTGTTTGTTGGTTGTTTAAAATAATTTTGCACAAAACTATAAGTCAAGAACAACTCTACAGAACTTCTACTTTTATCCTAACTCCTTGATTTAAAATTTAAAACCTCTCTTGAAGTTCAAAATGATTTTAGCTGCCTGTAAATTTCAGCAGCATTGACAGTATGAGACCTCTCAATCGATAAAGTGGCTACAGGAAGAGGAAATGGATGCTCTGCCACTGGAACGACAGGCGACAGGTTAAAGTTGGTTTCATTAAAAGATGAAAGCAACACATTTCAAATAAAAAAGGTTTACCCCTCTGCTGGAACCTCATGCCAACCTTTACCAACACAAGAAAAGAAAGATCTCTTGATCAGCTCCTGGGAGGGAGGTGTACAATGTCAAAATCATTGTTGATACACTGTTTTTGTTTGAAACTAAGAAAATAAAGTTTGAATCAGTAAACACTTCCTGCTTTAGCTGTTTTTTCTTTTTCCTTTCGGCTGCTCCCTCCCTCTGGGGTTGACACAGCAAACTAACTTGACAGATGTAAATTGGAAGACTTAGCAATTACTTTTACACCGGATGTCCTTCCTGACCCAACCACAGACCACCGAGCTTCCACAGCCCTCTGTGTGGAGCAGGGAGCTGCTATCTATGGTGCCCAGAGTGGGACAGATGAGGGTGGAGGCAGGTGTGTGTGTTTCACCTTTCCCACCCACATGTTGATGTTGTTGATCCAGGGAGTCAAACCGGCGACCTTCCAATTACAGGCTCACCTTCTCTAACCGCTGCGCCACCACTCCACCTCCTGCGTTAGCTGTTAGTTTTAAGTTAAATGAATAGGTGACAAATAGGAAATGATATATTTTCCTACTTTAAAACCATTGTATTTTATTGCTGTGATGGACTTGCGACCCGTCCAGGGTGTACCCCACCCCTCGCACAGTGATTGCTGGACATGGGCACCGGCGACCCCCGTGACCCAAAATGGAAGAAGTGGGTTAAAGATAATGGCTGGATGGATTTTATTGTATAAGTGGAGAGAAGGCCGGTGGTATTGGGGGGAAGAGGCGTGGGGGTGGGGATGAGGGTTAGCCTGCACTTTGAGGTTAGCTGGGGTTCATGTCAGGGGGTTGGATGTGTTGTGACTGTTGACAAAACTCAGCTTAAGAGAGGAAGAGGCTGTGCACACGTCAACATGTGGGTGTTTGCATTAAAGAAAAAGTTGCACAGACATCTATTGCATGTTCAGCCTTAAAAACTGTTTATTGTATAGACCTACAGAACTATTATATAATTATGATGATTATCATATTTCTGGCAAGACTGATCATCTACTTTAAAACACGGGCTTCTCCACCTGCTCCACTGAGCAGAATGAATACTTTCTGAACGTCTCATCAAAACATTTTTTGTGGTCAGTGTGAGCCTGGGTTGTAGAGAGTCCAAGTTAGCGTGTTTGCAATAAAACTGTAAAGAGATCTGATGTTGCAGCCTCATTCGGCTCATTTACTGATTTAAAAAAACAACTTTATGAAGGAAAAGAGGAAGAACGACGGATGTTGCTGAGGATGCTGTGTCAAACCTCTGGGGAGAAACCTGACTCCACAGTGGGGAGACCGTTCTCATCATGTGGACACGAGCAGGTCTAGCGCCCCCCAAAGTTGACGAGCCATAAGCCTTCATCCATCCAGCCCAGAGGGGCCAGAAGGACCAGGCTCCGCTTCTTTCCTTCCCTGCTCCTCAGCAGGTGCGAGCATCGTGAAGGACACCGCGGCGCGCACGGATCCGCACGGAGGTAAGGACGAGCAGGGCGAAGGCTGAAAGGTGGAGGCAGGAGGCGGAGGTAGCAAACAGCAGCATGCTGTCTGAGATGATGTGGAAGAAGCCGGATTGTGACAGCTGAAGCTGTTGTTTACAGCAGGCTGTGCTGAGTGGGATGCGCGCTCCGGACCGAGCTTCATGCAGCTCTGCAATGCAGAAATGTGTCTCATGAAGATCCAGAGAATTCATCTTTTCCTTTAAATGACGTCTGCAGCACAGATTGAGACACAAGCTGTGATTTTACAACGGGGCTGTGTGTGAAGGATGTGTGCACATCATCCTCCAACCAGCCGAGGCGCAGAGCAGATAATTAGAAATATTATTAGTGTTTGTGTTTTGTAACAGTTCCGACTTTTAAATGAATGATAAGGAGAGGCAGGCTGCAGCCTATCAGCGCGCCGCATCCCGATGAGCCAAGTGTTGCCTCGCGCAGCCCGCAGATTAATGAGCTGCACCACTGAGACTCTTTCATTTGGTTGTTGTGGGTCCAGGAGAGGAGGCTCACCCCTCGTGTTTCTGGAGGGACTGATGGTTCTGACGTCCTTCCATCATGCCAGGATGTGAGGTGCTGGTCAGGATCATGGGCGCGTCCTGAGGCTGCACTGGGAACAAACTGCCCCTCTCACTGGGATGCTTAACAGTCCTGGAAATGTGGTGAAATAATAAACTATCTCTTTGTAAAATAAATAAATAAAAGAGACAAGCAGCTCTGAGTCATGAGTTAGAAAATAGTTCATTTGGTATTTTGGGTCAGTACCTGTTTGAGATTCTGCATTTTCATGCTGTTTTCTTGTGAATACTCGAAGGGATATTTCAGATTTATTTTAAAGTGGGGTTCTGTAGAAATGCAATGAACAAATAATATCTTACCTGCTCAATGCAATCTTAGTTTGTAGAAATGTTTATACAGTGGTGTAGTCTGCATTTCTGTAGTGAGTATACTGCGGTAAAGTTAGTTTTACTGGACGTTGGACACAGCTGAAGCCCCCGAGCATGAATGTCCAATGTTCAGTGTAAAACTAATTACTGCGATCAGTCGTATACTGTGCTTAGAAACAAAGTAAACTGTTCAGTACAATGTTATAGTCAATTTTTTTTTTTTTTGAGTTTTGAATATTTCCAAATTTCTCTAATGCATATATTTGAATCAGTGAAAAACAAACTTTGTACAACAGTTGGTTTTGTATTAAAATCATGCTATCGAATTTATAAAACAGTATCAAAGCAAAACATGTTCAAGTATTAAGTACTACATTATACAATACTTTGCTGGATGAGTGAATGTAATAAACGAGCGCTTTATACCAATAGATTGTTACAGAAGTGTTTAACTGCAGTTTAGTGTATCAGTGACACGTATCTAATGATATGTCATGTATCATTGGCACTTTTAAGTAGATATACTGAAATTCTCAAGCTTTTCTAGTGGGTATACTCCGTATACCTGCATATCACATAGCCTACACCACTGTGTTCATATCTAATTCTGAACAGCCTCAAAACGTCGTCACTTAGACCACCTTCATGATCTGAACCCCTTTTACCTGTATATAAAGGGAAGTCCATCCTGATCCTGATGTTGGACCCTCTATTGACCCCATAGGCGTTAGAGACTTTACCTGGCTGTCTTGTGGTAAAGAAAAAGAACCATTAATAAAAATAATTCCTACAAAAAAATCAAATTTTTCTAGATTTTATTCACAAGTTAAGATAAGATCAACTTTATTACCACAGCTGTGGCAGAACTCCTCCTTGGACACACTCTTGTAAATTCACAACACACAACAGAAAATGAAAGAATAAAACATCATGACAATAGTAACATTATCTTATCAGAGTTTTAATTTAGTTTCTCATTCTAATTGTTTTAGATATGTTTCTTGTTCACTCGTGTGTACATACAGTGCAGATAACTAACAGCTGAATGCAGAATGCTTCAGATACATTTTGAACAGTAATGAACGCTGTTCATCAGAGCTGACTACTTGTAATCAGATTACTCACTGTGGAAGTGCAGGAGCTGAACAGCCCCACTTAATGAACCTACAGCAGAGACAAGACCAAAGTGAATTGCTGACATTTTTAAACAACTCAACTCTAAAAAATGTAATTCCTGTTCATATTAATTGTATTTAATGAAAGTTTACAAAGTTTCTCAGTACCCAGCTGCAGACACATTATAATGCTCCTGTCAGATGCTCTTCTTATCATTTGTTCTAGCAAGTACTCAGTCCGTTGTAAATAACCGTGTAATGAAAAATCCACAGTGATGTAAAGGTTTTAAAAAATAGCATTTAATTATAACATTACAGAATCTTTGAGACTGGAATAAGAGACAACCCACTTTGACCTGGCCCACTCAAACTGGTGTTTGTTGGCCAGATTAATTAATAATCAATACTTTTCCAAACTGAAGCCATTCAGAGAGTGCTCTCTGCAGGTAGGAAGTCAAGGTAACTTCTCCACAGAACTCCACTTCTACTGCCAGTTTCAACAGTTTTACAGAAGATGGGCACTTTTCTAAAATGCAAAAAGTCACAGACTAAATATTTTAGTTTAGGCCGGAGTAGTGGATTCTTGTTGTTTAGTTTTGTATGTTTTATGAAAAAATAATCAGAATAAATGGTGTGCCATGAAAATGTAAGGAATTTTGGAGGTCATACAGTTCATATTTCCTGTATGGAAATGAAAAGAATAACTGAGCTCAACGCTTCCAATTGGATGGTCGCAGTTTTACTTTTAATTTTTTAATGTATTTATATGTGGGGAGTGGTGGCACAGAGGTTAGAGAAGGTGGGCCTATGATCGGAAGATCGTCGGTTCAAGCCCCGGTACCGACAACATCAAAAATGTGGGTGGGGTAGGTGAAGCATCCACACCTGCCCCCACCCTCATTCGCCCCACTCTGGGCCCATGAGCAAGGTCCTCAACCCCCATGTGCTCCATAAACAGGTCTCTCTTGAAAATGAGTTATTGTGGCTCAATGAGACTACCTGTGTAAATAAAGGGTAAATGGAAAAAAACAAAAAAAAAAAACCACTAAACAATAAACACCAAAAAGTGCCGCTCTAGGTTAAGGTTAGGTTTATTTGTCTTGTGCAAAATCAACACAAGATCAACAATGCAATGACACGCTTAGGACGAGAAAAACCGTCTCGACTCTGCAACAAAAATAAAGAAGAACAATAAGAAATATTATTGTGATTGCTTATTAAAGCATGCAGCAAACTAAAAAACAGAGAAAAAATACTACTAACATACTGAAAACATACTAAAAAATACTACTAACGTACTAAAACATATTCAAAAATACTACTAAAATGCTAAAAAACAAGGCGCAAAAGTTGAAAAAGAAATACATCTACAGGTTCTTTCAACATCATGGTTCTGTTCTGTTGGCGGCGCGGTCTTGTAAGCAGGTCCTGTTAGCAGGTTCTGTTAGCAGGTCCGGTCAGCAGCTTGATGGTAATAAGGACCGCAGCAGCTGACCTCACAGACTGCAGTCCAGAACCAGGTCGGGCAGACAGAGAACATCCCAGGTTTCTCCACAGAACCGAATGGGTCCATACCCCGTGTGCAGGCAGATGGAGGATCTAGTTAGCAGCGTTAGCAGGTCCTGTTAGCAGGTCCTGTTAGCAGGTCCTGTTAGCAGGTCCTGTTAGCAGGTTCTGTTAGCAGGTCCTGTTAGCAGGTTCTGTTTGCAGGTTTGGTCAGCAGCATGAGTGATGACCGCAGCAGCTGCCTCACAGACCGCAGACAGAACCGATCTTGACATTTATGTTTTTGTAAGTTAAAGAAAAAAGTGTGTTTATTGTAAGTGCTGTGGCTTTTTAGCTGTCATTGTTTTGAAAGTTCAGGCTTCAGCCCTTTGACGTCTCACTTAATTATTCACAGGAGCCTAACATTTCAGAAGCCATGCCTCAAGCCTTAGCATGTAACATGCTACGTGGATGTTGCATCCATCTGGTTCTCACCTAATGAAGTCCTGACCTCACTGAACATCTGCATCAGTCAGCAAACACCAGGAAGACTGCATGACAATTTTCTGCACAACTACAGATCTGCAGCCTATTGGGTTATAATTTAGAGAAAACACACTTGTTCTAGTTAAAAACCTGATTTGGATCAAAAATCCCCCCACTGTGTAGTAATGAATCATCAGTTAAATCATTTAGAACATATTATTAAACACTCTTTACATGTCCGTACTTGGTTTGCTGTACTGATGGCTGTTACTCCATATGAACCTGACATTTTTGTCTCACACTCAAAGACTGATGTACCGTAGACTTCCCCCTTGCTTCTTGATATTTTGATGAATTTTGCCCATCAACACAGGTGTGGCACTCTTCATTGTGTGTCATTGACTCAGAGCCATAATGTGGCACAAATGTCAGAGGAATTCCACGGTCGCCAGTCAGGTGAAGCACTTTACAAATGTTATAAGCTTGACCTCTGCTAATGCATTGTGTGGTGGGCTGTGTACGCCCTGAGGACTTACCCCCTACTTCAGACTAGTGACTGAATTCACTCTGTGTAGAAGTGAGCTTATCCACAGTGTGCAGAGTAGATATCTAGCGTTATGTTTCCTTCTCCTAAAGAGGAATGTACCTTAACAAACTGCAGTACAAAGGTCAACCTGCATCACAATAATCTTTTTTAAATAACTCAGCACCTTAAGATCATTCTGTTTCATGTGTTCCTGCAGCCTCCATTAATGTCAGCTTGACACCACCACACACTTACTTCCTGTTTGGTTTGAAGCTTCAGTCCAACATCCGTGCTGATGTAATAACGTCACCTGTGTCAGGAAACAGAGCTCTTTTCAATCATCTTATCCACTTTCTATTTCTCATCTAACCCATCAACACACACAAAAAAAACCCCTGAATTTTTTATTTTATTTTATCCAGCCTCAGATTATTACAGCAGATCCTTTCCCCTCATTTCTTTAAGTGCTTTAATTGTTGTCTTGACTCATGTAACAACAAGAAGGTTGGATGGTTGCCACTCAGGATTACAGCAATTTTGGAGTCGTTACAGGAGATTAGATTTGTTTCCAGATGCCCTTTCGAGCCTTGCGTAAGAATTTATTAGACGAAAAACCATTAGCTGACTAGAGTTAGATTTTGTGTGCGATTCTAAATTTATTTCAGCTGTTTGGCAGATTTAGATTTGGCCGAAGGGATAAGTTTGTTGGACACTGTTTCTCGTAACAGAGAGTGCAGTCATTGTGAAACAGTCCATTCAGATGAACACTGTGTTCAGAACCACACTCTAAAACGTGAGTCTTCATGGCTGCAACTCTGTTTTCTGTTTGTAGAAGCGCTCCTCTGTGCCTGACAAAAATGAGTGATCTTTTGTTGACGCTTTAAATTGATTGCTCAGCAATTTACACACCAGCAATCAATAGTGAGATGCACTTATGGTACGGCAGAGAAGCAGAGATGTGACGACTTCTATGTTTGCCTGGAAACAGACTTCTCTGTTCGTGTCTGCTGAGGAGAAAGACCCTCAGTCCTTGTCTGGATACAGTTTGCACTGGGCGAGCCATTTGTTCTCCCACTGCTCAACACTATCTGCGCATGTGCTCCAGTATCTTGTGTAGAGAAGCAGAACTAATGAGAAAAATAAACCATGATCATTGTGCACATTTGTGTCCCACCCATTCAGCCTGTCTTGTCAGTGCGGTGTCATAAATCAGAAATAAATTGAGTTTTTTTACTATTTGAAGCAGTGTCTGAACATCATTTATCTCCAATAAACAGCACTGAAGCTGTTCACTTTGTAAAACCAGTTTGTAGGAAAAAGGAGGTTAGATTAAAAATAAATTCTTAATGCACTGTGGTTGCTGGATTTGGTTTCTTTTGGTTTTGGACTGTGGGTGAATCAAAACCTTTTGTGCCACATTATGGCATCTTAATCTAAAGAGATTGTTTGGGCTTTAGGGGAAAAGTTGTGAGACATTACAAACCAAGGCCCCATCCACTCTACTCCAGTTATTTTTAGACTGACATGCGTTTTCCCCATTTATGAAACATTTTCTGTTGGAAATAGTAAAAAAAAATAGTGAGATACTAATATCTATACTGAGAACATCCACACTAACATGTCAAAACAGAAAGTACGGTGCCCCTCTGGGGTCATGGGTCAAAATTAAATTTTAGATAGTCACAATCAGTTAGTTCAGTTTAGTAAAGCATGTGCATAGACTGACAACACTGGGGTCTATGTGCAGCAGGGTTGTGTTTTGTTTGTTCTAGTTTGGACGAGAGAACAGACGAAAACACAACAGCAGAGGATTGAACAATCGAGCTGTCTAGACTTTTTCCACCACAATCATATTAGATCTTTATAAATTAGACAATTATATTTCCTTTTAATGTAATTTCACTGGTTCAATTTGAAGCATGGTAGTTTGTATAATTTAGAAGAAAACTATCCTGATGTTACTTTGACGATTCCTGAATGTTTGTCCCACTCAGAGTTTGAGCAGGACAAACACTCATCTAAGTTGAAAGTTCCATCCATCCATCCATCCATCCATCCATCCATCCATCCATCCATCCATCCATCCATCCATCCATCCATCCATCCATCCATCCATCCATCCATCCATCCATCCATCATAGC
>NC_056507.1:35163223-35181921 GCF_014905685.2 Nematolebias whitei
AGACCCCTCCATCCATCCATCCATCCATCCATCCATCCATCCATCCATCCATCCATCCATCCCACCCTCTCTTATTTTTCACTTGTTCTGAAGTCGGGTCGCAGGGGCAGCACCTACAGCATGGAGGCCCAGACATCTCTTTCCACAGCCTTGAAGGTCACCGGTTCAAATCCTGATCCTGGACCTTTCTGGGTGGAGTTTGCATGTTCTCTCCATGCATGCGTGGATTTTCTCTGAGTACTCCAGTTTCATCACACAGACCAAAAACATGCATGTTAGGCTGATTGGTAACTGTAAATTGTCTCTATGTGTAAGTGAGAGAGTGAATGATTGTTTGTCTTTGTGTGTCCCTGTGATGGACTGGAAACCTGTCCAGGGTGTCCCCCGCCTCTCGCACAATGACTGCTGGACATGGGCACCAGTAAACTGTGTGACCCAAAAAGGAAGAAGCAAATAAGGATAATGGATGGATGGATGATGGATGGATGATGGATGGATTTTGTAAAATAATATTATTAATGTTTTTTAGGACACGATCAAATGATTAAGATAAAACCAGACAAATAGAAAAACAATAAAACATGTCTCACCTTTTGTGTTTTCCAGGTCACAATGAAACAGTGGACACATGAAAGAGGCTGCTATATCTTTTATTATTTAATTTCTTTTTTAATTTTAAGTCTACACAATAACACCAAAATAGTTTTTACAAATCTCCTCTTTAAATGTGTTTTTTTTTATATCTACTTTCCCACCAAAATCCTAGTTTGTGTGTGAAATGGAGGAGTAAATACAACAAAAACCATTGGACAATCTCCATGGCAGTGTAGCTGCAGCCTACCATTAGTCTAAAACCATAAAGTGTACAGTACATAAATCATCACTGTAGTTATTTGTTTCAGATCATCTATTGATTATCTTAAAGCAATCAGTGTGATGGAATGAGAACCTTTTCTTTTTCTTGAGTTAATTTACAGTTTCTGGAGTCATTGCTGCTTATTAAAACCCAGAGTAGTTAATCCAGTCACCTCTGGAGTGCACTCAGTTTGCATGCCAGATATAAACAATCATTCAGCCATCCTGGACAAAGGATGATTTAGAATTTATGTGTGCAAAATGCATGTGTATGAATTTAACTCATCATCAAGATCACGTGAAGTGCAGCACACTTAAAAAGAGCACTAAGATAAAAATAGATGGTTTTGATATCAGCTGCTGGGTTTTGCTTATTTATAGCACCAAAGGTCCTTGAGTTAAATGTAAAAAAAAAAAAAAAAAAAAATTCAAAATGGCTACTTGTAAAAACACTGAAAATCCTATTCACCTTCAGCTATAACTGTAACTTTTATGGATCAGTCTTTTTTTTCCATCAGTGTAATTTTAATGGTGTGATAAAGTGATCCACAGTGACTCATTCTGCTCCTTTGTTTGGGTTGTCTGCCAAAATGAGGACTCATTGGAAATCTAGTTCCATTTAGATAAAGATAGGACCAGCAGACACGTCTGGAGATGGTTTGTTATCTCCGGCTGACATTTATCAGAGACGGGATGATACAGATCATTGTTCTCTAAGTGATATGATGGACTGAGCAGAAGTTTGAGAGACAGTGACAAAGATTTTCCTGTAACCTTTTTGGAATAATTCCAGTTCCAGTTTTCCAAAACATAGTGAATATGATAACGAGTAGGATTTACTTATCAGAAGAGTGGCAGATGATTCAGTGCCATCATGATACATTAGCTGCAATGGCTTTGTTGTAAACAATTCACCCCATCTGCAATTTAATTAGAGAACGTGACACTAGTTCACACTAACAACTACTATTAGTTAAAATCCAGCTTTCAGTTTGAAAATGTGTTTAGACAACTGATGGAGGCCGGAGAACTCAGACTCAAAGCTATTTCAGAATGAAAAAAAAAACAAGAACATCCCTTGTAAAACATTCAAGAATGATATTTTTGCAGTATCAGTTGAGCAGAGTAAGTAAAGACAGCAGCAGAGTGAAATGTGTGGTCAGTTTGTCCTCCAGCAGTCTAAGCCTATAGCAGCATAACTAAGGGACAGCTCACGAAACCCAAGCTGACACTTACTATAGGATTTATCAAAAAGGAAAGTCTTAAGCCTAGTTTTTAAACTGGATAATGTGTCAGCCTCACGGACAGAGATTGGAAGTTGGTTCCACAAGAGAGGAGCCTGATAACTGAAGGATCTGCCTCCCATTCTGTTTTTGTAAATTCTAGGAACCACAAGTAAACCTGCAGCCTGAGAGTGAAATGCTCTGTTAGGAAAATATGGAACAATAAGATCTGTAATATAAGATGGAGCCAGGTTGTTGAGAGCTTTGTAGGTTAGAAGTAGGATTTTGAATTCTATTCTGGACTTTACAGGGAGCCAATGGAGAGAAGCTAAAACTGGAGAGATATGATCTCTCCCACTAACTCCAGTTAAGACTCTGGCAGCAGCATTTTGGATCAACTGAAGACGTTTTAAAGAAGTATTTGGACACCCAGATAATAAACCATTGCAATAGTCCAGTCTAGATGTGACAAATGCACAGACCAGTTTTTCTGCATCATTTTTAGATAAGATGTTTCTAATTTTAGTGATATTACGCAGGTGGAAGAAGGTGGTTCTAGTAACGTTTTTAATGTGGGGGATAAAAGACATGTCCAGATCAAAAATAACACCAAGATTTTTAACATTAGAGCTGGAGGACAGATTGATGCCATCTAAGGAGTCTTGTAAACTTTTCCTTTGATCTTTGCTGACACACTTTTGTCACAAATCACTCCTGAAACTTTTCTCCATCCATCTTGCCTTGACTCTCCTTTTCACCTATTTACCACACTCCCCGTTTTCCTGGACAGTGGACCCCAAGTACTTGAAGTCCTGCACCTTTGTGGCCTCTGCTCCTTGTAGCCTCACTGTTCCACCTGCCTCCTTCTCATTCACACAGATACTCTGTCTTACTACAGCTGACTTTCATTCCTCTTCTTTCAAGTGCATACCTCCACCTCTCCAAGTTCTCTTCCACTTGTTCTCTGTTCTCACCACAGATCACAAACATCTGCAAACATCATAGTCCACGGGGATTCCTGCCTGACCTCATCTGTTAGTTGATCCATCACCAGAGCAAACAACAAGGGGCTCAGAGCAGATCCTTGATGCACTCCCACCTCCACCTTGAAGCTATCTCTCACTCCTAGGTCACATCTCACCACTGTCCTGCTGTCCTCATACATGTCCTGTACCAGTCTAACATACTTCTCTGCCATTCCAGATTTCTTCATGCAATACCACACCTCCTCCCTTGGCACTCTGTCATAGGCTTTTTCTAAATCCACAAAGACACAGTGGAGTTCTTTCTGACCCTCTCTGTACTTATCTATCATCATCCTGAAAGCAAAGATGACATCTGAGCCCTCTATCTTGTGAAGCGGTACAAGCCCTTCTCGCCCTCTCTAGAGTCCAGCCTCCCATACAACTCATAATATACCGTACCTTCTGCTTTGCCTTAGCTACCTCCCTCTTTGCTCCACATCACATCTCTTTATATTCTTGTCTTCTCTCTTCAGTCCTCTCACTGTCATATTTCTTCTTTGCTCACCTCTTTCTCTTAATAGCATCCTGCACTTCATTATTCCACCACCATGTTTCCTTATTAGCTTTTTTCTGTCCAGATGACACACCAAATACCTTCTTACCTGTCTCTTTAATCTCCATTGTTAATCTAATCTCTAGTCTCTACTGTTGTTGTTGTAGTCCAGTCATTTGGAAACTCTTTCTTACCACTTAGAGCCTTTAACAGCTCCTCTCTGAATTTCTCACAACATTCTTCTTTCTTCAGCTTCCAACATTTGGTTTTCATCTCAGATTTTATCATTTTTCTTTTCTTCACAACAACAGTTATTCTACACACAACCATCTGATGCTGTCTGGCCACGCTCTCTCCTGCCACAACCTTACAGTCTCCAATCTCCCTCAGGTTTCTTTTCTCTTCTACACTGAATGTAGTCGACCTACGTACTCCTTCCTTCACTCTTATAGGTCATTCTATGTTCCTCCCTCTTTTGGAATATAGTGCTGACTACAGCCATTTCCATTCTCTTGACAAATACCCTCATTCATCTGGTTCTTCCTGGTTTCTTTCCTTGACACCAAACCTATCCATCACTTCCTCATCCCCTCTGTTTCCTTCACCAACATGTCCATTCAGGTCTGCTCCGATCATCAATCTCTCCTCCCTGGGAATATGCTCTATAATTTCATCCAGATCTTTCAGAAATGTATCTTTCTCCTTCACATCACATCCAACCTGTAGAGCATAACAGCTGACAATGTTTAACATAAGACCTTCTACTTCTACCTTCAGACACATCACCCTATCTGACACTCTTTTCACCTCTACTACAATATTTGCCAACTCCTCCTTGAGGATAACCCCATACTCCATTTCTATTTCTATCAACACCATGGTAAAACAGTTTGAACCCTGCTCCAATGTTGCAAGTGTAGTGAACCTAACCTGAAGTAATAAGCCTAAGGTCGAAACACTTGACCTTAAGAACTGACCAGATGGACAGAGACTGTTATTTCATTGATCTGCATCCAGAAATACAGTTTGAGCCATCTGGAGACTTTCTTTCTTGAATTAATCAAGTAGAAAAGACAATTCTCTATGATCATTACTGTTTTACAAATGTTTGATAATCAAATTGTGTTAGTTCACTCAATGCTTACAGGTTGAAGAGAACTACTCATTTTTATTTTACATAAACAGTAAGTAATGATTTTTATTCCTCATTCAAAGAAGAAATCAGGTTAATATGCATTTCTTGATTTTCTGTCTTCAATGAGTAAGTTTGTAAGTATGTTAAAGGTCGAGTCTCGGTCAACTAAAATGTTTACTGAGAAGAAATGTCATGTTTAAACTTTTTCAGAAGATAATAAGAGTGAGACTCCACGAAGTCTGGTTTTCTCCAATAATCTTTTCTGTATGTTGTAAACAATCTCATTCTCTGACCTCGAATTTGATAACATCTTACATCACAAACCACACCTCTATTCTGGTCCATCCACGAATCAGAAAGCTCTAAATTGACCCGGAAGTCAACTCATTTAAAATGTGGCAACTTCCCGGTTCTGAGAGAGTGCTGAAGAGTCTGATGCTGCAGAGCTCTGAGAGTTCCACAGAGAGTACTAGAGTCTGATGTCGGAAGTCTGATAGAGAGTGCTAAGGAGATGAAAGGAGTTCAGAGTTCTTGAATGCAAACGCATTCAGGATGATCCAGAGACGTTTTGGGATTATAACTTCTGTTTGAATAACCTCGTACGACTCTCTAAGGGCTTGGCAGTCCTCACGGAGACGCTGAAAGAGTCAGAAAGGAACCCTACGCCGACGCTGATTTTATCATCAACCAGGTAGAAGGTTCTATTTTCGACCAAGTGTACCGTGGGCAAGCTGAGATCTGATGGAGCGTGCACGTTTCTGGTCAAACAGATTAATTCCCTCACAAATCTCTCTGTAAGATAAATCTCCATTTCCATCTTAAACTCTGCTTTCTCCTAAAATCAGTACAGATATTTTAGAAATATCTGAAGCAAAGTCCTCGATCACCGCCGTGTGATTGAAGTCCATTATCTGTGAAACTTGTCTGTTATTATTTTCATATTTTGCCAAATTAATGTAAATGTTTGATGTTAAACTTTGATTCTGAAAATAAATGACCGCATTCATTTTGATGGGTCAAAGATAATAACGTCTCTCGTTACATTTCTGTTAAATTCAATGCACGACATTTACACAGTCAGAAAGATGAGGAACTCGTGAAAAAGTATGAATATATATCCCTATATGACATACTACACAAGCCTTGCTGCCCTTCCACTTGCTCCCTTGGACACATGAAACATCTACCTTCCTTCTCTGCATCAAGTCAGCCAGCTCTCTTCTTTTACCAGTCAATGTCCCTACAGTTAGAGTTGCCACCGTTAGTCATACATTCTTGACTTTTTTGTAGTATATTGCAATGACAATATCAGCTATGATGAATGCACACTTTCCATTTGTTCTAGCATTTTGACCATCAACAGCAAAGCCAGGCATAGACATCAAGGACACAGAGAGTCCAACAATTCACTCCATGCATGACATTTGAAATATAAAAGCCCATGATTTTTTTATATTGTAATTCAAGCTGGCCTTTGTAATAATAATAATGTGCACACTGGTACTGCTGTGGCAATAATTTTTCAATGTTTCTCAACCTTCCATCCATCCATCCATTTTCTTCCGCTTATCTGGGGTCGGGTCATGGGGGTAGCAGCCTAAGTGTGGAGGTCCAGACTTCCCTCTCCCCAGCCACTTGGGCCAGCTCTTCCAGGGGAATCCCGAGGCGTTCCCAGGCCAGCCGAGAAACATAGTCCCTCCAGCGTGTCCTGGGTCTTCCTCTGGGCCTCCTCCCGATGGGACGTGTCCGGAACACCTCACCAGGGAGGCGTCCAGGAGACATCCTAACCAGATGCCCGAGCCACCTCAACTGGCTCCTCTCGACATGGAGAAGCAGCGGCTCTACTCTGAGTCCCTCCCGGATGATCGAGCTTCTCACCCTAACTCTCAGGGAGAGCCCAGACACCCTGAGGAGAAAACTCATTTCGGCCGCTTGTATCCAAGATCTTGTTCTTTCGGTCACAACCCAAAGCTCGTGACCATAGATCAGGGTAGGAACGTAGATCGATTGGTAAATTGAGAGCTTCGCCTTTTGACTCAGCTCTCTTTTCACCATGACAGACCTGTACAGCGCCCGCTTCACTGCCGATGCTGCACCTATCCGCCTATCGATCTCACGCTCCATTTTTCCCTCATTCGTGAACAAGACCCCAAGATACTTGAACTCCTCCACTTGGGGTAGGACCTCCTCCCTGACCCAGAGAGGGCACTCTACCCTTTTCCGGCTCAAGACCATGGCCTCGGATTTGGAGGAACTGATCTTCATCCCGGCCGTGTTGCACTCGGCTGTGAAACGCTCCAGCGAAAGCTGTAGATCACGATCTGATGAAGCCAATAGGACAACATCATCTGCAAAAAGCAGAGACGCAATCCTAAGGCCACCAAAACAGATCCCCTCAACACCTTGGCTGCGCCTAAAAATTCTGTCCATAAAAGTTGTGAACAGAATCGTTGACAAAGGGCAACCTTGGCCGAGTCCAACTCTCATCGGGAACAAGCCTGACTTACTGTCGGCAATGCGGACCAGGCTCTGACACCGGTCATACAGGGACCTAACAGCTTGTTTCAAAGGGCCTGGTACCCCATACTCCCAGAGTACCCCCCACAGGGTTCCCCGAGGGACGCGGTCGAATGCCTTCTCCAAGTCCACAAAGCACATGTAGACCGGTTGGGCAAACTCCCACGCACCCTCCAGGACCCTGCTGAGAGTGTAGAGCTTTCTCAACCTTACTTTGCATATGTCAAGTCTTTGCTGAAACTTGTGGTTTGAGCTGATGATTTTAACTAAACTTGAGAGCAGTAAAAGTCTATAATTAGGTCTGATTTAAAACATTTTCTCTCAAGTTTCAGTTCATGTTCCCCTAACACATTTTTAGTCTATGCAATTAAAGAAACTCCTCTGGGATTATTTGACTCAATTAGAGAGATATTAGTGATGTGTGCCTTTTTATTGTAGCTTTTAGCAGCATTGGTAATAAAAGAAATATCGAGAAGACATGTCCTCCTTCATCACACTTATTACCAGCAAAGCAATTCTCATCTGGCTTCTCTGTGAATTTCAGCAATTAAAACCAGATACTTAGTCATCCAGTAACTAATTACATGGCACTGTTGTTGGCTTATGCTTAAGAGGTTAGTATTTAATTATGATAAGAAGCAAAAGTGACAATAATGCAAGGTTAACAAGTTCTTAGGGCTGTTTACTGTAATTAAATACTTAGTTTTTTAAGTATCTAAGTATGAATGGGTCTTAATTAAACTAGTCCTTAAAGATCAGAATACCTCTTGTGCATTTATTTAACTTTTCACTGAGCAGAAATGTTGCGTCGCACAAACTGGACTAATTTCTCACATGGGAGTCTGCAGCCATCTGTTTCTGCAGGGTCCTAGGTGCATTCAGATATTTTGTTTGTAATTAAAGAAGAAAAAATAAAACTGTGGTTTGTGAACAATTAAATTTTTTTGTTTTTGAACAATTTGACTTTATCACATTGTTCAGTCATGCAATTTAATAAATCAGTGGAGTGTGTCTCGTTAATTTCCAGGGATTTTTTAAATACAAACAAATCAGAAAATAGACCAGTTTACAGGTGTTCAGAAGGGATTTTTATGTTTGTTTGTTCAGACGAGTTTGCATCTTTTACAGCATTGTAAGACGAGCTCCTTTTGGTTGCATATTCCAGTCATAAATATTTTGAGCTTGTAAAGTATAGTTGAGAATTGAGTTTTGTAACAAAAACAAATTTTGGCTTTGAGAATGTGTAAATAGGAATGTGTGTATAAAACTGATTTATATTTGTAAAAAAATAATTACACAAGTTACAAAATGTACAATTTCTTTTTTGTTATGAGTTGTTTACAGATACAAAGCAAAAAAACTACTTGTAAAACTTTACGCTCAACTTGCCCATCAGGATGTTTCTTCCTCTCAGCTGGTTGATCAATGTCCTGTCAATCACAAGTTTAACAACCCAATCAGAGAACAGATGGGTTTGGCTGTCGGGGTGGCACTTTACTGAGCTGCAGGTCCTGCACATATTGAACATGGAGAACTACCAAACGTGATTTTCAAAAATATGTCTGGACGTTGATTTTGTTTTTGTTCCACTAAACCCGGGGTGTCAAACTCATTTCCACCAATGGCCACATCAGCAAAATGGTTGCCCTCAAAGGGCCAGATGTGACTGTAAGACAGTATAAGTGTAGCTAAATTTAATTAAATGTAATGTAAAATAAACGCAACTACCCCTTAATGTTAAATAACTCTGATTTTTTTTACTTATTCAACTTACAAATATTACATGTTATTTGCATACAGTAGATGTAGAAAAATATATCCGTTGTTATAACATAAAACCTTTTAATTTGTCAGGTTATGAAACCAACACTACTCCATAAATCAATGAGCAAACTTTCCAAGTGAATAAGGAAAAATAATAAGTTATGATATTAACTTTGTTCAAAATATTTTTGTCATAGTTAAGAGGGACAGAACGGTCCAACAACAATTGTGAGCTGCTAAGATGTGACAGGTGTAGCATTTTACAAAAATCAAATGGCTGCACACAGCCTGGCAAGGGTCAAACATCCAACTAATGAGAGATGGTTTTATTATAAAAACACTTGCCTGCATAATCACATAAACCTGCGATCCTAAATACATTGCTGCAAATTTAACATAATATAATAAAAGACATTTAATAAGTATAATAAGTTCAAAATGAAAACCTTAGGGTTAAAGGCTCACTTTGTCATACTCTGCTCTGTGTTTGGTGTCGTAGATTGTACTCTTTGACGACCGCACTGTCTCATAACACAACAGACATGCCGGTTTCTCCCCTTGAAGCACAAACATCTATTCTTCTTCCCATCTTGAAACAACATTCTATCTGCATCAATTTTTCTCTTCCTGGACATTTTGGGATCATTGTTTGTATTTCTCAATTTCACTTGTTTGGAAAAATGACACTGGTGTGGAAAAACTGCAATCTAGTGGTGGGATGCTGTTACTTTGCAGGTAACATAATCGGCATGCATTATGGGACATGTAGTTTGTTGTCAGTGTACCTTTTGACATTTATTATATGATAATCATACCTTTTAAGCTCTTGCGGGCCACATAAAATAACGTGGCAGGCCACATCTGGCCCGCGGGCCTTCAGGTTGACACATGCAAACCATGAATTAATGTCTACCTGAGCCACAGAAGTACTGGCGTCATCCTTTTATTTATTATAATTTAGATTATTACAAAACTTAATTCACAACTACACAGTCTGATTTACAAGCACAAAATGTACATGACTGGGATTTGAGTCCATAACTCTTTACGTTTCTCTGAGGTATTTTGTGAAAACTTTGGTGGCAACATTTATTTGGAGTGTGAGATGTTTTTACAAGTTGGAACAGAAATAAATATCTTTGTTAACAGTGAGATTTTCAATATAAACACATTTTCTGACTGCTATTGATTCTGTGTTCATTATGAACACGTGCAAGCTTACTTTTTATTATTTATTCCTTTTACTGACACTTTTGAGCGCTATTGATAAGCCATTTGAACTGCTTCTTTTTAATTAGCTACAAAAGTGACTTTCTGGGTGTAGACAAGCTTTTCTTGAGGGTTTTGACCACGGCCTGTTGCCATGACGCCGGCAGCATTTGTTGGACACATCATGACCTCTCATACTGACATGAGAAAAAGGAAGTACACCCTCTCTCAAGTCTAGTGTTAAAAAAATATAAACAACAACTTAAAAATACAAACACACACATTAAAAGTGTAATTATTCACTAAACAAATAAATGACGCCTGAATGGAAAATTAAATCCATTCCTGCTGATTCCGTGGGATTCAAGAAAGGAAGTTGCAGCCAGATGCTGCTAATTAAAAGCACTTAAAGAATTAATCATCATGAGAGTGCGACCACCTCAATAAAAACAGGAGTTTTAGCAGTTTGCTGGTCTGGAGTATCCAGATGTGAAATAACACAATGTCAGGAAGGAAAGATATCAGCAAGACCTCAGGAAAACCTTAGTGAAACAACTGCTGCTACCTCAATCTGTGAAGGGAAATAATAATTTCTAGATAGTTCAGAGTTTATAATTCTACAGTGTAAAAATTATTATTTTTTCCCAAGTGGAAAACATCTGGACAGCTGCTCAGAGTTCTAGTGGCCATCATAACAAATTCAACCCATGGTCAGGGGAGTGCAATGCTCAAACCCAAGAAGTACATTTTAGACTCATTAAGTTACAGAGGTGGAGTTCATGAAATAATTATTAGAACAAGACTCTACGAGAACTGTTTGTTTGAGATGATTTCCAAGAAAAAGCCAAACTCTCCTGAAGAGCGGGTCAGATTTATTCCACAGTGAAGTGAGACACTGATAAAGTCACACAGAAAACAAATACTTTAAGGTACTGTTTCTAAAAGAGGTTCAATAAACTGCTGGATCATGGGCAAACTTTATCTCACACTGTTTTTTTTCTTTTTGCCTTTATTATTATTATTATTATTATTATTATTATTATTTTATTAATAATGACATAGTGGAATATTATGTCTATTTTTGAACACAACATTTTGCATATTTTCCTTATGTATTCATATGTATATGTTTACACAAATCCCAGGATTGAAACAGTGTTTTTCCCATGGTTATATAAAATACTTTGTAACTGATGTCACCTCGTGGTGATGACACACATTAAATTTACATCCAGACCATCCGTGTTACCTATAGGCAGCATATAAACAGACGTATGACGTCTCTATAAAATGTGTGTTAAACATGGTAACAAACTGAAAGAGCCTGTGGGGATTCTTGGTTTAATAAAAGTGTCCTTGGTGAGGTCTCCTGGTTGATCCCTGGACTTCTGGGTGAGGGATGGTAGGAGTGTATAGAAGGCTAATTGCCCAGAGGCAAAAGCTTCCTGCGTGTGGAGTGAATACTGAGGAAGCCGCCCTCTCGGGAAGCCTAATTATACATTTAGGGGAGTCCTGTTTTCCCTCTTTTTGGACAGCTGGGCAGCTAAATTGTCTGTGGATCAATAGTTTAACTTCCTATTGGCTCCACACAGTGAGTGAAGTGCATTTAACCCCAAGAAATCCCATTACCTTTGGCAGATACGGGAAACAAAGCACTTGGAGCTTCAGTAAGTGCTGCTGCAACACCCTCAGCCTTCCTGTTTGTTTACCTGCAGCATTTTTTAAAATAAATATTCTATGATACAGTATACCCATTTGAAATACATTCTTAAATAATATTTTGCTCTTTCTAAATTATTGATTGATTGCAGTCATTTCCTGAAGGCTACCTATCATTAAAAGATGCAAAGAGATCTTTAAAGTTATTATGTTGTATTACATTAATGCAGCTTGACGAGCGGAGCCTGGCTGCAGCCGGTGTGTGATACTTCACATTTTGGGCAGCTGTGGCTGAGTGGTAAGAGCAGTCGTCCTCCAATACGAGAGTTGGGGGTTCGATTCCACCAGCAGTCACATGCCGAAGTGTCCCTGGGCAAGACACTGAACCCCTAAATGCCTCCGATGTGTGTCCCATAGGTGTATAAATTTGATAAAGCTCTGATTATTCTTTGTACAAATATAGTAGAGTGCTGTATGAATGGGTAAATGAGGACACAGACTGTGTTGTAAAGCGCTTTGAGCATCTTGATCAGATAAAAAAGTGCTATGTAAGTGCAGTCCATTTACCATTTACTTCAGCACATTATTGGAAATGATTGTTGTTTTCCAGTCAAGCTATTAAAGAAAGTGTAGGAAAAGAAGGGCAGCACGGTGGCACAGTTGGTAGAGCTGCTGCCTCTCAGCGAGCAGGTTCCCCCAGTTCAAATCCTGTTCTGGGGCCCTTTCTGGGTGGAGATTGCATGTTTTCTACATGCTGGGTGCGTTTTCTCCAGGAACATGCATGTTAGACTGATTGTTAACTTTAAATTGTCCCTAGGTGTGAGTGAGAGAGTGAATGGTTGTTTGTCTCGTTGTGTCCCTGTGATGGACTGGAGACCTGTCCAGGGTGTCCCCCGTCTCTCACACATTGATGGGTGGACATGGGCATTGGCAACCCCCGCGACCCAGAAGAAGAAGAAGAATGGAAGAAGTGGGTAAAGATAATGGATGGATGAATTGATGGATAGGAAAACAAGAAAGAGCAAGAGAAGAAACAAGAGGTGAGGGTTGGCTGTATATCATGAGAATGGAGCTGTCCCTTCATTCTTCTGAGCAGAGTAACCACAAATAAAAGCCGGTGCAGATGAAGGCTGTGAACGGCTCCTGTCCTCTGCTGTTCTGCTGGTAAATTAGTGTTTTAGTGGTCAGTTGAGCTCCTGGACCCTTTATGGCTTCAGTCTTTGCAATGAAGAGAGCATTGATGTAGACAACATTAACATTCAGTGTAGGCAAACAAACTAGCAAACTCAAACCCTGATGCATGGCTAATAAGTGTGTAAAAAGGGGGTCATAGAGTGTAGCCTTCCTCTGTCCAAAGAGTGTACTCTGCAGAAATCCTCACCCTGCTTACTGACACACCAGGGCAGCACTGGTGGGACGCTGTCACATTTGGCTCAGAGGAACATGAGGTGATGTAACAACCAGCGTCATGCTTTTTCAAGTAGTAGGACAGTAAAGATGCACTAATGGCTTCTGACAAACTCTCCTAAAGATGTAGCAGAACAAACATGGTTTTTAATGGCTCAGTAATGTATTTTTTCTCTGTTTTTGTTTGCTTGTATGTCCATTTTTTATCTGCTAGTAAAATGTATTATAAATCACCAGAAAATTTGAAGAAAACATTCAGAAAGTACCGTAATCGTCAGTCATACTACATCTCCAACTACCACTAATACTCTAAAAACCTTTTGGAGTCAGCCCATTTTAAAATGTATCCTGAGTGCTAACAGATCACATGGAAGGATTTGGGCTGTAAGCTTCCCTTCAAGGAATACAATGTTGTTGGTTTTTTTTTGGGTGGTGGGTGTGTGGTGGAAATTCATTATTCAGAACTAAAGCTGACCTTTTGGGAAGTCTGTGTGTCTTTTGCCCCAACCACTAGTTTTGCCCCAGATTTTTTGCTTGGCTGAATTCGTAGCTGCAGGAGCTTCTGTGCAATCTGCTAGTTCATGCCTGCTGACATGATCGCCTCACTTTTATTCAATTACAACAGCATGCATCAACAAAAAGTGGCTACTCATCATCCTATGATAATAGCACATGCACTCTTGGTGTTGACAGACTTTGTTTTGTATGAGTCATGTTACTGTTTGAGGAAGTCGTCAAAATGATGGGAAAACAGAGCAAACTGTGAAAGCTTCATTAAAGATGTTTTTATCTTCTGCTGTGAAGCAATTCTACCCTGCTGTAGAATATTTTATATAAACAGGACGTTAACAAAGATGGGTGCAAGACTACCTCTCATTACTGGCTGTCTAGACTGAAGGAGGCGACAGCAGTTACGGTGTCGTCCCTCTGAAGATGCACAGAAAAGAAATGTGAACCATGCATGAACTTGTTCAGAGTTCAGTAGAACACAGTATCTGTGGGTGTAAAATGTGTCAGTATACGTGGTTAACAGTGGCGGGCACAGTAACTCTCATCTGCTAACAGCTAATAGCAGAACAAAGGTTTTATTTAGCAGATTAGCACTTTGCTAACTTTGGAAACTGTTAGCAGAATTAGCTTCTTCTAAAGTAGGTTTCACCAACTTTACGTCAGCTAAAAAAAAACTACAAGCTTGTTCCTGTCTGTTGTGGGTGTGTTTCGAAATGTCCGTTAGGCGTGCTGTTGGTTTACTACGTCTACACGTGACAAGACGTGATCGGTCGATGCAGATTCAACTGGAAGAAGACAAAGACGTGACGCAGACTGAGTCATAGTCTTCTAAGCGGTTAGCGGTTTAACATTAGCTTCAACATTTTTTTAAACCTGTTTAGCGGTTTAGATTATTTATGGGCAAGGTGTAATGGCAGGGGGTGGAGGGCATCCAGAGGTGAATATGACTGGAAGAGAAAGCACTGAATTCTTTCTTTCTTTCTTTCTCTCTGTTCTTTCTACACATGTCTCCACCTCATCCTTATAGTCACTCTTATCTGCAGCACACAGCTCCTCTCATGCTGTACACATGGAGCCACAGTGCATGGAAGACAGTCAGGTTAAGACCAAAGTGTCACCGTAAAGCACACACATGCTGAAACACTCTCATGACCTCTTTAGATAACACTGACCAGCAATAATTTACAATTTTATTGGCACATAAACTTTTAGGGGCTGTGGTATCTTGGTGGTCAGTGCCACGGTCTTGTAATCCTAAGGTTGTGGGTTCAAGCCCACATCGTGTCAGGAAGGGCATCCATTAATGTTGCGTTCCATTTGTACTGGGAAGTGAGAATTTGTTAGTTTCAAGTAAAGAAAATCAGTTAGAATGTCAAACAAAGTTGGAATTTCAACATGAAATATCCAAAAAAAGTTGTCAGGTCCTCTGGACGGATTCTTCTTGGTTGAAATGTTTCATCTTTTATTCAAAAGACTTCCTCAGTCTAAGGCTCTGTGACAAATTCATTCTTATAAGTGGCACCTTTTCAAAGTGGATCAACCAGTTTGATGCTTTTCACATGTAAATGGAGGACGATCCATCAGAGTTTGTCGCAGGGCCTGACTGGTGAATCTTTCGGATGAAAGACGAAACATTTGAACCAAGAAGGATCAGTACAGAGGACCTGATTTAACTTTATTGGATGTATTTACCTGGATGATTGAGCATGCGTCAGGACATGGAAAGTCATATTTCTCACCCGTCTCGATGTCTCACAGTGGTGACAGCTGCAGTAATAAAATGTTTCTCTGCACTTCAGTCTGTTTGTGTCTCAGTGTAGTGTTCATACACTTCTACTACACAATCTGTAAAGGTCAACATGTTTAGGCTGTTCTTGAATGCATAAAATGCAGAGAAATACATACAAAGTAGATATTATTAGATTTTACTGCAAAAAACTGGTTACAAAACGCAGTAGTTAATAAATCCTACTGGTTTTCCAAGCTGGAACTTATTAGGGATCAGTGTGGCATTATTTAGAAATCTGAGCTCAGACTTCTGAGGCAAACAGGCAAATTGTTTTTAGTTTGAGACAGCTGACGTTGATTGCACAGCTAAACCTTAAAGATACACTGAAATAGACTCTCTCACTGGTACATTTTCATCTTAAAATCACTTCTTGGTCTGTTGCCTTCATACATCTCCTCCTACATGTCATTTCGTTAGTGCAGCTACGGCATGCACTCTCAAGACATCCGGACTGAACTAGCCAAAAGGTCTTCTCCTACTCCGCTACTGTTTCCTGGTATATCTTGCAAAAATATCTGAAGCTCTCGACTCTGACCTCTAGGGATTTTAAACATCTGTTAAGTGCAATGCAAAAATAAATGCAGACATCAAAGTCCATGCTCAATAATCCAGGTGTAAAATCCAACAATGTTCAGTCAGGTTATCTGGACTGTTTCTTTCTTTTTTTTTTGTTTTTTTTTGTGCTTTTTATTTCACCCTCCATCCAGAAGGCTTCATCAGCCTGAGGAAACACCAAACAAACTGCTTCTCCCCCAACAGCTTGCTCCAGACATGAATACATGTTCCTGGTTTTAGTATTTTACTCCGTTTCCTAATGTAGCTTGTTTTTATTTTGTTTTATATCACAATCACTATATATCACTATTTATTTCCGTTTTACCGGTATATGCTTTGTTCAACTGTTTATTGTTCTCTGTACCTCATCTGTGTTCTTTGTTTGAAACATGTCTTTCTTATAAATGAGTCCTCGTGACACAATGAGACTAACCTGTATAAATAAAGGATGAATGCAATAACAGTTTTTATAATAAAGGTATTTTAAATGTGAGTCTTAACATTTGCACCATGTTTAATTCACAATACAAATATTATTTCTCCACTTAGTTATTATTTTGTCATCCCGATGCTAGAAAGCTCCTACACATCTGAATGTCCTGTGCTGACTTAACCACGTTGTGTCATTTGCTCGTCAGATAGATAGATATTTCTTAATTATTCTCTTTAGAATGATTTGTTCAGTTAGCTTTGTAAAGATCTAGTAGAGTGCTGTATGAATGAGGCACAGATTGTAGTGTAAAGAGCTTTCAGTATCTTGATTAGATAGAAAGGTGATATATAAGTACAGTCCTTTTACCATTTACCATTTAATCCCAGGGGAAATTTGAGGCATTCAGTAGCACATTCTTCTTCTATACAGAAAAATAACCAGATGAAATTATAAAAAAAAATGAAAAAAGAAGCAGAATACACAAACATTCAGACATCATTTTAGAAAACGTCTTACCTGGTCAGCACTTTCTGTTTAAACCATATAACCATCTGCGTTTCTCGCATGTGTTCCACCTGTTCTGTGTTGTGAGCCATGAGCTCAGGGTGAGACTGAGCCAGGAGGCATCAGATGACTCAGGCTTTTGCTCAGACTGTTCTTGTTATCAGGCGGTGCACGCTCTGCTGTCCAACACGCCACCTGACGGAGGCCATGTGCTCACTGGTAAACACCAGCGACTGGTTCTGCTTCCTGGTCAAAGCAGGAATGCTGGTGGACTAAATACTGCATGTGGAGAAGCTTTTGGCCATTATAGGGGGGAACAATCAACCAAAATGATCTTGTGTATTAAAATATCAGCAAGTTTTTATATTATCATATTGATTTAAAACAAGGCCTCATGCTGACAGCTTCTAATGACACACAGCTTTTCAGAGAATACATGTAAAGGCCAAAAAGAATCTGACTATTATTTTCCACATAAATGCACCCAAAGAGAAGTTGCAGAGGCTGCAGGGGCACAGTGCAGTGGATGGAGGCTCCTGATGGGTGGGCATGAATATGCATACACTGCTTTAAAGCACTGGTGCAGATGAAAACAGTATTTCAGTCAGTAGGCTCACAAAGCGAGGCTTTGTTTAGTATATTTGCAGGAGGTTCCTCTTGTTTGAACTGCTCAGCCCTGAAGTGCCACTGCAGAAATTTAAGAGCAAGAAATAACTGATCTTATCTTATTTGAAGCCATATTTTGTGTTGGATGTATTCCCTTCAGGCTCTTCTTGATGACTTATTTATCAGTGAGATCATAGAGTCTGCTTTCATACTCACTGTGGAAATATGATATTTCATTTGGGATTCACGGAGTCTGGCTTAGTTTAATGGAGCAGTTAGGATTAAGTTAGTTAAGTAAACAACTTGGCATGTGGTGTAAGATGTAGAGATTATCTTTAAAGGCCTGTCAGTGTCTTTTCCTGAAACTCTTTCATTGGGTCAGACGGACAAGTTAAATTTTATGTTTCACTTCTGCTCAGTTGTAAGAGATTTGTTATTTTTTCCGCAAATGTTCTGGCCCAAATTCTCATGTACTCATATATGAAGCAAATAGTGACATAGAAAATATTAAATGAAAACAAATATTTGTGGCACTTTGAGTCTGAAATTTGAAAATATCGGTTCTTGCCAAAAAAAAAATGTTAATCTTAAATCGAAGGATCATTGGCAGTTACAAAGTTATCAACTTCAAATATGCTTGTTCACATTCTGAGGTCCATGCATTTTTGATTCTTCCTCTTTATTCTCCTGCAGGCTGCGTGCAGCTGTACAGTTTGATATGTGACTGAAGCAGGAACGTTTTCTTACAAGGACAGTTTCTGCTGCGGCAATGAAAATCTGTAAATCTGAAAATACCGTTCTTGCACAGTTCCCTGCAAGAGATATTTATTTTTTAATGTTTTTGGGATTCTTAATGATTACCTTTACAAAACTTGATATGAGGATGATGAACACCAGGAAGGTGAAATATGCTTGTTATTTAAAAAAACAAACAAAATTCATAATTCATCAATTCAGTTTATTTATTTATTTAACAAGTCACAACAGATTCTGTCTCTCTCGCTCTTTCTTTAT
>NC_056507.1:35184921-35194866 GCF_014905685.2 Nematolebias whitei
ATATTATCCAAACAAAAAGTTTGTTTCAAGTAATTTGATTTAAATGATGCAAAATAAAAATAAGACAAAATATCACCATCCATCCATCCATCCATCCATCCATCCATCCATCCATCCATCCATCCATCCATCCATCCATCCATCCATCCATCCATCCATCCATCCATCCATCCATCCATCCATCCATCCATCCATCCACACCCACTGGATGGTGCAGGGTTGCAGCTGTCAGCATTCATGTGTGAGAGGAGTGTTACACCCTGGGCAGGCTGCAATCACAGCGGTACATAGAAACAAATAGACATTCATGCAAATAATTTAGATCATTTAAAGATAATAATTTAACTAAACTGTGTGTTTTAGGGATGTGGGAAGAAATCTGAGTCAGAGAAAACCCAGGTATTCAAATGCTCACTGTAGTAATGAAATAAATCCATCGATAATGTACAATAATATTATTTGTAAGCTATAATTTAATGATACTTCTAGATAACAGTACTTATTGGCATTTTTATGTTATAAAAAAATAACTGTTGTCACACCAGGGTATAATTGTTCTTTTCTTCTGGACTTCACTCTCAACTCAGTTACAGTACTAATTTTAGAGTTTATAATGTATTTATTTTTTAGTGATCACTGTAATTTACTAGTACAATAATAATTTGTTTGTTGTGCAGCATGTTTAATGTTGAAAAATTACATTTGTGACACTTTGAAGTACAAATAAATTAAGTGAAAAAAACATGTAAACTTGTAATTTGCATAAAAAGCATATTTTTGAAAGTTATACACAGTTTGCAAAGTCATTTATTCAACTTGCATTTGTCAGACATTTACAAATTGTTATCCCAACTAGTTTACTCATTAAGGGGATTTTCAGTGGAACATTTTTGGAGATTAACTGGAAATAGCAACACTGAAAGCAAAGTATCTTCATTGATCATTTCTAATTATACCTCTGATTTAATTGGGCAGTAACATCAGGGCATCAGGACTGTATTAAAACATTAATACTGTGTCTCAAATCATTTTTTTAATGCAGATTGAGTCGAGCGGGGATGACACTGTTTAATCTCATCCTGGATTCTGTTTCTGACGAGCTGCTCTGTTTAATAATAAATGTTGGATTGGTGCGGCGGCTCGGGTTAGTGCTGTCATCACACAGCGGGAGGCCCTGAACTGAATCAGTGAGGAGTTTGCATGTTCTCCCTGTGCATGTGCGGGTTTCTCCGTGGACTCCTCTAGTTTAAAAACATGTAAGCATACATGGCAGTCTGAAAAAATGGACAAAAATGCTGCTACGAACCAGCACACAAAAGAAAGGGCGGTTTGGTTAGACTGTGTCAAACGACTGCAGAGGAAGACAGGAATGAAAGTAGCACACATGCATGAAGATCTGTCTGATGAAAACATCCCAGATTCAAGACTGCTCTCAGAAAGCACCTGTGGTTTGCTCGAGGAGTCCTCAGAGTGGATTATGGTAACGCAACAGCTTAAAACTGAGATGTTTTGTGTGTGTGTGTGTGTGGTGGGAGACAGTGTGTGCAGTCAAGCTGCTGAAAGGCTGCTTTCTCTGATTATTATTAGTTGATGTCCAGAAATAACTACTGGACAAGTGGATGTTTGGTCGTCAGTTCTACTAGAAATAGATATTGATACATTTGCAAAAGAAATAAAAAAAAAGAGACTGAGATGAAAATGAACAATTTGCCTCAGTACTCTGTGACACAAAGATGAAACCTAGGTCAATTTTTGTGACCCCGTTTGCTAATTAACTGTCAGAACTATTTTTCCTCTCTGAAAGTAAAAAAAAGTCAAAGACGTGGAAACACTCATTTGCTCGTCTGCTGTGAGTTTGTGGCTTTTGTGCTGAGCTGTGTGTAAGCTGTTGTGTTTGTGTGAAAATCCATCCATCCATTATCTTTACCTGCTTTTTCCTTTCCGGGTCGCGGGGGTCACTGGTGCCCATATCCAGCAGTCACTGTGTGAGAGGCGGGGGACACGTGGACAGGTTTCCAGTCCATCACAGGGACACATAGACAAACGAGACAAACAACCATTCACTCTCTCACTCACACCTAGAGACAATTTAGAGTTACCAATCAGTCTAACATGCATGTTTTTGGTCTGTGGGAGGAAACCAGAGCACCCGGAGAAAACCCACGCATGCACGGAGAGAACATACAAACTCCACCCAGAAAGGTCTCCAGGCCAGGATTTGATCCGGCGACCTTCTCGCTGAGAGGTGGCATCTCTAACAACTTCACCACCGTGCCACCTTTTAAATGAATAAATAAGTAGAAAGACCACAGTACGGGTGATCATTTCTCATCAAAAGTACACACAGTTGTCAGTTTAAATTCAAACTAAGAGATGAAAAACAAACAAACAAACAAACAAAAACAAGGTGACTGTTTTCAGTTAAAAGTACTGCTGCTTAGGAATTTTTTTTATTCAAGCCTAATTACTTGTAAAAATATCTACTTACATGAACTGTATTTGTTTCTTTCAAATGTACATTTGAAAATGTTATAGTTATTAGAATAAAAAAGGAAAACAATATTAAAGTAAGCCCCCCAAAACAAGTTTTTTCAAAAATGCTGTATGAGTAGCAGAATGCTAGCTATACTTTAGCTGCAAAATGTTTTTTTTTTTTTTTTTTTAAAGCTGAATGATGGCTCAGTGTCAGACTCAGTTTATTGTCATACAAACCATGTAAGAACAAAAACCAGTTACCCAGAACTCAGTGCAGAATGTGATTATAGAAGGATTAAAAACACATAAAAACCTGATAACACAAGAGATGAGGTAGCCTAATGAGTATATAAATAAATGTTTGCCACAATTAACATGGAATAAAAAAATTTAAAATACCATAAAACCATATAAATACATTGATCTAGCACTAACTACAGAAAATTAATAAGAAGTTAAGTAAAAAGCCAAACACCAGCAGCACACCACAGATTTGGATGACAAAGTGAAAGTGTTCAGTGTTTGGGTGAGGAGCTAAAAGTTCAAAGTTTTATAAGAAGACAAAACATGAATAAGTATTCTGAAGCACATTTCAAATAGAACAACATTTTTGCAGGAACTGACGAAATTTCAATGTATCTCTATACACAAATTATTTGTAAATGATGTTAAATATCTTGGAAAATAATAAAAGTTACAAAAAACAAAAGTTACAGGAAAACTTCAGACTAAAACACTTGTTACCCCAATAAATATTTAATCTAAACACAAATATAAGCAAAACGTTGGTTACGCACTGTAACCCCAGATTCTATGAGTATAAGCATAGCCCTTTAAGGCTGTCGCTGATGGGTTTATCCCGATATGCAAAGAATTGCACTGAAAAATTGAGTCCACGCCCACCTGCTGTGTGGGCCCCACCCGGTCCGTATAAATTACGTTAAGAGCGGGAAATCGGCTCCCAAAATACCTTTTTCTTCAGCCATTTAGGAGCCAGTGAGGCCCGACGCTTAAAGGGCTATGCTTATACTCATATAATCTGGGGTTACAGTACGTAACCAACGTTCTATTTCGTATAAGCTTCACCCTTTAAGGCTGTCGCTGATGGGTTAAGGGCGAAGCGGATGTTGTCCTCGCCTCACTGGGTCCATTCAAACACCGTTTGAAGCAGAAGCTTGCCCAAAAAAAAGTCTTGTCACTCAGCTCCCCATGTACATAAATACGCATTGCGTAATTATGTGTGCCATGCACAGACGCATGCTGTGTAACTATGCGTTCAGAATGCATGAACGCCCCGGAAAATTCAACGGGGAGGGAAAAATGCTGAAAAGAGCCATGAACCAACCGGTTTACGGCTGAACAGTATGAACAGATTAATAATAACAGGAGAGCTGATTATTAATCAAATGAACTGATTGGTAACAATAGTCATGAACTGATTAGTAACAATAGAACCAAATAACAGACACAATTTGTGATTGATAACAACATATCACACTGTAATGCATGCAGACAGATGTGAGTTAAACGGAGTTCCATGAAGCAACAATATTCATTCTGTAAACACTAAGGACAGAATGTGTCATGGAACGAACCGTCACATCACGTAGATAAAAGTGAATGAATGAGCAGGGTGTTGACCACGCGGCCGCAGTACAAAATGTCCTGCATTGTCATACCATTATGCAAAGCAGTCGAAGATGCGATACCCCTGGTCGAGTGTGCTCTGAGGCTGACAGGAGGCTCTAAATCTGATGCTCTGTAGACTTCAGAAATGGCCTCACACAGCCAGTGTGAAAAGCGCTGGGTGGATAACGGGCGACCTGCAGATGCATCTCTATAATGCACAAACAAATGTTGACGCATTATAGCTGTGCACGCTATGTAACACGTCAACGCCCGCACCGGACAGAAGAGATGAAAAGACGCTATTTCTTCTGATCTGGGGGGGGGGCTCCAAAGAATTTGCTCTTGATTTAAAAGAGCTTGTGATGCTTTTAGGCATAAAAGCTGGGTTTGGTCTTAAATCAGCTGAGCTGCCGTCAGCCTGAATTCTGAGACATGACGGAGCGACAGAGAGGGCAAATAAATCACTCATCCTCTTAGCGGATGTTAAAACCAACAGCAGGGCTGTTTTAAGAGACAAGAATTTAAGTGGAACCTGATCCAGAGGCTCAAATGGAGCTTTGATCAGGACCTGCAGGACCAGTGTTAAATCCCACTGTGGAACAAGTGGGTGTGAAACAGGCCTGCGTCTCTGTACACCTTTTAGAAAATGCTTCATCAGCAGATGATTAAAACCTGTTCTGTCTCCGAACCCTTTGTGGCAGGAAGGGATGTCAGCGTACGTTTTAATCGTGCTGGACGCCAAATTTCTGTCCATCAGCTGCTGCAGAAAGGACAGCATGCCACCTAGTGGACATGAGGTGGCCTCTACACCCTTCTCTGTACAACAGCGCTGAAAAGCTGTCCGCTTTGATGTGTACAGCGATGTGGTAGATGCAACACGTGAAACCAGAATTGTGCGCACTACATCCTGTGGGAGACCCATCCTCTCTAAGCGGATCCATTCAGCGGCCAGACCCACAGGTGCTGGCCTATTTCTGGGTAACTCCTGATCGCTCCTCCTGCCTGGAGGAGAGCGTCCTCCCTCCACGGCAGTTTCCACGGGCGCCCCAACAGCAGGCGTTACAGGACTGGGAACCATGGTGCGCTCACGCCTTCGGGGGCCACCAGGAGAGCTGTCAATCCCTCCTCCTGAACTCGGTTCAGGAACCGTAAAATCAGAGGAGGTGGAGGAAAACACATACAGAAGCATTTTGGGCCATGGGCTGTGAGCAAACACATCCACCCCCAGTGGTGGTTTGTCTCGCGGGCTCAGAGAAAACCATAATTGACACTGAGCGTTTTCTCGTGTCACAAACAGGTCCACAGCTGCTATTTCAATCTGAGTCAAAATGCTCCGTCAGAGGATGATTAAAGGTTGTTCTGTCTCCGGCAACTTTGAGACAAGAAGAAAACATGGCTGCAACATACGATAATCGTGCTGGACACCAGATTTCTGTCCATCGACTGCTGCAGAAAGGGACAGCATGTCGTCCAGTGGACATGAAGTGGCCTTTACGCCTTCTCTGTGCACCTTTTACAAAACGTTTCATCAGCAGATGATTAAAGCTGTTCTGTCTCAAAAATTTCGTGACAGGAAGAGATGGCCGCAGTGAACGTTTCACACGAGCTGAACGCCAGATCTCTGTCCGTCAACTGCTGCAGAAAGGACGGCACACCACCTAGTGAAGATGAAATGGCCTCTACACCTTTCTCTGTACAGCAGTGCTGAAAAACTGACCATTTGATGTGAACAGCACTGTGGTGGTTGTAGCACGTGAATCCTGAATCGTACGCAATACATCTTGAGAGAGATCCATCCTCTCAAAAAGATCCGCACAGCGGCCAGACCACAGGTGCTGGCCTAATCTGATTAACTCCTGATCACTTCTCCCACCTGGAGGAGAGCGTCCTCCCTCCATGGCAGGTTCCACGAGTGCCCCGATAACAAGTGTCGTAAGCCTGGGAACCATGATGCGTTCACGCACTTGGGACATAGGAGCTGTCAGTCCCTCCTCCTGAGCTCGGTTCAGAAAACCGTGATATCAGAGGGAGAGAGGGAGATGAAGAAGCATTACGACTACAGGCTGTGAGCAGACACGTCCACCCCAGCGGTGGATCGTCTTGTGGCTCAACGATAATTATAGTTGACATTGAGCGTTCTCTCGTGTTGCTACACATCCACAGGCGCTCGTAGGATTTTTGCCGTGTCTGAGCCATAGCTCTGGGTGGAAGGTCCCAGGTCCCCGTGCCGCAAAGGACCGTCTTTGGACATCACATCTGTCCCCTGTTCAGAATACATGAGATGTACCCTACTCCAATGGAGAGCAGATTGGGTGTGCCCCAGACAGCATCAGTCTCACAATGTGGCACATGGGTTGAGCGCATACATCTCCTGCCAGTTATGTATGCAACAGTCACTTGCTGTCTGTGTGAATCAAAACTCTGATGATTCGCAGCTCAAGGCAAAGTGTTGAGTCACATTAAAAAAAAAACATGCGACACTCCAAAAACATTTAAATGAACTGCTGTATGGAGAACCACAGCGCCCCCACAGCTCGTTAAATATGTGTGCCTCTGTGAAATCTGGCATTTGTGATGTAGGTCTGCTGACGGAAACAGCTGATATCACTCAACCGATTCGCGTGAGTTGCACTGCTGCCACCTGTCTGTACAAACTGCTCAGTAGTAGCAGGTGTCCAGATAAAGCAGAATTCTCCTCCCTGCTCTGTGCGGCGGCTGCAGAGCGGCTCGGGCACATTAATGGAGTGTTGCTTCTCACAGTTCAAAATTGACAAATCTAGAATAAATCTCATCTTTCCGGTTCGTTGGGACCAGGGAGTGACGAGAAAGGAACCCTGTGTTTTCTTCTCCTTCTGAGACTCTGGAAAATTACATTTAAATCAGAATTTCCTGAGCTTCTGCGAGAGGGGACGAGATCTGTTCTAGAAATGACAGAAAACGTCATTAGAGTTCCTCCGCACCAGGTTTGAGCTGTACTACAGCGTGAATCCCCGGATGAAAATGGTTCGCCTATCCATCTGGAGCGTGCGCTCATTGCCACTCGTTTATAAAGTTATAAAGCGGGCACGCATTTATGCTGTGAAACTCACATGCATGCTGATGTGAGCTGGTGCGCGCTGAAGGAGAAAGAACAAACGTGCGCCCTCGAGCATGCAAATCGTTTGTGCGTTTGCTGATGCTGCGGGACGCAGCTCATGTGTTGCGCTCACGTTGTGTGCAGCTGCTCTGTGTAAACGCTCGGGGAGCGGGTGCACGTATGAGCCGACGTGCCCTGAAGAGTCGTGTGTGCGCGCCCTCATTCATGCGACGCCTTAAGCCAGGATTGCCGCGGGAGCGCACGTTTGATGCTGGTGCGGTCAGGAAGCAGCGCGTGGCATCGGTGGGGTGAGGTTACCACTGGGCTTGGTCTGCAGAAACACGTTCATTCTTGGCTGCGAATCACGTGAGCTTTTGATTGATTCCACGAGCTGCAGTATTAATTCAGAAAACCTTCTTCGAGGATGAAGGAGCTGAGCTGCTGTGAGGCTTGTGAAACTGTTGACGCCGCAGGAGTGCGCGTTTGACACCACTGCGATGAAAACGCGTGTCGCTCCTGCCGAGAGCGAGATACGTTACTGGGCTCGTACCGTGGTCTCACGTTAACGTTGACGTGAACAGTGGGTGCTGAGAGCTGCGTGCGCGCTTTCATGCCGCGGGAGTGCGTGTTGGCACCGCTGGCAGTGAATGGAAACAACCTTAAAAAGGCTCATGATGAGTGTGTGTGATGGGCCGCTTGTCAGATCATCCATGCTGGTTAAAAGACACTTCATCATAAAATTATGTTATTCCACATCTTGTGTCATCACCACACCTCCAGCAAACCGACACCTGGTTATCCTCCCTTGAGCTCTGTTTGTTGTCCTAGAGGGCCCCCTGTTGGTGAAGTCCGGGAAAAATTGAACTTCCGGATGCCGGGGACGTCTGACGGGAGGGGCTGGCATAGCAGAGCTGGGCAGGCATTGTGCAGCCGTGGAGCATCTTGAAACGATCTCTCGCTGATGAAAACGCCCTCCAACAGAAGCTTCTATAGCTCTCCTGAGAGGAAGGTGGAGTGATGAGCCAGGAGAACCTCTGGGACCTCGTTCTCCGGCTGCGATCCGGGGTGGCAGACAGTAAAAGAGGCGCACCGGTTGGGGATGACGTCAGCTGCCCTGCAGACGGAGTGTACTGCAGGGGCCGATAGCGTCATTAGCGAACAGCCGCTACAAGAGCGGAGTGAGCCGAAGGTCAGAGGGCCCACCGTCTCTTCCCGCCTCTGAACGTGTATGTCAACAGCGTAACGTGTTGTTCGCTGCGGCCGTCTAGAACGCATGCTGGTGAGCTCAGTTGGAGAGTGGTGTCACCGTCTGGGTTACGCTAACCGGAGGCACAGGACGCTGGTCCACCTGGACATCTTGCTCCAATGAAGCCTCCGTCAGGCTTGGCTCCAGGGGGCACTGAGGGACTTTCCGCTCGGTGAACCCCTGCTCTGGAGATGGGTGCGGACTGTGGAGACCGGCCCCCCAATCTACCAGGAAAACCAGCTGTGGCCTCGCCCGTAGGACGTCCTGTTGGGAAAACGAGGCCAGATGGATCAAGACGGTGAGCCGGAATGGAACCTAGTAAAAACAACCTTCCCGCCGGATCATCCTAACTGGCGGGAAAAGGCGTGGGACGTAAAAAAAGGGGTCCCTTCATGTCAGCCGCCTCCTGGGTTACGCAGGGCAACCCCAGAGGGTGCCGTCGGCCGGGAGCGGTGTGATCGCCGATGCGAAACAAGGTGGGATGAGGTGAGCTGCTCAGCCCCCCTCCACCGACACTACGCTCTCCAGGAGGGAATGAGCAGCGGGAGGCTGCAGCTGAGCACCGCCTGTCCCGGAGGAACCATCCGATTTGCTCCGAGGGTCGGCGATAAGAGGAAAATTACAAGATGGCATTGTCCAGCGTGTAGCGACCTGTCACTGAGAAATATTCCTTGGCGCTTACCTTGAAACAAGACTGCTCGTCAGCTTCTCCTTGGGGAGGAGAACTCACAGGACGACCGGAGGTCGATGTGCCGGGCAAAGCATTCTTAACAAAGGTTGGTCATCTACACAAATTTCCTTCTTCGTTCTTCTGACAGTGCTATTAGCTTGCTGGAGAAAAATGGGAGCCGATTTCCCGCTCTTAACGTAATTTATATGGACCGGGTGGGGCCCACACAGCAGGTGGGCATGGACTAAATTTTTCAGTGCAATGCTTTGCATATCGGGATAAACCCATCAGCGACAGCCTTAAAGGGCGAAGCTTTTACGAAATAGAACATATTATTTTAGAATAAATTGTAAGGGCAGCACGGTGGCGCAACTGGTAGAGCTGCTGCCTCTCAGCGAGCAGGTCCTTGGTTCAAACCCTGGTCCGGGGGCCTTTCTGGGTGGAGTTCGCATATTCTTTCCGTGCATGCATGGGTTTTCTCCGGGTACTCCGGTTTCCTCCCACAGACCAAAAAACATGCATGTTAGGCTGATTGGTAACTCTAAATTGTCCCTAGGTGTGAGTGAAAGAGTGAATGGTTGTTTGTCTCATTTGTCTCTATGTGGCCCTGTGATGGACTTGCGACCCATCCAGGGTGACCCCGCCCTTCGCTCAGTGATTGCTGGACATGGGCACCGGCGACCCCCGTGACCCAAAATGGAATAAGCGGGTAAAGATAATGGATGGATGGATAAATTGTAAGGAAAAATATCCCAAATTTAGGCTGCAAAATTACTGCTATAAGTTGACATACTTTCATAAAAAGTAGTTACTCATGGAATTTAGTTACAGTATTGTCCCTGCACCTTT
>NC_056507.1:35197866-35226728 GCF_014905685.2 Nematolebias whitei
TAGCTCCTGGTCATTTATTTATTGAGCATAATGATCCAACATTACATATTTGTGAGTAGTAAAAGTATTTGAACCTTTGCTTTCAGTACCTGATGTGAAGACGCAGAAATAACTGCAGCTAAACATTTCCAGTAACTGTTGATCAGTCCTGAGGCTTGGAGGAATTTTACCACATTCCTCTTCACAGAACAGCTTCAACTCTACTCCTGGGGAGGGTAACAATGTTTTTGAATTTCCTCCATTTGTACACAATCTGTCTGACTGTGGATTGGTGGAGTCCAAACTCTTTACAGATGTTTTGTAACATTTTCCAGCCTGATGAGCATCAACAACTCTTTTTCTGATCTCCTCAGAAATCTCCTTTGTTCCTGCCATGATCCACTTCCACAAACATGTTGTGAAGAGCAGACTTTGATAGATCCTGTTCTTTAAATCAAACAGGGTGCCCACTCACACCTGATCATCATCCACTGATTGAAAACACCTGACTCTAATTTCACCTTCAAATTAACTGATAATCCTAGAGGTTCACATACTTTTACCATCACAAATATGTATTCTTGGATCATTTTCTTCAATAAATAAATGACCAAGTATAATATTTTGTCTCATTTGTTTAAATGGGTTCTCTTTATCTACTTTTAGGACTTGTGTGAAAATCTGATGATGTTTTAGGACAAATTGATGCAGAAATATAGAAAATTATAAAGGGTTCACAAACTTTCAAGCACCACTGTAAATGAGAAAACTTTACACTCATCAAGCAGCTGATCTCAAGGATCCCATCACTTGTTTAAAACAAAGTACAGTTTTGGTGATGGAAGTGTTGTGTTATTCACTACTTTATACACAAACAGCTCATTTGATACCATGGTTAGATAATTAAAACTCAACATTTTATGTTTAGATTCAAGACTACAGTAATGATACTATGATTACTATGATTATACTATGATTTAGTTGCATATTGGACTTCTTGTGCATAAAAAACACAATGTTGAGAATTTTGGATAAAATGAATGCATAGAGTTAGGGAAAGGAACATGCTGCTCCATCGTTATACATTTCCTATAAATAAAATAAAGATGAATCACAAAAAAGTGGCCACATGTTTGTTTGTTAGAGATTAAACTATGGCCCTGTTTGCATGTGAATGATTTCTGGAAGTCTTAGCTTTTTTCCTATGTTGATTGTGTTAGTGACACGTTTATACAGTCACTGTAATTGAATCTAGTAGTTTCCATGCCAGGTCACTAGCTGGCACTGTGATTTTTAAATTTTTATTTCAATGACATGGGGATGTGTGCAAACACTTCAGTCTCAATTATAAAAACCGTTGCATCCAAAATGGTGAATACACAAACATTCATTTGGACCTAGGATGTGGTTGGGTTGCTCCTACATGTTGAAAAGCGTGAGTAGCAAAAACAGCCCTCTGCTAGCCACCACGTTGCTGTTTTACTCACTCAGGTGCAGAAAGACTATCGACTGGAGTCGTTTATAGTGTGCACATGAGATTTTACACAGATGTTGGGCTTTTCTGAAAACCTTCACTCTAAGACCTGGATTCAGAAAGTTTTGGTGTCAGAGAAAATGCCCTCCAGTTACACTTACTGCTGAACCCAGAGGAAATGCTACAGTTTAACTTAAAACAGCTTTGTATGAACACATGTATAACATGACAAAGGCTGTATTTTTTATATTTTTGTAAGGATTTTGTGTTATGCTACAGTCGTGTTTTAGCTTAATCAAACGCATTCAGGAGTCCAGCTGAAGTGCTTGTGGGTCCAATGACTGTTATTGATATTCAGGCTGTCTGAGAGAACTGGGTTTTGTGGTCCTGGGGGCTGGGGGACACTGTGTTCATGGCAGGGTTTGAGATAAAAAGCTTACATTAGCATTAGTAAATTCAAAGACTAAAAGAAGAAAAGAGAGACGAAGGAAGGAGGAGTGAGAGAAAAAGCGTGGCTGGATAATCTGCAGTTTACACCATGAATAATAGCTACTCCATGTTCATAAACGTCACAAATTCAGTGATATAATTATTTTTACACATTAAAGCATAATATATTTACTGAAAAGTGCATAATTCAATTCAATTCAGTTTATTTATATAGCGCCAAATCACAACAAAGTTGTCTCAGGGCACTTTACAGAAACATTCACATACATAAAAGCCAATTAGTAAAGTTCTCTATCTAAGGATTCCAGCAGACAAGTTGAATCTTGGCTTCGTTGCAGTCTCCCATCCTGAGCAAGCACAGTGGCAACAGTGGAAAGAAAAAACTCCCTTTTTAAAAGGAAGAAACCTCCAGCAGAACCAGGCTCAGGACAAGCAGCCATCTGCTTTGACCGGCTGGTTGAGAGGACAGGAAGGAGAGACAGATGAACACAGAATGGTAGGTCCAAATGTCTACCTTTAAAAACAAGCGTGTTTCCTGGTATTTGGCTGTTTGGTTTTAATTTGTTCGTGCTTATTTCACCAAACATGGAGCGAGCTTGTCTTACAACTTTAGTAGCTGTACTTTGAGGTTGCCAAACAAAACCAGTAAAAACTGAGTTCTGCCATCAGAACAAGGGATCTGTGCAGTGCTGAGTGTTCAGAGCATCTTTTCTGCAGGTGTGTCTGTCTGGGGCTTACTGCTTCATCTACTGTATGATGGACTTAAATAGGTGCAAATAACGCGCATGGCTTTTACTCATTTGAATCATTCGGTTGTAAAAGATAAAGGCATGCTTACCTGTTTCTGGTTCAGTTTTTGTTTCTGCAGATACATTTACAGTACACTTGGATTTCACCTCACAGAGCTGGACTCAGATGCATTTTTGGGATCTTTGATCAATGATTGTATCCATAAATAATTCAGTCTGTCGGGTAAAATGGGACTGATTCATCATCAGGAAGAAATGGATCGTAGGTCGTTTCAAATTGAGATTTTACACTAAAACATGAGTCATATCAAGTTTTTGAGCTCATGAGAGGTGAGAACTTTAAGTTGTTTCTTTTTTCTCTACTGTGGAGACCGGTCAAAAGAAGGATCAGGGCATATGGTTTAGAAACTGGCTATAAGGTGATTTTTGTACACTTTCCCATGAAGCTACGCAGAAGCATGGGATAATTTTGGGACTTGTTTTAATATAACTTAACAAGATTTTGTGTGGGGTGGGGGGTAACGTCACAAGCTCTGGATGAATTAACATAAAGACGTTGAAAGTAATGCCCTACAGAGCAGAAGAGATTTCTGCCGCCTCCCTCAGAGTATGTAAGACTCAAAGTCTTTCTGTTTCATCTCCATTTGATCTCAGTCAATATTCCCCTCCATCTCTGTCATTTATTACTATAATTTTTTTCATGACAATGACATTAAATCTTTTCTGGAGCACTAAAATGTATTTGGATGCCATAATGACAAGTCTCTGGATACCATATTTCATTGCATTAACTTCTCACATGTCCCAGTAAAAGTCACTGCTTTGTAAGGTTTATTTGAAGAAGAAACATAATAATAAATCCCACAGGAACCAGCTGCTTAGAGGAACTGGGAAAATACATTTATTGTATTTCTGAGAATGAAATAAAAGATCAATAATGTTGATTTTAAATCAGTTATAGCCTGCAGTCAAATCAATGCTTCACTCAACCCAAAGACATGAAACAGGTTATTTCCATTTGTAATGCCTGGCTGCATCCGAGGACAAATATAAGGTTTAGTTAACTGTAAAAGTGCCAATTTATGGGATTCTTCTTTTTTCTTTGCATGAACAAAATTCAAGGAATAGCTTTAAATTAAACAAAGGCAACTAAAGTGGAATCAATTAAGTTTCAATAAAGAATCTCATGACATTTTACAGGAAAAAGAAAAACGGGACACTTCAGATTCAATGAAGTACCGTATCTATTTTATTATACATGTAATACATTTCAATTCAGTGCAACTAGATTCCATGCATCCATATCATTCATATTCTGCATGTATATATACAATTTCATAAAGAAACAATATACTGTTTAACAATATTATGATAGAAGCAAATACCTGGTTAGGATTAGAAAAATAAATCTATAGTTGTAGGTTCAAACTGGATTTTACCAATGATCATTTAAAACCCATCAAGTTAAATTCAGACAGTTTCTCTTTGTCCTACAGCAGAACTGTCAGCCAAGGACTTATAATATGTGCTTGCACTTGGGGACCAACTGGCACTGCAGCCATGGCAGCTTTATTTTACAAGGAGAAGGCACTTCAGCTTCAGCTTCAGCTCTTGAGAGTCCAGATCCTCATATATCCTTGCTGGCTGCCTCTGCTCAAAGGTTGGTCTCTTTCTCACGAGAGAAAAAGTGGGCAGAGTTGATGGCTCAGGGAGCACCAGGTGAACCACTCTTCTTGTCTACTCTTGTTTAAAACAGCTGCCAGCTTCTAGTGAACACAAAAGACTCATCCCTTCATAGTGTTTAAAACAATCATTTATATGTTTATCTCAGACTTCTTTGGTCCTTGATTCAGGAACCATGCACTTCTTGAAGATTAACTTGTTTACACACTGTTTGAGAATACTTTCCACTTTAGAGAAAGACTGATTTCTTCTTGAGTCTCCAGCTGCCTTCATTAAAAAAGACCAAGAAGCCAGCCAATTATAACTGGCTGTAACTACCGTACCCACCACTGCACCCTGTATTCACTGGTTAACTGGTCACCATTAACTTCATGCAGACTCTCCCACTGGTACATTTTCATCTTTAAATCACTTCTTGGTCTGCTGCCTTCATACATCTCATCCTACATATCACTGTATGAGTGCAGCTACAGCGTGCGCTCTCAGGACATTGTTACCTGCAGTGTTCCCTCAGTGAGGACTGAACTAGGTAAAAGGGCCTTCTCCTACTCTGCTCCTGTTTCTTGGAATATCTTGCAAAAGATACCTTGACCTCTCTAAGTGGCTTTAAGCATCTGTTAAGTTCATGGTAAAAAAAAAAACAACAATGCAGACATGTTCCTGTTTTTAGTTTTCTAGTATTCTACATTGCTTTACAATCCAGCTGTTTTTTTTTAATGCAATTTGCTGTAATTTTTCTTTCATTTATTCTTCTCAATGTATATGCTTTATTTTATGATTGTCTACAGTAGTCAATGTTGTCTAATGTTGTCATCATTCTTTGTTAAAAAAACAGGTCTCTCTTGTAAATGAGTCCCCAATTAGACTAACCTGTATAAATAAAGGATGAATGAAAAATCATTTAGTATCAATAATGGATTCAAAATGCCTGCCAGCTAAACAGGAACTTTAACCTGTGCTGCCACTTCAGTAGGGTTTCTTCTTCTTCTTCTTTTGGCTTTTCCCTCTTCAGGGGTCGCCACAGTGAGTCATCTTCCTCCATGTCACTCTGTCTTCTGCATCCTCTGTCCTCACTCCAACTACCTCCATGTCCTCTCTAACTGCATCCATATATGTCCTCTTTATCTTTATCCAGGCAGCTGCATTTCTAACATGCTTCTACCAATATACACACTGTCTCTCCTCTGGACATGTCCAAACCATCTCAGTCTGGTCTCTCTAACTTTAACTCCCAGTTGTTCAACCTGTGCTGTACCTCTGATGATCTCATTCTTAATCTTATCCATCCTTGTCACTCTTAAGGAGAACCTCAACATTTTGATTTCTGCCACTTCCAGTTTTTTCTCCTGTCTTTTTGTCAATTCCACTGTCTACAGACCATATAACATTTTATCCCCCACATTAAAAACGTTACTAGCACTGCCTTCTTCCACCTGCATAAAATCGCTGAAATTAGAAACATCTTATCTAAAAGTGAGGCAGAAAAACTGGTCCATGCAATTGTCACGTCTAGACTGGACTATTGCAATGGTTTATTATCTGGGTGTCCAAATACTTCCTTAAAACATCTTCAGTTGATCCAAAATGCTGCTGCCAGAGTCTTAACTGGAATTAGTAGGAGAGATCATATCTCTCCAGTTTTAGTTTCTCTCCATTGGCTCCCTGTCAAATCCAGAATAGAATTCAAAATCTTACTTCTAACCTGCAAAACCCTCAGCAACCTAGCTACACATTATCCTGATGCATGCTCAATAATCCAGGTAGAAAAATCCAAAAAAGTTCAATCTGGTCCTCTGGACATTCAAAAAAACAAAAAACAAAACAAAGCAAAAAAATCTAGAAACGTTTCGTCTCTCATCCAAGAGACTTCCTCAGTCTGAGGTGCTGTTTTCAGCTCAGTCTCTTAAATAGCACCTTCTCAGAGTGGATCAACCAGTTTGCTGCTGACAACCAAAACCAGCTGATCACATGCTCAAGAAGGACCATCAGCCTAACAATGGGTCATTAGCACCTGATGGCTGTTTACTACTCACAGAGGGCTGAGTGATACTAGCAATCACAGCATTGTAAGAGGGGGACAGTTGAACCCGGAGGCCTCCACCCCTGTTTAATGATGGACGATTTCTTTTCACAAAGATGGCCTCCTTTACTCCTCTCTCAAACCATCGTTCCTCTCTGTCCAGGATGTGAACATCTTCATCCCTGAAAGAGTGACCGCTGGCCTGGAGATGAGTGTAGACCGTAGAATCCTGGCCTGATGATGTTGATCTTCTGTGCTGGGCCATCCTTTTGGCCAGTGACTGTTTAGTTTCCCCGATGTAAGACTGATCACCCTCCTGACACTGAACAGCATACACAACATTACTCTGTTTGTGCCGGGGGACTGGATCTTTGTGATGAACCAGTCTTTGCCGTAATCTATTTTGGGGTTTAAAAGCCACTGGGACGTTATGTTTAGAAAATAAACGTCTCAGTTTCTCTGATACCCCCTCAACATACGGAATGACCACTGGTCTGGGTCTGGGTTCCTCCTTTTCACCTGATGGCTGACTAGAGTCCTGTTTGGGTTTCTTCTCTGCTTTCAGGAAGGCCCAGTTAGGATATCCACATTGCTCTAGAGCCTGTCTTGTGTGGGATTTCTCCTTCTGCCTGGTTCCTGAGCTAGTGGGGATGCTGTCTGCTCTGTGGTACAGAGTCCTGATGACTCCTAACTTGTGCTGCAAAGGGTGATGGGAGTCAAACTGCAAATACTGGTCTGTGTGGGTGGGTTTGCGGTACACCTCAGTTTGCAAATGTCCTCTATCAGAGACTGAGACCTCACAGTCCAAGAAAGCCAACCTGCCATTTTTTACATCTTCTCATGTGAACTTGATGTATTTGTCCACAGAGTTGATGCGGTCAGTAAAATGTTGGACTTCCTGAGATTTAATTTTAACCCAGGTGTCGTCAACATACCTGAACCAATGACTTGGTGGTGTCCCTGAAAATGACGTCAAGGCTCTCTTTTCTACCTCCTCCATGTACAGGTTGGCAACAATAGAAGAAACTGGAGACCCCTAGCTACACATTACATTACAGATCTTATTGTTCCATATTTTCCTAACAGAGCACTTCATTCTCAGACTTCAGGTTTACTCGCAGTTCCTAGAGTTTCCAAAAGCAGAATGGGAGGAAGATCATTTAGTTATCAGGCTCCTCTCTTGTGGAGCCAACTTCCAGTTTCTGTCCATGAGACTGACACATTGTCCAGTTTTAAGACTGGGCTTAAGACTTTCCTTTTTGATAAATCCTATAATTAGGGTTGGCTTGTTATGTTGCCTTAAGCTTCGACTACTAGAGGACAAATTGAATTCATTTCCTTAAATGAATTGTTAAAATTGAATAGTTTTCATTTGATATTATTTTTATCTTAACATGTGAATCTTGACCTGCCATTGTGTATCTATTCCTACCAAACCCAGCTGGTCGAAGCAGATGTCCACTTGTCCTGAGCCTGATTCAACTAAAGGTTTCTTCCTCACGAGGGAGTTTTTCCTTTCCACTGTCGCCTTTATGATCTTGAAGAGAGTTCTGTGTTGGAGTTAAATTCAAAGCAGTCTTCTCCTCAGTAAAATAATGTTAAATTATGTATATATATGAATGTTTCTGCAAACTTACTATTTTTAAATGCTTCTGTTCAGTGTCTGGAGATGACTTCTGTTGTGACTTGGTGCTATATTAATAAACTGAATTGAATTGAATTGATAGCTGATCTCACCGCTGTCTTGCAAACTTTTCCTTTGACCTTTGCTGACACCTTTTTGTCACAAATCACTCCTGAAACTTTTCTCCATCCACTCCATCCTGCCTGGACTCTCTTTTTCACAACTTTACCAAATTCACCATTTTCCTTAACAGTGGACCCCAAGTACAATAAGTAAAGACTTGTCAGTAGGGTTTATTAAACAAAATTCATATTAACAGAGCCTAAATTGTGGTGGAAAATGTTGTGCGCTATAGTTTCAATCAAACCAAATTTATATTATGTTTTTAATGTTTTTAATAGACAAAGCAACATAATGTGCTTCGTACTTAGAGCTTAAAACAGAAAAAAACATGTTTTTTAAACACATTCAGACTTTTACTTATTCACATACAGAATCATATAAGTGTGATACAACAAATCACAAGCAATTAAAATAAAAAATAAACTTCATATCTATAACACAACCTGCTCATTCTTTTAAAAACAAGGTAGGGTCACAAACGCCATATTACTTTGGCTCAAGAGTGTACATACTTCATGATTTATGCTTGTATACTTATATTTGCTTACTTGTTTATGCTTAAATACTCATGTATTTTGCTTTGTGTGTTACCTGTTGTTCTGTCTGTACAGCACTTAGGTTGGCCTTGTTGCTGTTTTAAGTGCTTTATAAATAAAATGGTATGGTATGGTACATACATGATATGCAATCAAATGTTTGTAATATGTGATATGTAATCATGTACTCACACAGGTCTCTCTTGTAAATGAGTCCTCGTGACTCAGTGCAACTAACTTGTATAAATAAAGGTTGAATGAATGACTCAGGACTATTAGTGACAACATTTTTGTTAGACTGAGCAGCTACAACAAGATAAATGCCTTGACCTTGTACGTTTCATACGAAAGAGACAAATTCTTGGACAAACAAACATGACCTGTGTTCCCACATTGATTTGTACCATGGTGCAGGAATGACTGATTCATTTAAATCTCTTTAAATCCTTTTTAAGTCAGATTTGACTGAGATGCAGCAGAAGAAGACGCTTGTCTTGTGAGGTTTTGTTCTAGACTTGATTAAAACCATCACGTTAACCCAACTTTGGCTTCTGCTGCAGGATTACAGTTAATCTTTTGGGAATGAATGATTGTAGTTGCAGTGGTAGGAGGATGGGTTTGCTACAGCAACGTCTTGATGACGTCTTGTTAAAGGTCTTCTGCTCTACAGACCAAAGAGTCATCCTCTTACTTCCCATGCTGTTGTCTCCTCCATCACCGGATATAAAAGGGAAGCTATCAGTTCAATCAATCAGCTCCCATTGGGCCAAACACAGAAAAGCCTTTAGGAAACTTTAAGGTCATAAAAATAGCTTTAAAACCCTTATTGATCAGTGGACTGCTGCAGGTAAATTACAGTCCCTGCCATTAGAAGCTTCTGTTCGTAAAGAGCTCCACTTTCAGAACAAAGAGGAAACCTAAAGCATTCTCTGTTAAGTAAGGACATTAAATTGAAATGAAGGGAGCAAAAGCAAAGCTGGAGGTTAACATCCAGGTGTCAGACGTCCACTACTAAAATGAAGCTGAAAGCAGCAGTAGATGTGGCAGCAGTGTTCAGGGGGTGATTTATGGGGGAGAAGAAATGGCCTTATTTGAAGGCTTTCATGCCTGGGTCTCGTGCTTTACACTGATGTATGGAGAGCTCTCATCACAGAAATCCAGGCTCCTGAGTTAAGACGGGGGAGGCAGGAGGCAGCATTAATACTGATTGTACAAGCTCGCTACCTTTTGTGTGGTGCTTGTCCAGTAGGTTGTTGCAGTTCATCAATCCAGCAACAGTCCATAATGGGATGGATGAGATTGGTCCTTTCACTACTTGGATGTAATGATGGGACTCCTTTTGTTTTCCTTTAATCTCTTAAGTGCATCTGTTAGGAGCATTTATGATTTATGAGAGACAGAAAGCACTACAGAGTGGGAGAGACGGAAAGAGACACACGTTTTGTCTGACTTCAATACAAGATATGTTTTAAGTAGCTAATATGAACACAGGTCTTCCACTTCCACCCTCCCTCAACAGCAGCATTATTCCAAAATAACGAGTGTTTGCATAGTTTCATTGCTGGTCATAAAAGCCCCCCTCCCGCTGCACACAAACTAGTGCTTTTCAAAGGTGTTGCTAGGATACGGTCCCACATAGAGATGAAATCCCCTCAGTCTGACTTTCTTGCAGCGCTACAGTGCAGACATTACTGAATGTTCAACACATAGGTGAAGTTATGGGATGTCTGGGGGTTTTATACCTTTAATTGTGTGCTTCACATCTTTATTTCTACACTGGCTGTAAATTTGGTCATGCAAAGCTAACGATTACATGCTGCCCCCCCCCCCCCCCCTTTGTAAGACATTTTCTGCAATAAGACTCTATTTGTCCTGTGAGCTCTGAGATCTCTTTCCTTCTGTCATACATCCAAGTCTCAGCCAGCTGACACCTCTATCTGCTCACACAAAGAATCAATAGAGTCTGCCTCATGTTCGATTACACTCTAATCAACGCTCTCAATTCAGCATGACCTTAGAAAGCATCAGACAGGTTGGGTTTTACTGAGCTGATGTTTTAGTGATGTGGAGCCAGAAAATAAATACATGTGAACCTGACCTAATGTCAAGACTTTAACATCTGGATTGTTGCTATAGCTTTTACAATCATCACCTAAATAATATTCACATAGGATGTAATGAAAATTCAGTTCAAATCAATTAATAGGTCAATTTTTTTAGAAACTAAGCTAAATGATGACCTATTTATAATGCCAATAATTTTATCTGTTTAATTTTATCTAAAAATATAACTGATTAATGTTACAATTTACTTGTACTGTTACAATCAAATGTAGGTCAGAACCCAGAATGCAGACTCACACAAGGAAACTGGAACATAAACTTAGTTTTTTATAACAAAAAAAAAAAAGACCGACTTGGGAGCTTAACTTACATTAATTCATTAATTTATTACCTTACATTATCTGGAGGGACACAGGGAGAATAAACACAAGGAGCACAGAGTAGAGTTGCATTCGGACCCAAAAAATCTGATCCGACTCGGCCCAAGCCCGCAGTCATAATTTCCGAACCTCACCCAACCCGACGAATTAACAGTAATTACAGATCCAAACCCGGAAAAAAAACTGACATAGTTATTAACGGTCGGGGACATGCGGCTAAATAAAAGCGGCAGAAGATTTGGAGCTGAGAGGTTTTTGTACTTTCATGGCCATGAAAAAACATTTAAACCCTGTTTCTGACTGCATTCTTCTGAATTACTGAGACATGCGGATAGGTCTGACACGTGTCTGCTTTGTGATCTCGCCTGTTTGGGTCATCGGCCGCGCGCGTCCACTGAGTGCAGCGGCTGAATGAATGTCCATTTGGGCTGCCTTTGATGGATCACTTCCTGGCAGTAAAGTCCCATCTGAAGCTTAACTGAACTTTTTATCTCTTTCAAGGCCAGTCAGCTAGCCTGTGACATGACAGTGTGCCGCTTATGGGTGTATGGCAGGCCATGTTATCATATAATTGGATTGCAGCTGATCCTGACCTAATTAAAAGCCCGAGACCGGCCCAGCCATTAATCACATTATAATGGCCCGGCCCTAATCCTGGTCGGTCTGAGCCGGGTTTTGAGTTAGAAATGACAGCTGTAGCATAGATCCACTGGTACAGTGGCAATAATGCTGAGATGGAGAAGGAAAGAGACTGAATGTCAAGAGCTAAGCTGATGAGGTGTTTGAGACTGATTACAAACTGGGAACAGGTGAGGCAAGCTGGCTAAGAAAAACAACGAGGAGCTGACTGAGGAGATGACCACAGGATTACATGGGAGAAATAAAAGACAGATCAGATGAAATCACACAGACTGATGGAGATCTGAATTTAGGGAAACTAATATCTAATGAGATAAACTGATCAGGTAAAAACTTTGGTTACGTATTGTAACCCCAGATTCTATGAGTATAGGCGTAGCCTTTTAAGAGCTGTCACTTAGTGGGTTTATCCAGTCATGCAAAGCATCGTGCTGAAAAATTTAGTCCACGCCCACCTGCTGTGTGGGCCCCACCCGGTCCGTATAAATTACGTTGAGCGGGTAATCTGCTCCCAAATAGCTTTTTCTTCAGCCATTTAGGAGTCAGTGAGGCCCGATGCTTAAAGGGCTATGCCTATACTCATAGAATCTGGGGTTACAGTACGTAACCAATGTTCTATTTCATATAAGCTTCGCCCTTTAAGAGCTGTCACTTAGTGGGTTAAGGGAGAAGCAGAGGTGGTCCTCGCCTCACTGGGTCCGTTCGAACACCATACGAAGCGGCAGCTTGCCCAAAAAACGTCTTGTCACTCAGCTCTCCATGTGCGTAATTACGCGCTGTGTAATTATGCGTACCATGCACAGACGCATGCTGTGTAGTTATGCATTCTGAGTGCATGAACGCCCCGGAAACTTTCAACGGGGAAAGGAAGATGCTGAAAAAGGGCCATGAACCAACAGATTCACGGCTGAACAATATGAACAGATTAATAATAACAAGTGAACTGATTATTAATCAAATTAACTGATTGGTAACAAAAGTCATGAAGTGATTAATGACAATAGAACCAAAATAACAGTCACAACTTGTGGCTGATTACAACATCTCACACTGTAATGCATGCAGTCAGATGTGAGTTTAAACGGGGTTCCATGAAACAACAATATTCATTCTGTTAAAACACTAAGGACAAAATGTGTCATGGAACGAGCGTCACATCACGTAAATAGAAGTGAATAAATGAGCAGGGTGTTGACAACACAGCCGCAGTGCAAATATCCTGCATTGTCATACCATTATGCAAAGCAGTCGAAGATGCGATACCCCTGGTCGAGTATGCTCTGAGGTTGACAGGAGGCTCTAAATCTGATGCTCTGTAGGCTTCAGAAATGGCCTCACAAAGCCAGTGTGACAGGCGCTGGGTGGATAACGGGCAACCTACAGATGCATCTCTATAATGCACAAACAAATGTTGAGTTTGACGCATTGCAGCTATGTAACACGTCAACGCCCGCACAGGACAGAGAAGATGGAAAGATGTTTCTTCTTTTGATTTGTGGAGAGAGGGAAAAAAACCCTCCAACGATATTACTCTTGATTTAAAAGAGCTCGTGATGTTTTAGGCATAAAGGCTGGATTTGGTCTTAGATCAGCTGAGCTGCCTTCAGCCTGAATTCTAAGACTTGACGGAATGACAGAGAGGGCAGATAAATCACTCACCCTCTTAGCAGATGTTAAAGCCAGCAGCAGGGCTGTTTTAAGAGACAAGCATTTATTTGGAACCTGATTCAGTGGCTCATACGGAGCTTTGATCAGGGCGTGCAGGACCATCGTTAAATCCCTCTGTGAAGCAAGTGCGCGAGAAACAGGCCTGCGTCCCTGTACACCTTTTAAAAACGCTTAATCAGCAGATGATTAAAAGCTGTTCTGTCCCCGAAACCGTTGTGACAGGAAGAGATGGCAGCAGCATACGTTTTAATAGTGCTGAACGCCAAATTTCTGTCCATCAGCTGCTGCAGAAAGGACAGCACGCCGCCTAGTGGACATGAGGTGGCCTCTACACCATTCTCTGTACACCTTTTAAAAAACGCTTCATCAGCGGATGATTAAAAGCTGTTCTGTCTCCGAAACCTTCGTGACAAGAAGAGATGGCTGCAGCATACGTTTTAATCGTGCTGAACGCCAAATTTCTGTCCATCAGCTGCTACAGAAAGGACAGCACGCTGCCTAGTGGACATGAGGTGGCCTCTACACCTTTCTCTGTACACCAGCGCTGAAAAGCTGTCCACTTTGATGTGTATTGCGCTGTGGTGGATGCAGCACATCAATTCTGGATTGTGCGCACTACATCTTGTGGGAGACCCATCATCTCTAAGCGGATCTGCTCAGCGGCCAGACCCACAGGTGCTGGCCTATTTCTGGGTAACTCCTGTAGTGAACTAGACCTCCAACCTCAATCTATCTCTGAAGACCTTCAGGGGACAGGAACTGTTATTTCATTGATTTGAATCCAGAAATACAAATTATCTCATCAAGAGACTATTTAATTGTATCCTGAATTAAACAATTGAAAGAACACTCTTCTTTTTATATTATCATTAACTATTTTACAATATATTGATAATCAAAAGTGTGTTTAGTTCATACCATTTCTAAATGTTGAAGTAAACCACTCATTTAAATCAACTGTGAAACGGTATTAATGATTTTTAAACCTCATTAGACTTGGATCATACAAGTAAATGTCTATTTACGGAGTAAGTGTGCATTCACTCTTCTGTCTGTGTGAGGAGTGGACCTGATGTCGGTCGAAAGTCAGAGAAAAGTTATGAGAACGAAGTGCCTTGTTTTTAAAACTCTCAGACAGTAAATAAGAACTGGCTGGCACCTGCTTTCTCTCATTTCTTCAAAATATTTCTCTGTCTGTATTAACCGTTCTTAAAACATTTCTGCTGTCTCCTTATTTCTAATAACCCTCTGACATCACTAAAACTACACCCCTGCTGGTTGTTTCAACCAATCAGGAAGTACCAAGGGACAGGAAGTGTATACCCTTTAAAAGGCAACACTTCTTGAAACTATTCAGTCTTTTCCAGTCTTTGAGTCTTTCCAGTCTTCCTGGAACTTTCAGTCGAAGATGAGACTCAGTCTGATGGAGTCTTACAGCTGAAAAAATAGCTGATGGACAAGGGTCCCTCCATTCCAGCGTAGTCACAGCGTGCCTCGCTGTACACTCAACCCGAGCATTAAATCGGATCCACGTGCAGACGAGCAAAACCATCTCTGGAGACGTCGCATGTGGAATAAACCCAGCGGGGCTCTGAGCGCGCCTCTGTGCCACGCTCAGGCTTTGGGTTCACATTCATGGTGATGTGGACCGGTGTGTGTTGAGGAGAGGTGTGCTGATGCGATCCGGCGAGCACTGGGAAGTGGTGTGCGCGCCTTCATCAACACCGCGCCATTTGAGTGAAAGCTACAGGCGCTGCGGGAGTGCACATTTGACGCTGCTGCGGTGAGACGTGTGCTGCTCCTGCTGAGAATGAGGTTCTCACTGGACTCGTTCTACGGTCTTACATTTATGCTGATGCGAGCCGGCGAGCGCTGGGGAGCAGTGTGCGCACCTTCATCAACGCAGAGCCGTTTGAGTGAAGGCTGCTGGAGTCACTGGAGCGCGCATTTGCATTTGACACCGCTGCGGTGAGAAGCGTGCAGCTCGGGTTGAAAACGAGTTATTCCACTGGACTCGTTCTACAGATCACATTCGCTTTCGACTATTGTGTCATGCGAGCGTCTCGTGTTTATTTGGAGCATCGGTGATTCTGGAAAACCTTTTTTTTTTTTAAAGGCCACCGACTCGTTTTGTGTGGAGGATGTGTGAAGGAGCTGCTATGAAGTCATCCGAGCTTACATACTGGCTAAAATCAGACACTTTAATCATTAAATGATGTTTTATTTCAAAACTTGTGCCATCTTTACACACATCCTCCACAAACCGTCATTTGAATCTTCTCCCCCGTGAGCTCTGCAGTTTGTTGTCCCAGGGCGCCGCCTGTTGGCGATCTCAGGGAAACGCTGAACCTCCGGTTGCCATGATGAAAAAGGCTGATGTCTGACGGGCGAGGCTGGTGGCGTAGCAGAGCGGGGAGACGCTTCAGCAGCCGTGGAACACGTTGTTGTTGTCTTGAAATTTATCCCGAACAGCGCATCCGTCGCTGATGGGGCCCTCCAACAAAAAACCTTCTGCAGCTCCTCCGAGAGGGAGGTGGAGTGATGAGCCAGGTGGACCTCTGGAAAACCTCATCATCTGGGCTGCGATGCGAGACCGGCAGACAACAGAAGAGGAGCACAGGTTGAGGATGACGTTAGCTGCCTTGCAGAGGGAGCTCACGTCTCCTCCAGCCTCTTGAACGCAGTACACCAGCAGCGTAACGTATTGTTCACTGCGGCCGCCTGGAGCGCACACTGGTGAGCTCGGTTGGAGAGCGACATCACCGTCTGGTCATGCTTCCCGGAGGTGCAGGACGCTGGTCCAACCTGGACATCTTTGCTCTGAAAGCCTCCACCAGGCTCGGCTCCAAGGGGGCACCGAGGGAATTTCCGCTCGGTGAAACCCCTCCACTCTGGTGATGGCCGCGAATGTGGGAACCGGCGCCCTCATTCTACCAGGACCGGCTGCGGCCTCGTTTCAGTAGGACGTCGCTGCTGGGAAACGAGGCCAGATGGGATCAGGACGGCGAGCCGGGGTGGAGCCCAGAAACCTTCCCACTAGATCATCCGATTTGGGTGGGGGAAGGAGAGGGATGGAAAAAAGTCCCTTCATGTCAGCCGCCTCCTGGATTATGCCGGGCAGCTCCAGAGGAGGGCACCAACGGCTGGGAGCGGTGTGGTCGCCGATGCGAAAAAGGTCCGGGGAGGGGTGAGCATTCGCTCAGCCCCCCTCGTTCCAACACTATGCTCTCCAGGAGGGATTGAGCAGCGGGGGGCTGCTGCTGACGTTGCCTGTCCCAGAGGAGCCATTCGATTCGCTCCGAGAGTCGGCGATAAAAGGAAAAATACAAGATGGCGTTGTCCAGCGTGTAGCGACCAGCCACTGAGAAATATTCCTCGGCGCTTACCTTGAAGCAAGACTGCTCCTCTGCTTCTCCTCGGGGAGGAGAACTCATGGGACGGCAGGAGGTTGACGTGGCTGGGCCATAGTCAGAGAGTCAGAGAGTCAGAGATTCTTTATTGTCATTCGCACCTCATGTGGTACATGTGGTGGAGCGAAATTATGTACACAAGGTCCCAGTTACATCCAACAATAAAATGTATAAGGAAAACAGTAATAACATCTAAGATATGAACTAAGAAAAACATCAACTAAATATACACTAAGCACTCATAAAACATTGAACATCAGCACAAACATGAACATGAGTCTGTGAGCGGATGTGCACGCATGAACACATCAACATTGAAACAGATCAGCAGCAACATGAAAAAGATCAGCAGCAACATGATATGGTTTTTCACAGTGATTATTCTAGTTAGAGATTCATGAGTCTAACAGCCTCAGGGTAGAAGCTGTTCCTCAGTCTAGTGGTTCTACACTTAATGCTCCTTAACCTCCTTCCTGAGGGGAGTGGGGCAAAAAGTGTGTGCTGGGTGAGTGGGGTCCTTCATGATGCAGGTGGCCCTCTTCCTGCATCTGGAGGTGTAGATGTCTGGGATGGTGTAGAGGCTGACTCCAACCGACTTCTGTACAGCCTTCACCACTCTCTGCAGAGCTTTTCTTTCTGCAGCTGTGCAGCCTCCATGCCGCACGTTGATGCTGGAGCACAGGATGCTCTCCACTGCACACCTGTAGAAGGAGGTGAGGACTGAGCTACCCAGACCAGCTCGCCTCAGCCGTCTGAGGAAGTAGAGTATCTGATGAGCTGTCTTGATCAGGCTGGTGGTGTTGTTGCTCCAGCTGAGGTTGTCATTCATGTGTGCACCCAAGTACTTGTAGCTGGAGACCACTTCCACTGCAGATCCTCTTATGTTCAGGGGGGTGTAGATGTTTTTGTTCCTTCTGAAGTCCACAATCATCTCCTTTGTCTTCTTCACATTGATGTGAAGGTTATTCTCTTTGCACCAGCTCTCCAGGTGTTCCACCTCTTGCCTGTAGCTGGACTCATCATTGTTTGTGATGCATCCCACCACCGCTGTATCATCTGCAAACTTTACAATGTGACAGCCTGGATGGGTAGCTGCACAATCATACGTGAGCAGAGTAAACAGGAGGGGGCTCAACACACATCCCTGAGGAGAGCCAGTGCTGAGGGTCATGGTGGAGGAGGAGAAGTTGTGGATCCTCACTAACTGTGGTCTGTTTGTTAAAAAGTCTAGTACCCAGTTGCAAATGGAGGGGCTTAGTCCTAGTGTGGATAGTTTGTCCATCAGGGTTTGGGGGATCATGGTGTTGAAGGCGGATGTGAAGTCTACAAAGAGCATACGGACGTAAGAGTTTTTCTGCTCCAGGTGGTTGAGCGCAGTGTGGACCACAGAGGAGATGGCATCCTCTGTTGATCGGTTCTCACGGTATGCATACTGATGAGGGTCCTCGTTCATGTTGATTGTTGTTTTGATGTGCGTCATGACCAGTTTTTTGAAGCATTTAGCGACTATCGGGGTGAGGGCCACTGGCCGATAGTCATTCAGACCAGTCACTGTAGAGCTTTTTGGGACTGGGATGATGGTGGCAGTCTTCAGGCAGATGGAACTGTCTCCAGGGTAAGTGAGGTGTTAAAGATGTCTTCCAGCACCTCACAGAGCTGATCAGCACATTCCTTCAACACTTTTCCGGGGGTGTTGTCTGGGCCAGTTGCTTTGTGCGGATTAATCCTCCTGAAGGTACTCCTTACTTCGGCTGAGGTCACGCTGAGATGCTCTTCATTCGGTGGTGAGGTGAGTCTGGTGCTGGGTGGTCTGTTCGGGTCTTCAAAGCGTGCATAGAACTTGTTGAGGGCATCAGGCAGAGATGGGTCTTTGGGGCATTGTTCGCTCCTTCCTTTATACTCTGTTATGCACTTAATGCCCCTCCACATGCTTCGAGGGTCTTGTGAGATTAATTGACCCTCGATCCTCTGTGCATATGTGGCCTTGGCCTTCTTAATACTAGCAACCAGCTCTTTTCTTGTCCTACTCAGCTCCTCTGAGTTTCCAGACCTGAAGGCAGTGTTCCTGGCTTCCAGCAGGGTACGCACCTCTGCATTCAGCCAAGGTTTTCTGTTTGGGTAGTTTTTAACATTTCTGATAGTGGAGACAGTTTCAGTACATGTACTAATGTAACCCAGAACTGAGGATGTGTATTGGTCAAGATCAAGCGAACCTCCATTTTCAGCAGCTTCTCTGAAAACCTGCCAGTCTGTTCGGTCAAAACAATCTCTCAGTATGGGGCCATATAGGCAGTCTTAACAAAGGTTGAGCTGGTCAAGCTAGACAACTTCCCTTCTTTGTTCTTCTGACAGTGCTATTAGCTTGCTGATGAAAAATGGGAGCCGATTACCCGCTCTTAACGTAATTTATACGGACTGGGTGGGGCCCACACAGCAAGTGGGCGTGGACTAAATTTTTCAGTGCGATTCTTTGCATGACGGGATAAACCCACTAAGCAACAGCTCTTAAAGGGCGAAGCCTATACGAAAAAGAACACAACATAACTCAAACACAAAAATACCAGAACACAGAAAGGTATTTAATCTAAAAATAAACTAAAAATCCTACCAATAAGTACAGGAAATACAAAGATCCTGATAAGTGTGGTATGTGAAAGTCAATCGTAATAACACATGACAGAACTAATCCATTAGAAACAGATTGTGAGTAATTAAAATACAGCATTTACGTCTCATTAAACAAACTGCTCATATCTGTGATGGTTAAATAAACACAGGCTCCTAGTGATAACATAATCACCAAAACGACTTTGGTTTGGGCCCACAAACTATAAACATAGTTAATTAGTAAAGATTTGTAAAGTGTAAAATTAGCATAAAATTCTGTTCAATATCTTGGGTTCTGCATGGCTGTGCTGAAAAAAGCCCCCCTGCTGTAAGTCACAACTGTTCTGCCCACAGATATGCCTGCCTTTAATTCATTAGGTGTGCTCTTGCACAGCTGATGTTGATATTTGGAAAAAGCAAAAATCAGGCTCATTCAAGAAAAGTTCCTATGCCCCTCTATGACCTATAAATGTATATAGTTTTTATAGTCAAATTAATAAATCTTTTCTGCACTCATAAGGAGACGACTTTTCATAGTGTTGTTTCCACCTCAGACAGTTGTTGCTTTCATCTTTGTTCCACCAACACTGAGGTTGAGAGCTGGTGCAGATGTGGGGTTTAGATGTTTGAGAAGGAACTGTCTGGATATGTTCACACAATTATCTAAACGTCACTCATCACTCATCAGCCTATCAAGAAGCAAGTGGCTTTGAGGCTGACAGAAAGCAGAGCCCTGTCTGCTGCTGGTGTGAATGACAGAAATGATCTTGAACCAGTTAAATACATCCGTCACATGAGATTGTGGCTTGAAATTAGAATGATAAAGAACAGTGGTGGAATTTTCCTTGGGGGGTAATCCAAAATAGACGCGTACACACACACAAATATATATATAAATGCAAGTATTTGTCTACCGTAATTAACACCACTGGTTGTTTGTTCATGTAAGTGCTGTGTTCGTCTGTATACTTCATTCGTTTGTTTATTGTATACTTGCCATTTGCTTACATAAAGATAAAAAAAAAGTGTCACTACATGATCTGTTCCGGAACTGGAAGCACGATCCGTACTGTATGCCCATACTGCGCAGCAAAGTTGCGCCCAGAATAGTTCTATATCTTGTAATAACGACGAGTTAACTGCATATGTACAACTTTTAACGAGAGTCTATGAGAAAAGATTCTTGCACCCCTAGGGCGGAAATACGTCATCAATCAGCAACAACGTTTTTGCAAGAAAAAAATGTACTCATCATTAACTATAAAATATTTATTTTACACAACTAAAAATATATACATATATTTCAAATTGTTTTTATTTTATTATTTAATTTTTTTTTTTTTTTTTATGTTTTCAAGGTGATATGGTGAGTGGTGTGTTGGGGCGACACCCTAGCTCCCTCTATTGGCCAGCCACCACTGATAAAGAATATGGTGGCTGTGGCTGAGTGGTTAGAGCAGTCGTCCTCCAATGCAAGAGTTGGGGGTTCAAACCCACCAGCAGTCACATTCCTACGTGTCCATAGGCAAGACACTGAACCCCTCATTGCCTCCAATGTGTGTCCCATCGGTGTATGAATGTGATAAAAAGCTCTGATTATTCTCTTTAGAATGATTTGTTCAATTAGCTTTGTAGAGATATAACAGAGTGTTGTATGAATGGGTAAATGAGGACACAGATTGTAGTATAAAGCGCTTTGAGTATCTTGATTAGATAGAAAGACGCTATATAAGTACAGTCCATTTACCATTATCATATCTTTGAGAATGATCATGTTTTTTAAACTTTTTATTTGGAAAAGATTAAAAGCAGGTGGTTTGTTTTTGGTTAAATTTGCATGAGCGTTTGGAATTATTTTTTATCACCAATGGCCGAAAGGCGAAGCAATAATGTTTAGCCTGTTTGTGTGTGTACGCATATGTTTGTGCTTTGTTCTGATTCCAGAATATTTCATGAATCTCTGAACGAATGTTTGTTTACCTTTTAATTCTAAATTACAAAAGTTTAAAAATGATTGGAAGATTGTTGAAATTTGGCATTTTATCAGCAGGCTAGCAACAGGCAAGTGTCATCTGGAATTCCAGCTGTGTATTTGAAAAAAAGCTTCACTAATAAGGAATAAGCCTTAATATGACAGCCGGCAGAGAAAATGGTCAATTTCAAAGTCCATTAAAAGGACTATTTCTGAGAAATATCTGTTAGAAAATTTTTGATTTAATTGTCGAGGACGATTTTATCCTATAGAATGAAAACAAAGTGCTATATGTTGCCATCATTGTATGTTCCCATAAAATTACAAAATCAATTCTCTGCATTTAACCCATCATATATGAGACACACCCATGTGGAGCAGTGGGCAGCTATGTAAGCTCCCTGGGAGCAGTTAGAGATTGGATGTCTTGCTCAGAGACACCATGACATGTGGGCATGGTGGGGAGTTGAAACTGCAATTTTCTGGTTCCAGGTCAGCTACCCTACCTCTACACCACAGTGGCCTTATGTTACAGTGGTCCCAGTTACTGGTATAACTAGATGGTGTCTTTATAGATTTGTTGTTGTGTAAGCCTCAAACTTGGCAAAAATAAACATTTTCAGCACGGGTCATAAAATTTATTGAAAATCTCTGACAATATTCATTGGATGTACCTCAACCACTGATCAGTTTTTGGAGACAACTCTATTCAAGATGGCTGCCACAGCTAACTAACTTTAAAAAATAAAAAATAAAAAACACAAAAATGTCTTTAACTCATTCTATCTCAAACTCAAAACTATAATCCGTCAATCCATCCATTATCTTCATCTGATTTAACCTTTTGCAGAACAGAAAGCTTTGCAGAGAGTGATGAAGGCTGCGCAGAAGTCTGTTGGAGTCAGCCTCCCCATCTTCACAGACATATACACCTCCAGATGCAGGACAAGGGCCACCTGCATCATGAAGGACCCCACTCACCCAGCACACACACTTTTTGCCCTGCTCCCCTCAGGCAGGATGTTGTGAAGCATTAAGTGTAGAACCACTAGACTGAGGAACAGCTTCTACCCTGAGGCTGTTAGACTCTTTAATCTCTAATCAGGATAATCGTTGTGTGTGTGTGTTGGGGGGGGGGGGGGGGGGGTTTCACTGTAATGCCACTTTGATTGTTGATATGTGCTGCTGATTAGCCATGCTGCTTATCTTATGCTGCTGATTATTTCATGCTGCTGTGTTCATTCATACTCATCTACTCACACAGATTCATGTTCTTGCTGCTTTTTCGACATATTGTTTTCCCCTATTAGTGTTTAGCGTATTTCTTAGTTCATATCTTAGATCCATATGGCTCAGTGGTTAGCAGTGTTGCCTCACAACAAGAAGGTCCTGGGATCAATCCCTGGTTGGACCTGGGGCCTTTCTGTATGGAGTTTGCATGTTCTTCTCGTGCTTGCGTGGGTTTTCGCTGGGTATTCTGGTTTCCTCCCACAGACCAAAAACATGCATGTTAGGCTGATTCAGGCCCAGGCCTCCCTGCAAAAGAGAATGGGATTTGCCTGGTTAAACATCCATCCATTATCTTTACCCGTTTATTTCATTTTGGGTCATGGGGGTCGCTGGTGCCCATGTCCAGCAATCACTGTGCGAGGGGCGGGGTACACCCTGGATGGGTCGCAAGTCCATCACAGGGCCACATAGAGACAAACGAGACAAACAAACATTCATTCTCTCACTCACACCTAGGGACAATTTAGAGTTACCAATCAGCCTAACATGCATGTTTTTGGTCTGTGGGAGGAAACCGGAGCACCCGGAGAAAACCCATGCATGCACGGAGAGAACATGCAAACTCCACCCAGAAAGGCCCCTGGACCGGGGTTTGAACCAGGGACCTGCTCGCTGAGAGGCAGCAGCTCTACCAGTTGTGCCACCGTGCTGCCCCGCCTGGTTAAACAAAGATTAATAAATTATTATTGTTTCTTTTTACAATTCATATTTTTGCTATTGTTGGATGTAAGTGGGACCCTGTGTACACAATTTTGTTCCACTTGATGTATCACATATGATGCGAATGATAATAAAACCTACTTGAACTTTAACTTTAACTTTAACTTTTTGGGTCACGGGAGTCACTGGTGCCCATATCCAGCCATCTGGACTAGAGGCGAGTTTGTACTGAAACTTGGTGTGATGGCGGCATGGTGGCTCAGTTGGTCGAGCTGTTGCCTCTCAGCATGAAGGTCACTGATTCAAATCCTATCCGGGGACCTTTCTGGGTGGAGTTTGGATGTTCTCTCCGTGCATGTGTGGGTTTTCTCCGATTACTCCAGTTTCCTCCCACAGACCAAAAACATGCATGTTATTCTGAGTAGTAACTCTAAATTGTCTCTAGGTGTGAGTGAGAGAGTGAATGATTGTTTGAACCAGCTGATCACGTGGACAAGATCACTGCTGCTCACTCTATATGTCCCTGTGGTGGACTGGAGACCTGTCATGGGTGTCCCCTGCCTCTCACACAGTGACTGCTGGATTTGGCCACTAGTGACCCCCGCGACCCAAAAAGGAAGAAGCGGGTAAAGACGATGGATAGATGGATGGACTATGTTTTATTGGTTGAAAGTCCCTCACAACACAGACTGACGTTACATCTCACAATATTTCATGAGCTTGTACAAAAGGGCTTTTATTTTGAAGAGGAACGCTAAATGCTTTTGCTTTGTTCCACTATTGATGGGGAACAAGAGGCCATGCTGTTATTTGTTGAACCATTAATGAGTTTGTATCGTGTAGCTGGTCCATATTTTATTTCTTCATTTTAAATGTCAAAGAAACATTTTAGAATTTCTTATTAAATGTTCAATATTATTCTTTTGTAAGGAGTTTCATGTGTTTTGACACCACCTCTTTCATTTTTTGATTCCTTAGGGAAAACCAAAAATTTCTGCTCATGTTTCGCCAACTGGGCTTCTAGCTTCGACCCCGCCAGGTGGTTCTCACTTCAACATCATGCTGTGCCTTCTCCTGCACCTCCTGCGCCTCCATCTCCTCATCCTCTCACTCTCTCCTGCAGGTTGGTAAATTCAGCTTGAATAAGAAGGATAAAAAATCACGGGAAGTGTTAAAGAATGTTTTGAATTCCTGCTGTGCTGCGAGAAGCATCAAATCCTAAAATATCACAGCCAGTCATGCTGCCTTTTCATGTCCTCATGAATGTTTGCATGTTGCTGCTCTGAGCTGGACATGGCATGAAAATGCTAAAATTACAATCTGAAGTAATGCACACATACTGGAATTAAGTGAGTTGTTGAACAGGTTTGTTCATAGACAGTTAGCTTTTCAAATATTATCTTATTTTTCAGGGTATAAGTCGCACCTTTTTGCATAAATTTGCAAGTCCTGTGACTTATACAGCGAAGCGATTAATATATGTTTTTTCCCCATATTTATAACTCAATTTTTGACTGAAATCTGACGATTTCATTCATTCTGTCATGGAAATTATTGAACACTAACATTTTCAACCGCTAGAGGGCTCTCGACTAATATGGCAAGCCAATTATCTCATTAAAAGGTAAAAGTGACTATTAATGAGACACTTGGCTTGCCATACATAGCCACCATCGTCTCACTCTGGAACTCCTAGAGTAGAGTTGCATTTGGGGCCAAAAAATCTGATCCGACTTGGCCCCAGCCCGCAGTCATAATTTCCGAACCCCATCTGACTCGACGAATTAACAGTAATTACAGGTCCGAACCCGGAAACACCCCTCCCCCCCGATATTTTTAATTAGTTGTTAATGGTCGGCGACGCGCAGCTGGATAAAAGATTTGGAGTTGAGAGGGTGTTTGTACTTTCATGAAAAAGCATTTAAGCCCTGTTTCTGACTGCATTCTTCTGAATTACTGAGACATGCAGACAGGTCTGACACACGCGTCTGCTTTGAGATCTTGCCTGTTTGGGTCATCGACCACGCGCATCTACTGAGTGCAGCAGCAAAATGAACGTCCATTTGGGCGATGGATCACTGCCTGGGAGTACAGTCCCATCTGAAGCTTAACTGAACTTTTTACCTCTTTCAAGGCCGGTCAGCTCGTGGTGAAATGGCTGCGTGCTGCTGGTGGAGTATGGCAGGCCATGTTATCATATAATTGGATCGCAGCTGATCCTGACCTAATTAAAAGCTCGAGACTGGCCCGGCCTTCCAATTAATCACATTATAATGGCCCGGCCCTAATCCGGTCGTTCCGGGCTGGGTTTCGGGTTCGGGTTAGAAATGACAGCTCTATCCTGGAGCAAACGTCAAATAAGAGCAGCGAAATGCAGCTGATTTGACCATTAAAGTGCATTTATTAAGGAAAAGTTAAACTGAGACACACCTTTACTATAATGTCAAGCAAACAAACAATTGTTTTTAGGTGGTTATCTTGTTAAATTTCAACAAAATGCACAGCGAGTCCTCCCTCTGCACACTCCTGCTTCCGCAAATAGATTTTTAACATGCAGCTGATTTAACCGTTAAAGTCCTTTTATTAAGGAAAAGTTAAACTGAGACACACCTTTCCTATAATGTTGAGCAAACAAATAATTTTTTTTAAGAGTTAATCTTGTTAAATTCTTGTTAAAGTCCACCCATGCACGCTCCCGCGGCTGCCATTTGGCAGCCAATCAATTTTTTGCACAACACTAGTCCATCTTTTCAGGTTTTCATCGGTGACACATAATAGATGCGACTTACATGGCGAAGCGCCGTATTTATGTTTTTTCACTTTATTATACACATTTGGACTGATGCGACTTATACGGTGGTATGGCGGCAAGTACAGTGCCAATAAAAAGAACTCAGAATCTGAAAGGATTTTGCTTATTCATGACCCCTCTGTCTCATCAAATGTCAGCATCCTGAAACCCACTGGACTAAAACTCTTTTGTCACTGGCAATGTTTGAATGAAACACTTTTTGTTGTTGTTGTGGGAGCAACAGAAAAAGCCATATACCTTTGTTTTTGACTTCAGCAACAAAACATGACAATCCTCCAGGTGGAAAACTGCTGGTTAAGTACCACATGTAAATCTGGGTTGTCAATTAACCATTAAATGAAGAAAAAGTGTGAAAAAACTATTGGCTTTAATAAATGGAATGAATATATTGATGCTGACAGTGATGTGGGCTTCAAGAAAATAAGGATAATTAAATTAGAATGATTTTGATGTAAATGTGCACTCAGGTTTATTCAGTGTAGGGTGAATAAACAAAGGGTGACTAAAGAAGCACAAATGTATCACAAAGGTTACAGCTGATGGGCACAACGGGAGAGAGTCATGTGCGTTTGAGGACTCAACAATTTCAATGGTCTCTTCAGAATGCTGCTGTGCAATCAGCTGTGCTGGAAACAAAGCAAAGTGGACAGAAAACAGCACATCTGAGAAATGACCTGTCAAGAAAAGCAACAACCTCCACTCTGTGCTCCGGTGCCTCAGGCCATTCACACCCATCCAAGTTTGAACAGAAAAGGAGATAGTCTGAACTCTGTGCAACGTTGATATGAAACATCAAGATGTTTTGATATGAGACATGGATTTATACTGCTGTCTTTTATCCTTATAATATAAATGTAAGGAGTAATGCCAGGATGATGAGTTACAATAACATTTAATTTCTCTCTGGGATTAATAAAGTATTTCTGAATTGAACTGAATTGAATTCATAAATGCCTCAGCTGTTTTTAGCTGAAAACAATGTGCTGCTCAAAAAGAATGAACAAAACAGAATATGCTCTGGAGGTTTGCATAAACTGGATATTTTGTTGCTCTTTTCATTATTAGCAGGTGAGTTAAATATCAGCAGATTAGATCTTGTGGTGTCCCGTCTGTCTGTTACACTCATCACCTCTTCTACTCCCCCTTTTTCAGTTCTGTTCGTAAAATAATACAATAATAAAGAAAACTAAAGCTGAGTTTATGTGTCTGACGGTGAAGATTAGACCCTAAACACATATTTAGTCTTTGATTTATACTTAGACTTCAACAAGTACAATATATGAACTGTTAGGAATATTCTCATTCACTAACATTGTTTACTCAAAAGAACCACAACTCACGGCAGGTGAAGATTTTTATAGAGCTTTACTTGAAAGAGCTGCGTTCAGGACAGATACTTACATACAACATCACAGAATGAACCTCAAACAGAGTCGTCTACAGACTTTTACAACATCAGCAGTTCAGTGGGCATTTCTTGGTCCTGAAGCCAGCTGCAGTCTCATCTCACAAAGCACACAGAGATGGTTCATGGGCGTCAGAGGCTCCATGAGTCGGCCTCCAGCGTGAGACATGAGACAGCAGAGCCACATGTTTTCAAGTGTTTTCAGCCATTAAAACAACAACAACAACAACACAATTAAAACATTCAAAACAACCTTGCTCAGCCAGGAAAATGAGAGGTAACATTGAAACCAGGTGGAATTAGGTTTTGAGTAAAAGTAGTGATTTATTTGGTCAGTGAAACAAAATTTAACAAAAAGAGATACTTCAATGTACCAATGATATTATACAATTATAATTTCTAACAAAAGTTAACCAGTAAGCCTTCTGCCTGTCTTCAGAAGCTTACACCAACACTAACAAACAACTCCAACTGCAGGAAATAACTGTTAGCCAAAGCCAAACATTTCCTGAACAAAGACTTCCATACAAAATGGGGAGCTGCTCTAAATAAGGGCCACCCTGAATGGTAGAGGAGCTGGGCTTCAATAGGCAGCCTCTTCTGTGGTTGGAGGAGCAGGAGGTGATGAAGTCAGCCAGGATGCAGATGGATGTCCATTGGGGGAGGAGTCAGGGGAGGCCAGTCAATCCAAGATGGACCATATCACAGCTGTGTCAGCAAATCAACCTGTAACTATAGAGCCACACACATCTGGCCTCAGGCCATAACAATAACCCTTCAGCGAAAATTATATAATACAACAGAATGATAAGTTTGCATAAGTTTTATATTGAGTATTGTTTTACATCTGTGTTCAACAATGTACAGAGCAAATGTCAAAATATAATATGATTTTTGTTGTTTTTTTGTTTAAAAAAAATCTCTTTTAGCTGCAACATAATTTCTTAGTTTTAGAAAGTCTGTCTATCTTGCATAGCCACTATTATGTCAACAATTGTATACATAATTATAAAAAATACTTTCAGAATCAGTTAACCAGACTAAATGGATGAAGACGCCTCCTGTTGGTTTTGTTGATAAAGCAGCAGCATCTGCTTCTGCACTCCAAGAAACATGTTTGTCTCTGGTCTCTGCAGCCGAACAAGTTATGTAACATTTGAGACACAACTGAGCTAACAGTCTTTGACAACTGTCCCAGTGCATGCATGTGTTCACTCTGTCATGGTGCACAACAAAACAAAACACACAACTATTGTTCAGAGGAGGAAAAGTGCTTGTTTGACAGATTTATTGCATACACACACACACACACACACA
>NC_056507.1:35236728-35262552 GCF_014905685.2 Nematolebias whitei
TACATACATACATACATACATACATACATACATACATACATACATGCATGCATGCATGCATGCATCCATCCATCCATCCATCCATCCATCCATCCATCCATCCATCCATCCATCCATCCATCCATCCATCCATCCATCCATCCATTACACCAGTGTTGACAGTGGCTCTTGGCTTGAACAACACAGTGGCCATCAGCGTCAGAAGCATGTGTAAAGTCGGGGAGACACACTGGTGGTGGGGGTCTTGGAGTCCTCCCCCAGAAATCTTTGAATAAATTAGATGCCATTTCCTGCATTTTGATTTATTTTAATGGGTTGTTAAGCATCTACATGTACCTACATAAGTAAACACTTGATTCAATAACTATTTTAGAGTTAATGGCACAACAAGAAGTAGCGCTAAGCTACCGGTGCACAATACAGATGGGCTAGCTAAGATGCTATAGATGTAGCACTCCACTTTACATTACACAACCTAATAAACGCTTTGTACAAAATCAATTTAGTATTAACTGATCATAACAAAGACTAATTTGTGCAACCAGAAGTTACCTACATTTAAAACACACAAAACAAAGCACAACTAGCTTTAACCATTAACCTTTAATTTAACCATTAATTATAAAATGTAATTATGATGGAAAATGGAGGATTTACCTTCGTACAGATGAACATGTGGTACTTCCTGTTTATAACTGTTGTATTCAGCTGCTCATGAGGTCGGCCACAGGACTTTATCATCTTTCACATTTTTTCATATTTTGTTTGGTTTTGGAACTGGAATAAACTGTATTACATCCTCTAAACACTCAGGGTAAGGCTGTCTGAGTTATATGTTCTCCACTGATAAAGTTTAACCATATTTTCTTGTGATTTTTCAAATTGATTTGACAAATTGAGGTTGCTGATTGGTCATTTGCTGACAAGCCTGCTGGACTGACTGACAGGTGGAGTCAATTATCTGACTCCTGCAAAAAAAAAAAAAAAAAATCATAGATTTGACTGACCTGTTTAAGAGGGTCATCATTTATTCCATATTTATTCCAAATTTATTCAATATTTTGGTGAATCTAAGGTTTGAGAACGGAGTTTCTTTACAAAATCATATTGATGGGTTATTTATTTTTCAGGGGTGCCGAGGTCAAATTTATTGGTGCTTGTGAACCCTCAAAAGGAGGCTAAAATTGCCACTGATTGCCGTTTAAAAACATTAAAAAAAAAAACTCACAGAACTGATTGTAGAGTAACATCACCACATTTTACACAGTTTCAAAACAGTAAGTCATCTTTGTGAATCCAAAAGTTTGCTGGAGCCTCTATAAATAATTGATGCTGTGTTATAATAAAATGTTAGGGAAGATAATAGGATCCAAAAATAGGACAGAAAAAGGCTGTGGCATTTCAGTTTCAACTGAGAGTCTAAACTTACCTGCTGCAAGCTGAATACAGCTGTCTGCATTTGATAATACAGTCTGTCCAGAGAAAGATCATTTCCAGTAGACTCTGGAGACACCCCCCCACCACCACCACCACCTCCACCACCACCCCTGTCTACTGTGTGTGTGTGTACTTTTTCCTCTTTCTGGACAGTTGTGGGGTTTTCTAAAGGCAACTGTCCATCTTGCTTTCTTTCTGTTTGCGAGTGGGAGGACCCTCTATTGACTATTGTGTACATAATTACTTGCCTGTTGAAAAAGTCAAAGCAGAGCATCCTCAGGCAAATGGTGCCAAAACAGGAAACAGAGAAAGGGTTTGATGCAAAGAGAAACTGAGAGCCACTCAGATAAGGAACAAAGAGAGTGACTGGAGGAACACTGAAAGAGATTTGTTGTGTTTGGTCAAAATGCTATTTTAGGTCTAGGCAATCAGAGAAACAGCCTTGGTTGGACATTTGTGTTTCTAATCATCTAATGCTTCTTGTTTTAGCACACAGATGCATGAAGCTGTAGGTGTGGGTTTATTATTGCATAATAACATACTCTGAATCCAGAATCCTAAAACTAAAACTGTTGTCAAAGGAGGACCATAGTGATGCAGCAAGACTGGAGGTCAGAGCAGAAATGATGGATAATTGAAAAGCTAAACCTGAAAGGCTGCCAGAGCAGAAAGTACAGCACAATTATAAACAAAGACAGGACTGAAGTGATACGACCAACAACCGATGCAGCTAAAGTGTGTGAGTGTACTGGAGTGATTAGTTGAGTGGCAGCAGTGAACAAGAAACAGAACAAGTGAAATGTCAATCAGAGACGAGATCAGGGAGGCTGAGGACATCTAGGAAACACAACAAACACCCAAACTTAGACACAAGAACCAAGAACAAAACACAAATACCTGTACATATAAAATATAGATTTTAAAATCAGCAGTTAATTTAAACATAACAACGATCCCATAACTCAAACCTCTACGTGGCAGTGGTACATCACCACAGACTTATCAGCTCTCACATCTCACACACAGACCGGTGTCCTTGGACTGCCAGCTGCACATGCAGGATCAAATCAGCTCCTCATTCAGCTCTCCGAGAGAGAAAATAACTCTCTGCTAACTCAAACACATGGTTCATGGGCAGTCAACATTCTCAGCCATAGTAGTTAAAAACATCCATAAACCTTTGACCACAATTCCTTGACAGGGGGGTACTCAATAGATACACTGTCAGATTGGGGAAAAGCAAGAGTTGCATGGTCAAGAGCAACATATACCAAGGGAGAGAGGAGGTCAGTCACAAGTCTTCAAGCGTTGGACCTACAGAAAAACATCAATTAAAGCCAAAAAAAATAAAAACTGTAAAATAGCTTTCTGTATGTATCTCCAGGCAGTGGCCTGCTGTAACACCCCCCTCCACCATCTGTCACATCCCACACTCTGTGGAAAGTAAAATAACCACCAGTGCTCATCTCTCTGAGTTACACTCCAATTAATTTTTTTTAACCAATGTACAGAAACTCAGCTACCCCCCAGCAGGCCCTCTAATATTCATATTCCATTTCTTCATGTTCTTGATACATATGTAGTTCAGCCAGAGTCCAGCAGCAGAATGGGGTCACTGTACTTTACTTATTCATGTCAACTTTGTGATTTCAGACACTTCTTTTCCTCATTCCTTTTTATCTCCATTTTTATTCCTAGATCTTAAAATCTCACCTAGTTTTCCTCTTCTTAACCTCCTCAGTGGCCCATTTTTTTTATTTTTTTTTTACATGTTTAATTATCCACACAGCCAGCAGAAATTTAAAGTCCTTGGGATTTGCATCAATGTCAAACACTCTCAGACTGTGGCTGCTGGTGCAGGAGATGATCCCAACTCTCAACATCTCAAATACAACCCCTGGTTGGCTGGAAAAGGGTAGAATTCACTTGTCAATATGGTCTGTCCTCATACTTTTTAGGATTACTAGCTGTTTAATCCTTTAGGTTCTTGACAGCCAAAGCCATTCTACATGCATCTAGTTATCTTATGTTAAACTGTCAGTTTGGGGGATTACTCTACATACTGGATGTGTCAAGAACCTTCAAATGTGCAGCGTTTTATTCAGCATCACTACTGTATAAAGTGCTGCTTTTGCGCTGATTAATGGTACTAAAACTGCATTTTCAAGTATAAATATCTTCATCTTTTAGATTTGAAAAGGTTGCTCAATGTGTTGCTTTGACATTTTCACTCAGTTGTAAGCATTGGTCTTGAATTGAAAAGTAACGGGACTTTTCTCTGAAAGAGCGAGCTGCTCCCCATTGAGGTGTCAGCTGTGCATTCTAGGAGCTGGAAGATTCAACCAAATACACACACACGCTCACACACTCTTTGTCGTGTGTCATCCTGCAGTCACCTACGCACACTCTTGATCTTTGAGAATAATCATCGTTTGGGAACATTCCATCTCATTGCTTATTCATAGTCTGTGTTTATGTCTTATTCATGCTACCACTCATCTTGTCTGTCTGTTTTAATGAGTAATTGGGAGTAATTGTGTGTGTGTGTTTTTGTGTGTGTGTGTTGAACGTGCAAAAGGCAGATTGAACCAAGAAAGGCGTAGTTATGTTTGGACCATGAGATTTTGTGCACATCTGCATCACATGAAAAAGGTTTGGATCATGTGGGTAGTTTAAGCTTCCATGCTTAATAAAAATTTACAACAGTTACATCAACGAGTAACAGATGAATGTGTTACTATGGTTTGGAGCCTGAGAAAGCCACAACAAACATTGACCTTATGTTTTAAGAAATAGTCAAGTCAGCTTTATTTATAAAGCACATTTAAAACAGTAGTTGTTGCCAAACTGCTTAACAATAAAAATCCATCCACCCATTATCTTTTACCCGCTTCTTCCATTTTGGGTCACGGGGGTCGCCGGTGCCCATGTCCGGCAATCACTGTGCGAAGGGTGGGGTACACCCTAGACGGGTCACAAGTCCATCACAGGGACACAGAGACAAACGAGACAAACAACCATTCACAATAAAAATCAATGGGAGTAATTTAATTTAAAAAATAAAATAAACTGAAAATTTATTAAAAGCATCAAAAGAAAAACATAAAAACACAAAATAATCAAATACTAAATCAAGTCACCCTGTGTTAAACATCAAAGAAAACAAATGAGTTTTTAACAGAGATTTAAAAACAGGAAGTGAAGGTCCTGTCTAATGTTGAGGGGCAGATTGTTCCAGAGTTTAGAGCCCAAGACTGAAAAGTCCAATCTCCTCTGAGCTTCAGTCGTGTTTTTGGTACAACCAAAAGCAGCTGATCAGATGATCTCAGCACCTGAGAAGGCAAATATGGTTGAGGTAGGTCAGAGAGATATGAGGGTGCAAGGTCATTTAGGCACTTAAAGGTTAGCAGGAAAAATTTAAAATCAATTCTGATGCATACAGGGAGCTAGTAAAGGGAGGACAAAACTGGTGAAATGTGATCAAACCTACAAGTTCCAGTGAAGAGTCGAGCTGCAGCTTTTTGGACGAGCTGGAGATGTGAAATGGAAACTTTCTGACCCCAACACAGAGAGCGTTACAGTAGTCCAGTCGGGTTGTAATGAAGGCATGGATTATTTTTTCAAGGTCAGATCGGGCCAACATGGACTTAAGCTTAACTATCTGCCTTAACTGGAAGAAGCTGTTTTGAAGAACAGAGTTAATCTGTTTATTAAACTTAAAATCAGAGACTAAAACCATCCCGAGATTTGTAACAGATCATATAAGATAAAGCTGAAGAGAGTAAAGTTTACAGGATCAGAGAGCACAGAAGAGCTAATGCTGAACACAATAGTTTTCTGATCATTGAAACATCATTGAAATAGTTCTCGTTGTTGTATACCTATTCCTCTGATAACCTTTGAATATGTTTGTTACTAGTTGTTTTTAAAGACTTGTTTAAAATCTGTGTGCTTCTCTGCTTGTCTTCATGTAACCTTGGTGTTCATGTCTCCAGTTGACCTCTGACCTTTCTGGGTGAGGTCTTGGTCATGAATGTGTTAAAGAGCTGCTGCAGAATTCTGACCGGATGAATAAACTAACAGCTGGTTTGAGAGGGGACCTAAAACAGTCAGTTTCACCTGAAAAATGTGAGCCATCACGTCAAATCAGGGATGCTATATTTGGTCAAAATAAACTAAGCACATTCTTAAATTCTTGGCTTTTTACTCTACATTGTGATAAGAGGTCATCCAGATATCATGAGTGGTTTCAAGTATATGGCTTGATTTGTTTTTCAAAACTGGACACGTTTTAACAGAGTTGTAAGAAGCTTTGATAAAATTTTATTCAACTTGTTGTTCAAAACATATCAGTCATTTGAAACTAATCATAATATAGAATGATCTACAGAAGGTATCACAATGTAGCTTAAATATTAATTAAATAGTAAATTAGTAATAATTAGTGGTAATTAGTAATAAAATTAGTAATTAGTAATTAAATAGTAATTAAACACAAAAGTGTTTCCCTCCTCTGGAGGAGCTGCTTTTGGATGATGAGGTGCTGACCTACACCTCCAAGTCCGTGGCTGCTCCTTGGTTCCTCCATCCTTGGCCTCGCTGTGAAAACCCACTTGCCTCCACTTTGCACTTTGAAGAGTCCACAAAATTTGTTCCTATTGACTTTGTTCTTCCTCCGGCTTCGCACAACTCTCAGCTGCAGAAAAGATAACGTGTTCATGTCTTCATCACTGCCTCTAATGTTTTTTTTTTTCTTAGTTACTGGTGTTTTTATTTGTTAAATAAATAAACTACCCATTTTTTTAATTGTCATTCATTTTAATAAATGTATTTGTTTTGGAGCGGCTATGGCTGAGTGGTTAGAGCAGCTGTCCATAGTAAGAACTTTAAAAATATACTTCATTCATTTTGGCCAAATATGACTTCATCCCTGATTTGACAAGATGGGTCACAAATTTCATAGGCCAATGCTATTTTATAAATCTTTACATTGTCAGTTTCATGTTACACAGATAGTCCAGCAGAAATAATTTGAAATTCCTATTAAAAGTGTTCAAAAAGCGTTCAATACAAAAAAGTGTTGCAGGTGCTATAGCTAGCTGATGCTATTCGCTATAGCAATTATCTAAAATTTATGCCTGTTTAAATGTTCTGGACCGTGTTGCTCCCCTTAAAACCAGAAAAACGAAACTTAAATCAGAGCCTTGGCTGAATGACGTCACTCGAGCCGTTAGGCGGCAGTGTCGCAGAGCTGAACGAAGGTGGAGGAAGGACAGGCTGCAGGTTTCTTTTCAAATGTTAAGGGAGAGTTGGCGTCACTATCAGAAAACCGTTAAAGTTGCCAAATGTAAATTCTTCTCAGATTTAATTGTCTCCAACTCCCACAACCCCCGAGTTCTTTTCTCCACCCTGAACTCAGTTCTACACCTCAGTGAGCCTTCACCTCTGGAAGCCTCAACTGAGCTGTGTGAGAACTTCCTCCATTTCTTTTTAGAAAAAGTGGCAAACACCCGGGCACTCATTTCTCCACCAGCTCATGATCTGTCCATCCCATCTCAGTGTGTGGCTGTGTTTGACCACTTTGAGCCCATCTCTCTGTCTTCTCTGGAGCAGGTAATGTGCAGCATGAAGCCATCTGGTTCCCCCTTTGATGTGGTCCCCCCTCGACTACTAAAGGAAGTTTTTCCTACCCTGGGTCCTTTTATTCTCGCTATTCTGAATAGCAGTTTATCCTCAGGTGTGGTGCCAAAAACTTTTAAACATGCTGCTGTCCAGCCCCTCCTGAAAAAACCTAACCTTGACCCCTCAGTCACGTCCAACTTCCGGCCTGTCTCCAGACTCCCATTCACCTCTAAACTACTGGAAAAAATTGTGGAGTCTCAGTTGAAACAGTTTTTGGGGGATCACGCTATCCTAGAGTTATTCCAGTCTGGCTTCAAATCTCTCCATAGCACTGAAACTGCTCTACTGAAGGTTTTTAATGACATTTTCATATCCACAGACGCAGGTGATTCTGTGCTGCTTGTCCTATTGGACCTTACATCTGCTTTTGACACCATCGACCACAAGATCCTCATTTCTAGACTGGAGCAGTGGGTGGGCATCACAGGGTCAGCCCTTAAATGGTTTGGGTCCTACCTCTCTGACAGAACCTTCTGTGTCAATATCAAAGATTTTAGTTCGGTATCGACAGCGCTCCAGTGGGGGGTACCACAGGGGTCCATCCTCGGTTTCCTTCTCTTTTCTTTATACCTGCTGCCACTAGGTGCTATCTTCCGCAAACACAACATACCCTTTCATTTCTACGCTGATGATTGCCAAATTTACTTCCCCCCGAGGCACACGCTCTATTCAGCCTCTTCTTGACTGCCTGGCGGACATCCGGGACTGGATGGCTTTAAACTTCTTAAGCTTCAATGAGAAGAAGTCTGAAGTCATGCTGTTCCATCCCAGTGGCTCACTCATGAACCATGACATTGACCTTTTCTCTCTAGCCCCGCTAGAGAAACAAAAGGTCACTAATCTGGGGGGGATAATGGACCCGTCCTTAAAACTCAACAGTCACGTAAACATGATGGTCAAATCCTGTTTTTTTCAGCTGAGACGGCTGTCTAAGCTGAAGCCTATACTCTCCAAAAAGAACCTTGAGACAGTGATCCACGCCTTCATAACATCTAGGCTTGATTACTGCAATTCACTTCTGTTTGGAATCAGTCAGTCCTCCATTGCTCGTCTACAACTGGTTCAAAATGCTGAAGCCCGATTTTTAACTGGTACTGGCTATAGAGAGCACATCACGCCAGTTTTGGCCTCCCTGCACTGGCTACCCATTCACCTTCGGATCCAATTCAAAATTCTCATGTATGTTTTTAAATCACTGAACAGTTCCGCCCCATCCTATGTCACTGATCTTCTGCAGCCATATGTCCCACCGCGCTCTCTGAGGTCAGCAGACCAGATGCTTCTCTCAGTCCCAGAAACCCGTCGTAAGCTCAGAGGTGACAGGGCTTTCTCTGTTGCAGGTCCACGACTGTGGAATGAGTTGCCACTGAGTGTCCGGCAGGTTCCCACACTCTCAGTCTTTAAGTCTCGCTTGAAGACCCACTTCTATTCTCTTGCCTTTACCACGTTGTGATTTGTTTTGGTCCGGTCTGTACTCTACTCTGTTGGCCATTTTAGTTAGCTTCTGCTGCTATTTGTATCTGTATTTCTATTTTATGTTTTCCTGTCCGCTGTGCATGTTTGTTTTCTTTTGTACAGCACTTTGGTTGGCCTTGTTGCTGTTTTAAGTGCTCTATAAATAAATTGGTATGGTATGGTATGGTAAAATTTATATGTAAATACAATCATTTTGACTTGTAAAGTGAAACTGACTGTGATGATGCATAGTTTTCTTTAAACACAAAATAAATAAATAAATAAATAAATAAATAAATAAATTAAATAAATAAATTTAGACGAGCTGTTTTAGGAAAGCTGAAGCCTGTGTTGTTCTCGGTCCTGCTAGCTGTTTGCTTAGCAGACTGGATAATTTCATAAACCTACAGGAGGTCAGGCAACAATTGTTCATGAGCTTTCTTCAGAACCCCACTTCAAGGGCGGCTGTGGCTCAGTGGTTAGAGCAGTCGTCCTCCAATGCAAGAGTTGTGGGTTTGAATCCACCAGCAGTCACATGCCAAAGTGTCCCAGGGCAAGACACTGAACCCCTCATAGCCTCCGATGTGTGTCCCATCAGTGTATGAATGTGATAAAACTCTGATTAGTCTCATTAGAATGATTTGTTCAATTAGCTTTGTAGAGATCTAGTAGAGTGCTGTACAGTATGAATGTATAAATGAGGACACAGGTTATGGTGTAAAGTGCTTTGAGTATCTTGATCAGATAGAAAGGCGCTATATAAGTACAGTCCATTTACCATTTACCAAAACATCTGAATTATTATGTCATGGTTCTGTGAATAAATTACTTGTTTTACATACCTGACCCAAGCTGATATTTATTTATTTTCGGCTTATTTCATTTATTTTTTTACTAACAGATGAAGTCAACGGTTTTGGCCCAGAGTTTGAGCAGCAACCGGTGGACACCATCTACCCCGAAGAGTCACCCGAGTCCAAAATTATCATGAGCTGCCGGGCTCGAGCAAACCCACCTGCCATATACAAGTAACATATGTTCCCATGAACTCTCATACTGCACAGTGTGTGTGCTGTGGGCCCCCCAGGACCCCCCCTGGTTATAGGTCTGTTTTTAGATGCCAAGGTTACAAGGATGTTCATATTATCTCTGATGCAACACTAACATTTAGTATTGTGACCATCATTTCCTTCTTTCATATAGTCTTTAAATTATGCTCGGATAAATGTGTTTGAGGAACATTTCTTTCTACAACAATAATTGTATAATTTGAAATCCCAAATGTGACACATCAGTTCTTGTTGCTGCAGCTGAGGCACACCCCATATCACCACTGTGTCTCATGTACCAGCATCTCACACGAGCTGTTTCAATTTAGATGTAAATCTATGTAAATGTCCTGCTCTGGATCCTTGAAAATTGCTTTTGCTGTGAAAGGTCCCAGAGTCAGATGTCAGATGAGAAACAATTAGCTTTGACCACAGCTTGCTTGTTTTGGATGGTTCTTGTTTGTTTAGCACCACTCAATTTCAAGCAAACTGAAATTGTTGTTTTGCATGAAACAATCATTATTTTGTACAGCCTTGAAAAAAAAAAACTGATCTTATTAGCACAGGATAATAATGTTTTTAAAATTCACCTTATTGTTTTGAGCCACTTATCTGTGTAGTTCTGTTGTGATTGTCCCTTTTAAAACAACAAAACTTAATGATAAACTTTACAAACATATCAGTATGCTGATTCCAGATGTTTTCCATGCAGATGGAAATTGAACGACATGGAAATTGACTTGAGTGAAGAGGGAAGCCACTACAGTTTATCAGGAGGCAACTTGGTCATCAGCAACCCGTTGAGAACCGAACATGTGGGCAAATACTCTTGTTTGGCCACCAACATGTTTGGCACGGTCGTCAGCCAAGAAGCATCTGTCCAGTTTGGATGTAAGTTGTTTAAAATACTAGCTTTGCTTTACTGGAAGCTGGGATGTGCAGCTCCATCCAGATGTTCCACAGCTGCCCTGGAGCTGCATTTTGATGCATTTTATTCAGATCAAGACAGCAAAAAAGCAGCTGGGACAGATCGATGTGACTGATTTTCCTTGCTTTCTATGAAAAATTACTCATTGACTAATTATTGAACTCTGTACAAAACATGTTTATTTTTTTGCTGTGATAAACTGTTGTAGGGGGTGCTTTGGTTCAAACAATATCAGGGTGATGATGTTTTCTCTTTGTTTTTCAGACCTGGATTTTTTTTCATTAGAGGAGAGAGGGATAGTGCATGTCAAGGAGGGCCAGGGGGCCGTCCTGCTCTGTGCTCCCCCTCCACATTTCCCAGGTACAGTGTATGAAGGCTTAGTCTGTGTATTTTGCTGAAGTATTTGTACTACATTACATTTTTCTCCTCTGATAATTTGATTTCTGTCCTGGGTTTTGATTTAACGAAACTACAAACTGCACATTGTTCATATATCCACTAACAAATTCAATTAAAATCATTACAATTATTTGTTTGTCGATAACTTTCCGTATTAATTCATCAACCAGAACAAAATGTATATTTTCAATATTTATGCATGTGTACATTTGTTCCCATGTCGAATTTAAGCACTGGCTCATGCTCACAATTAAAAGAAACAAATGAAGAATGTGGCCAGTTCTGCCTTTCAGCTGGATTCTAAAAATTCATCTGCAGAGGTCAATGGATGCTTGAATCATGAGTTCTCTCAGCTCTGCGTAGTTGTTCTATTTTGGTATTGCATGTATTTAGATTATTCAGCGTGAGCCAGCCTCATATCAGACCCCTCCAGCTGTAGTCAAACTGCGGCCACATAATCAAACCTTTGATTGACAAGCAACACTTTATTCTCTGTGTTTGCAGGCGGGCTGTCATTTCGATGGATGCTCAATGACTTCCCCAGCTTCATCTCACTGGACAAGCGAAGATTTGTCTCCCAGATAACAGGCAACCTGTACATCTCCAAGGTGGACTCATCAGATAGGGGCAACTACTCCTGCATGGTATCCAGCCCGTCCAGTTCTAAGAGTGTGTTTTCCAACTACATTCCCCTCAAGTCTCTGGCTGAACGTTAGTATTCTCTTCCTGTTCCACCTGTCTGTGAGGTGAACTCTAGAGCAGGGTTTGAGTTTGGTGCACAAATTACATGCACAGAAACTCATCACAGTATAGCTTATTTAAGTCAAATAACAGTATGACAAAAATTTCAGCACTGAATTAATAGAATTGATAAAAACAGCAAACATGTTTTATAAAATTTCTGTTTAGTGGCAACAAACTCAAAAACATCAGAGGTGTTATGTTGTTATACTTTTGTCATTAACATGAGATGCAAATAAAGAGTAGGTCCTCAAATGGACAGAGACAAGGATGCTATAAAAACCAGGGCTTAATTTGAGCTGAATCCTGCCGGAACAAGAGGCCGGGAACGCTCTTATTTTGACAGGGTGCGTTCCAGTAACTGTTTTCGTGGATCCAGTAACTCTCAAGCCTAATAATAATAAATTTATGCACAAATTTGAATATCTTGAACAAATATAACCTATATTGGATATGTAAACTGAAAATTACATAAACACTAATTTTAAACATAACAAGCTTCCTAATATCACATCAGAGCTGTTGCTTCACACTTCCACTTCTGCTCTTAAAAATATTTCCGCCCCTTAAAGTTCAAAGCCATGGGAAATTTTATATATAAAAAAATATATATATTTAAAATAAACATTTTGCATTACGCATAAGTTCCTGCGCTTTTGTGAACAACCTGATGTGTGAATCACTGCAGGAGTTATCTGAACTGCATAAAAGAGACGATGATCTCGGCTCATAAAGCTGTTTGTCGTGCAGTCAGAGTATTAGAAGCGATGTTGGAGCGACCAGGAGGATTGAGAGCAACTCTTTTCTAAGCCAGTGACAAAGTGCTAAAGGCTGTGTTTTCTAAGAGTGGCCAAAAACTTAGAGCAGCGCTTGTTGTCCCACGGTGCAGAGCAGGGAGGAGGATGAGGAGGCGCAGCTGACCGCGGTGTGGGATATACTAAACAACTAGTAAAGTAAGAATATAAACTTATAAATCACACATAAAGCATTTAAAAGTTCATTATAAACATGAACTTGCTTCAGTGGTGATTTTAGCCTCTTTTGGAAGGTGCTCAAGCACTCCTAAATTTTAACTCAGCACCTCTAAAAAATAAAGAAACTATCATTAAGATTTTGTAAGAAAACAGTTCTCAAACCTTAGAGTCACTAAAATATTGAATAAATATGGAATAAATGATGACAGTCTTAAACGGGCCAGTAAAATCTATGATTTTTTTTGCATGAGTCAACCCACCTGTCAATCAGTCCAGTAGGCATGTCAGCAGCTGACCAATCAGCAACCTCAATTTGTCCTGAAGTGAACGCCCCTTACCTGCAGAGCTGCAGTGGTTTTGCATTACGGACTCTTTGCAGTCATTTCAATAATGAGTTTACATCTTTGGTTTCTGCTGTAATAAATCTTTGTAAAATACACCAGAATGCAGGAAATGGCATTTGCTTTATCCAAAATTCTCTGGGAGGAGGATCCCAGACCCCCACCCCGCACCTGCCCGCCATTTGCGTTCTGGCATCATTTGATTTACAAATTAAGCCCTTATTAAAACTAATTTATTTTCTGTTAAAAATATTAATGATTATTTTCTTCAACAATAAATGCCCATGCTTAATCATAGGAGTGCCTTTTAGTCTGATGAAGTCGTGTCACCATTATTAACTTTTTTACTAAATTGACAGGAAGAAATTTACTTAGATTTCAACCAATAAACGACTTGGTTTAAAAGTTATTAGGCTTTGAAGAAACGACAAAACCATGAAGAGTGACAGAGATGACACAAATAAGATAAAACAATACAGTTATACTTTGTTATTTAATAGAACTGTTCAGATCTTTTAGAATGGAGTTCTGTGGAAATATTATATGTAATCAACAAAGTCCATGCTCAATAATCCAGGTTAATATTAATCCAACCTGGATAACTGAGAATGGATTTTTTTGTTTTCAACCAGTTTGACACGACTGTCAACAAGGAAGAGGGCCGGCAATGGAGGAGGGGGCGTACCAAAGAGACCATCTTATCACAAGCAGAACTGATTTGTTCCACTTTGGAGTAAGCTGTTGGGGGAAGAATCAGTTTTGTTGTGTGTTTCCTTGACTGATGAAGCCTTCCGGATCAAAGGCGAAACGTTTCAGCACAAAAAAAGAAACTGTCCAGGACTGAAAAATGTTGGATTATATGTAATAGTACTTTACCTGTTGTGGATAACACTTTGAATGACCTCAGTTTAGAGAAATCAAGATTAATTGAGACTGAGTTGACAATCTAATGAGTGTTTAGGCAGTCCAAGACTTTTTAAAATGAAATTCCTGCTTGTAGCGCTATAGCTTGCTTGGGAGTGGTGGCGCAGAGGTTAGAGAAGGTGAGCATGTGATAGGAAGATCGCCGGTTCAACTCCCGGTGCCGACAACGTTGAAACTTGAGTGGGATTGGTGAAGCACCCACGCCTGCCTCCACCCTCATCTGTCTCACTCTGGGCTCTTGAGCAAGGCCCTTATCCCCCACCATCTTCTCCCTCAGGCGCCCTAGATAGCAGCTCTCTGCTCCACACAGAGGGCTGTGGTAGTTCGATGGACTGTGGTTGTGTCAGGAAGGGGTTCGGGCGTAAAAATAATTGCCAAGTCTTTGTGTGATTTAGTTCCTTTTGGTGACCCCTGAAGAAGGGAGCAGCCGAAAGAAGAAAAATTAAATAAAAAGTGCTATAGCTAGCTGTTTCTGTTTATGCCAGCAAATAAATTAATAAATAAATAAGTATGTAATGCAAAACCAATGATGATATAAAGATTTCTAAAATGGTGTTTGTATGAAGAGCTATGCAATTTTGAACAATGGGGTTTAAAGATTAATTTAAACTATTTAATTCATTATTTAACTAAATAAGATTAAAGAAAAATTCATTTAAACTATTTAATTATTATTTAACTAAATAAGATTAAAATGAATTGCTACTATTTTAAAACAATTTGACATGAAAGAGAAAGGAACACTAACCTTTGGGGGCATGATTTTTTTTTTTTTTTTTACTTATAACGTAAATAAATTTTATAAAATGCTGTTTCTATGTAGTTTTTTATTGTTGTTGTATGTGTGCATGTTTGTGAGTTTCACCTTTTGATGTTTCTGCTCAGGTCCCATTAGAAAATACCCAGCTGACCTCAGAGTTAAGTTCCCAGACACTACTGCTTTGGTGGGACAGAATGTCACATTAGAATGCTTCGCTTTGGGGAAGTAAGTGATAGATCTATAATTATCTGCTTGCTTAGGTTCATTGTGCATTTCGTGCCTTTTCATGAAAATATGTCAGCCATTAGTATTTTTTTATTTATTTAAATGACTCTAAAAGGAAAAACTGAAATTGTATCAAATAGATTTGATAGGTTTGGTTGCCCAAAACGTAGAAAAATCTAGACTTAACCCATTGCTTCTCAAAGACAGCATGAAAAATGTTTACTCATCACATGTACTAAAGCCCCATACGTTACTGCTCGGTATGTCAAAAAGCAAAGATCTAGTATATTTTTAAAACATCATAAATGTGTTGATGACATTGCATAAATTTGCACCTGGCTCAATATATAAGCCAGGTGCCGCCCTGTGGCTGAGTGGTTAGAGCAGTCGTCCTCCAATGCAAGAGTTGGGGGTTCAAATCCACCAGCAGTCACATGCTGAAGTGTCTCAGGGCAAGACACTGAACCCCTCAATGCCTCTGACTTGTGTCCCATCGGTGTATGAATGTGATCTGAAGCACTGATTAGTCTCTTTAGAACGATTTGTTCAATTAGCTTTGTAGTGATTTAGTAGAGTGCTGTATGAATGGGTAAATGAGGCACAGATTGTAGTGTAAAGAGCTTTGAGTATGTTGATAAGATAGAAAGGCACTATGTAAGTACAGTCCATTTACCATTACTGTTTTCCATTTTTCCACCTCAGCCCAGTACCTGATATTCACTGGAGGAGGATGGGCAAAGAGATGCCATACAACCACGAGGTGCGGATGGCAGGTGCTCAGCTGTATCTCCATAATGTCCAGTTTGATGACAGTGGCACCTACAGATGTGAAGCAGTCAACTCAAAAGGAAAGGACTTCCACTATGCAAATGTGTCTGTTCAGGGTAAGAAATGTGTTTGTCATGGTTTAGGCCATCGTTTTAGTCTAATGTAATAAATTTTGGGGACACTTTGTTTATGTTTTTTGTATTTTATGTTGGAGTCTAGGACCTTTTGGTGATTTTGTGTGTATGTCCTGTTCTTATAATTCTGGTCATGAACTCCTGATGTGCTCAAAAGCCCTGTTTTAGCTCTTTACATGCCACCTAGCTTTTGTTAGCAATCGGCACACCTGTTTTACTTTTTCATTACTACTCCCAGAATATACACCTTGGACATAGTTCAGTAATATGGCTTTTAAAATAAGCCCCTCTTTAAGCTGCTTCTGTAGGAAGAAGGGATTGTAACTAAGCTGCATTGATGACACTACACATATAAAATGTGTGTCGGACACCTCCCATTCTGGGAGACTGTGACAAAGCCAAGATTCAACTTGTCTGCTGGATTCCTTAGATAGAGAACTTTACTAATTGGCTTTTCTATGTATGTGAATTCTTCTGTAAAGTGCCCTGAGACAACTTTGTTGTGAATTGGCACTATATAAATACACTGAATTGAATTGAATCCCACAGTCAACTGGTTGTTTAGACTTTGTCATCTTCACATCAGAACATTGAGCACTAATGCCAGCTTACCTTTTCATATACTGACCTCATGACCCTAGCCTTACCTTGCTAGGTGGCTCAGGAGCCTAACAGCGGCAGGTTGACCTAAACACCTTACTCCACCTCAGTCCTTGCAGAAATTACACCAACACAGGCAGAAGGCACTCTAGGCCCAACTTGAAGTGTTTTATGAAATGGGCTTTTTTGTTTTCCACAGTTCATTGTGAAATGCATTGGTCAATGGTCCAAACTCTGATTTAGGAGGAAAAATGCTGGTTCTGATCCACTGTTTCAAGCCATTCAATCCCTATGCAAATGGTGTGAAAGTATGGTTCCTTTTACTAGCAGTAAGTTTGACCTCTTCAGATTGAGAGTTGGACTTCATAACTTTATAGGCAGAAATTTTCGGTGCAGCCAGGGGATAGAGAGGGGAGACATTGTGTTGAGGTGGCCTCAGGATTTTGTTTGTACTATTTGCAATCAACAATGTCCTATTGGCATCATTGTGTCTTGATCTCCAGCTCTCACTGGAATAGTTAAGAGCCAAGAGTGATGCAGCTGGGATGAAGATCTGCCACTTCAAATAGTAAGAATGCCCCCTGGATGCTTCCCAAGAAAGGTGTTCCTGGTATGTCCGATTGGGAGGAGACCCCAGGAAAGACCCAGAACACGCTGATGAAATTATGCCTCTCAACTGGCTGGATTCTGCTCTATTTTCCTGACAGTTTAATTTTTAATCCCACACATTATTTCTGATTTTGACTCCTGCTTTCGTGCATTTGTATCCAACATCACTTTATTGGATGACAGCATCTTGTATGTGCTAGTCATTGTCTTTTGGAACATATAGTTGCAGCTCACATTAAGTTTTACAGGTTTATCTGTTAAGGTTCCTCTTTGCAAACAGTAAATGATATGTTTGTGTACTACTGGTTACAAATACAATACTTCTGTCTAACTAGTTTTTAAATTGACCAGAGTGTGTTTTCAGTTTTCTGAAATTCGTTCAAAATACTGTATCCCTGTCTTTTCTCATTTGCAGCATTTCCTGAGTGGGTGGAACGCATTCGTAGCACAGAGAAAGACATCTATAGCAGCTTTACCATGTCATGCATAGCCAAAGGTGAACCACAACCACAAATCCGCTGGCTGAAAAATGGAGAACCGGTAAAATTTTAAACTCATATATTTTTGTAGCTGTACCACTGAGCAGCTGAGAAGTACAGATTGAGTCCTCTGGGCAGGGTAGCTCTTGTCTGTTCAGTATGCAGCCACATGTTTTTCTTGTAGCTCAGCAGAGACAGGAAGCTGGCACTGTGAGTACACATCATGACAGCAGAAAGTGTCTGTTGTTAGGCAGCATGTGCTGTGTAACCCCCTCGAACAACCATTGTTATCACAACTGAAATCCTCATGAGGGGAGCTAACTAGTAACAGTGAAGTAAGCATATAGTTAGTACTGAATACATGTTTGTGTATATGAGAACACATTTAATGTATTTTGTTGAATCTAGATGAGATGAACTTTGTACTTTTAGTGCTTAGTATATTCTTAGTTTAGCATATTTCTTAGTTCATATCTTAGATATTATTACTGTTTGTCTTTACAATTTATACTTTTGTTGGATGTAACTTCTAGAATTCTAGGATGTAAGTTCTAGAATTCTAGGATGTAAGTTCTAGAATTGCGCCGCCCAAGGTGGCTGCATGTTGGAGCAGCTCTGTTACTTTCACTCTGAGATTTTGCTTTTGGAAACGTTAATTCCTCTTTTTCTGGATGTAAATCACCTTTTTTGGATGATTGTTTCCTCTGGATGCTGTGCAGCTGGAAGGATTTTTACTGAAACGTTTTTAGTTTGGGACATTTGTTATGATGCGTAACCATGGCAACAAGGCAGTTTTCTACAACCAACAGCTGATTAACATTTCAAAAACTCAAATAATATCTCAACTACAGCCCCAAATCTCAAATGAGTTGAAAGGATATTCTGTGAACGCATTTTCATCTACCTGCCAGCTGTGCTCGAGTGCCTGACCACTGAGATCCTGGAACTAGCAGGAAACACGGCTCACGACAGCGGAAGGATGGGATCACCCCTCGGCACCTACAGTTGGCTGTCCGCAGTGGCGAGGAGCTCGACAGACTGCTGGGAGGAGTGGCCATCGCACTAGGAGGAGTTCTGCTCTGCATTCGGGTGGTCCTACAGCCCGGGGGAACCGAGAGACCAGCCGAGTCTGGGTGGACGGATCAGACAGCATCTGCAGCCAGTTTCTTAGGATCCACTGTGGGATGGACCTTTTCATGAGAACCTTCCTGCTTACAGCCATCAGCATCTATAACATCTATTAATGAAATGAGGATAACGAGTTACAACAAATAATTTCCCTTTGGGATTAATAAAGTATTTTTAAATTTTGAATTGAATTTTGAACTGGGACCATGTGTGCTAGAGTTGCATTTGGGCCGTAAAAATCCAATCCGGCCCCAGCCCGTAGCCATCATTTCCGAACCCCACACGACCTGATGAATTAACAGTAATTACAGGTCCAAACCTGAAACACCCCCCCACCCGACATTTTTAATTAAGCTTTGACTTTATACCATACCATACCATACTGCTTATTGTATATAGTCATTAACGGTTGGCGGATGCGTGCGGCTGAGGGGTTAGAAGATTGGAATTGAGGGGGTGTTTGTCCTTTCATGGCCATCAAAGTGCATTGAATCCCTGCTTCTGCCTGCATTCTGCTTTATTCAGACATGGACCCTGCTCTGACATGTCTGATATTTTGTGATCTCACCTGTTTGGGTCGTCGGCCACGCACATCCGCTGAGTGCAGCGGCTGAAAGAACGTCCATTTGGGCTTTGGATGGATCGCTGCCTGGCAGTACAGTCCCATCTGAAGCTTAACTGAACTTTTTTTTTTTTTACCTCTTGGTCATTGCATGGTCAAATGGCTGTGTGCAGCTGGTGATTGTATGGCAAGCCATGTTGCCATATACTTGGATCAACAGCCGTGCACGTCCGCTGATGCAATCAAAAGCCCTACACCAGCCCTGCCTGCAATTAAGCTCTTTATTATTTCCCAGTCCTGATCCAGGTCGGGTGGAGCCGGGAGGAGCCGGGCTCTGAGTTTGGGTTAGAAATGACAGCTCTACTGTGTACACAATTTCGTTCCACCACATACACTATAATTGGTGCGAATGACAATAAAGAAACCTTGACCTTGATGAAGTCTGTTTTTTATGTAATTGTATTTAAAGTGTCAGTTGTAATTTTATGACTGTTAGAAAAAAAGCTTTTTTAATTTTTGCTTCCCACCATATTTTAAACAGTATGAAAATGGTGAAGTAAAATTAAATCATTTTAAAATTCACTTTCATTGTCTATAGATGGATAGAACAGAAATGAGGTTCAGCAGGCTGAAGTTTGATGATTCAGGGATGTACCAGTGCATTGCAGAGAATCGTCACGGAGTTATTTTTGCCAACGCAGAGCTGCGAGTGATTGGTGAGTAACATTTTAGCTTAAACCACTGCAAGGACGCCTGTGCTGTTAGGTCCACATTTCACGATGACTAATTATCAGCACTTAATAACACCTACTGTTGCTCCTCAGCTCTTGCTCCAAAGTTTGAACGCCGCTCACAAAAAAATGTGCTAGCACCTAAAAACGGTCGCGTTGTGATTGAGTGTCGACCGAAAGCAGCTCCGAGGCCCACATTCTTCTGGAGCAAAGACACAGAGCTGCTGTCCAACTCCACCAGGTCAGTAGCTGCTTCATAAAAAGATGGGATCTCCTTTTTATCCCCTGCCACCTTTAAAGGCAAGGTCTTGGTTCAAAACTTTGACACTCAAGAAGTGATACTTTCAGTTTTTATTAGTCTAATCAGGAGAAATTTGATGCAGTTTTATTTATTTTTGTGTGAATTTATTTTTATGTGAATATAAATTTTCATTTACAGTAGTCCCTGGCTACTTCCTGGTTCATTTATCGCAGAATTGCTCTATTGCAGTTTTTCAAAATAAGATTGGTCATGACACACAAGTGGATGATTAATGGATGAGCTGCGCGATCAGCATGGAATTCTATTTAAAATAAATTATTTTAAATTATTTAGCAATGCACCTTCGTGCAGCCCAGAGCTGCAGAAAAAGTTTCCTCCTGCACATTTGTGCAGCCCTTACTGCTGCAGGATAAACTTCCTGCTGCAGCTGATCAGCTGTTCTCCTGCAGAACAGAGAAGTGGGCGTGGCCAATAGCGCTTGCAGGCGGCAAAGAGCAGAGTAGACAGGGAGCTGAAATCATGACATTCTGTGCTCTTTAAGAGCGTTTAGAAACATTGTTTAGAATATTGCAAGCATGTTGGAAGGTTTTAAAACACACACACACACACATATATATATATTTATAATAAAATAAACTACTATTTACTACCTGTAGTACTATTTCTACTTCACAGTTTTTCATTTATCGCAGGGCTTCAGGGTACGGATCCCCTGCGATAAATGAGGGACTACTGTATTTGTATTCATTCATAATATTCATTTAGTTTTCTGCTCTTGTTTCTATCGTCAGTATTTATTAAGTGTAGGACACAACATTATCTGTCACTGTCAGACACATCTGGGTCACAAAGAAAGAACCTTTCATTCTGTCTTGAAGGGGGAGCTACAGTTGCAGCACAAATACGATACAAAATGTGGATCTGTAGGATCTAAATAGGCTCCATATCTCAAATTTTTTGAAAAGTCTTTGATGATTTTCCACACAGCAGCTGACATTGAGCCTGTTCTGAAGATCAGTGTGGATAGACTAGCGCCGCCCTGCCTCGTGTGCCTCACTGACAAAACAAACATAATCTGTGAACAGCGAGACCCCCAGCTATGATCCGTGATGCTAGCATCCCCCCACCACAGTGCCCCCTCACATATTGTAGAGGAGGGGTAGCAGACAAATTACAAAGCAGCATAAGCATTCTAATTTTCTGCTGTTGTGAGAGAGACGGTGCATTGTGGTGACGGGGCAGCTGGCACACTGTTTGTCATGCATGAATATGAAGTGTGCAGAAAAACCCGTGTTTAAATGACCTTAAGAAAACGGGCTTTCTTCAGTTTTCATCATTGTTCACCCACGGAATAACAAACAGTGCACTTCTGACCTTGAAAATCTGTGCTGAATGATTTATTGTATAAAAGTCGCTCTGTGCAGAGAGTTTGATGACATCGTTCTGCTGCCTCCTCAGGGTGTTCATCTGGCTGGACGGGAGCCTCGAGATCCTGAATGTGACGCGAGCTGACGAGGGCAGGTACACCTGTTTCGCTGAGAACGACTTGGGGAAGGCCAACAGCACGCGCCCTCTACTGGTCACAGGTGAGTCAAACAACAACAACACTGATTTATTTCAATGTTCTGTTCAGGCTTCATGTTGCTTTGATGAATGTTGAAATTAGCTGGCAGTCATAAAAAGACAGCTTTCAAATGTCTGCTAGTTGAAATAATAGAGCAGAATGACAATATACAAATAAAGGTTGAATGAATATACGCCCTCCTGCTGTTTATTCAGTCATCCCCCCAAGGGCAGATGCACAAGGGGGCTGCTTTAAATCCAGTGTCTGGAGACAAGAGGATTAACCTCATTGTTTAGTCTAAATCAAGAGCACTTGAGTTCAAGATCAGCTGAGATTGTTTACCCCCAAAAAAAAATGTTTTTTTTTTTTTTTTTTTTTTTGCTTTATGTTTTCTACAATCTCAGCTTCAAAACATTATTATTATTATTTTGAGACAGCTGATCTCTACTCTTCTTAATGCACAGCTCTTTTCTGCTCTCTGCTGGACAAGGTGAGCAGTTTCCCCTTCCAAACTCTCAAAAGGTTACTCCGTTTATCTTTGAGATAAAAATATTACACTCTTTAAATGTAACTTCAGAGCGCAACAAGATTTTACTGAGGTGATGTGGGATCATTTGATATAATTTGAAGAACAATGCTGAAGCACATTTCTACATAGAAATGTTCCATTTCAAAAATGAGTTTACTTTATTAAAAGGAGAAGAAATGCATCTACACTTACAGGTAAAGCCGTTTGAGTAGTTCAGTTTTTTTTTTTACATGTGAGCCTTTTAAACTTGAATTGCACAAACAGTAAAAATGAAAAAAGTAAAGAGAAAAGCGAGATGGAGAAAACGTCCAACATCTAATGAAGCATCAATCTAATAATCATCTATACAGCACCAAATCACAACCAAGATGTCTCAGGGCACTTTACAGAAACATTCACATAGAAAAGCCAGTTAGAAAAGTTCTCTCTAAGGAAGAAGCAGACTCGTTGAATCTTCACTTCGTCACAGTCTCCCATCCTGAGCAAGCACAAAGGAGACAGTGGAAAGAAAAAACTCCCTTTTAACAGGAAGAAACCTCCAGCAGAACCAGGCTCAGGACAAGCAGCCATCTGCTTTGACCGGCTGGGTTTGAGAGGACAGGAAGGAGAGACAGACGAACACAGAATGGTAGGTCCAGGTATAGGTCCAGGTGTAGGTCCAGGTATAGGTGCAGGCGTACCTGAAAGACAAAAACACATGTTAAGATAGAAAAAATAATTACAAATACAAAACATGTTGAGCAGAGTAAGTAAAGACAGTAGCAGAGTGAAAAGTGTGGTCAGTTTGTCCTCCAGCATCTAAGCCTATGAAATAAAAATAAAATAGAAGTTCAAGATAGCATCCATCAGCTTAATTATTTCTGTGAAGTAGTAAATTATTTTATGTTTGAATCTCTTGTTACTCATGTTGTTGTATGCTGTGTGACAAGAAACGATTAGGATACTATCTTTTTGCTGTAAAGAGATAAAAAAAAGCACATCAATGCTGATTTCAACAGTTTAAACCATCAGGTATTTTTCTTTCTCATGACTGACTTCCAGTAAGTTACTTTTGCTCCCCCCCCCCCACCCCCACCCACAGAGTCTACAAAGATCACCTTGGCACCGTCCAATGCAGATGTTAACGTGGGAGAGAACACCTGGATGCAGTGTGCAGCGTCCCACGACCCACTGGTGGACATTACTTTTGTCTGGTCCCTGGATGGAAGAGAAATCGACTTACACAAGGACAGTGCACACTTTGAAAGCATTTTGGTGAGTGGTTATTTTTAATGATTGTGTTTCGTTGGATTGTAAAAATATACATCTGATGAGAAAAAGTTAACTTTTTTCATGAGTTCATCCGGGTCAGAACAAACTTGAGGCCAGACTCATGTCTGCACTATATTCACTCAAATACTTGATTTACATATTGGTAAAAACAGATAATATTTTTAAATTGAATTGGCCGGCCATCATATGTTGCAGTTGTAGTTTCTGCAGTCTCGTCTGTAAGTGCAGCTCTGGATTCTCTCTTGTTCCTGCTCAGCAACCAGCACATTATGACTGATTAATGAAATCCCATCTTTAAAGGGATTTTCCCTGTTGAAAAAAACAGGTTTGGTTTCACGTTTGTTTGTGTTCAGTTATTTTAAGACTTTTGCAGCAGCCTCATGATGTATAATTTACTTTTTCCTTTTATTAAGTCATGTTGACCTCACATTACTTCGTAGGAAAAGAGATGCAGTTCTGTCTAAATCTCTGTGGAATTTTCTTAAACCACTCTGCTGACTTGATTTATATTTAATTTTCCAACATGAATTTGCAGCAGACTCAGAAACCTCGTCATGTTGTTAAATAAGTTGATCGGTCTTGAATTGTTTGTTGCTTCTTGTGTTGGTTTTTGCAGAATGGAAGCTCAAATAGTAAGCTGCTGATTAAAAATGTTCAGCTGAAGCACGCTGGACACTTCGCCTGCACCGCAAAGACCCAGGTCGACAACATCACTGCCTCTGCCCACCTGGTTGTCAGGGGTAAGTCTGAGACTGCAAACAGAATACAGTGGTCCATCACTGCGGTTCATTTATCGCGGACTCACTCTATCGTGGTTTTTCAAAATAAGATAGGACATGACACACAACTGGCTGATTGATGGATGAGCCGCACGATCGGCATGGAAGTTTTATATAAAATAAATTCTTGTAAATTATTTAGCACCAGCTGCACATTTGTGTAGCCCAGAGCTGCAAGAGAAACCTCCTTCTGCATCTGATCAGCTGTTCACCGTGTAGCATGGAGAAGTGGGCGTGGCCAAGAGCGCTTGCAGTTAGTAAAGAGCAGAGTAGGCAGGGAGTTGAAATTATGATATTCTGTGCTTTTTAAGAGCGTTTAGAGTTTAGAAACATTGTTTAGAATATTGCAATTGTGTGTGAAGGGTTTAAAATTCCATATATATATATATATATATATATATATATATAATATATATACATATATAATAAAATAAACTACTACTTATTACTTGTACTACTACTCCTATATCACGGTTTTTCACTTATCACGGGGCTTCAGGGATCCCCTTCGATTAACAAGGGACTACTGTATAGATTTACCTTTGAAACCGTGAAACACTTAATAAAACATACAGTAGAAAAACAACCTCTATAAATTAAATGCACACTTTTTGCTTTCAGGTGATTTATAGTAATAATTTGCCTATAATTTTTGTTTTGGGATGGGAGGGTGCGGTCCTTTTTGATTTGAATAAACAACATTGCTCAGTTGTCTGGGCAACAAGTCCTAACCCTAACCCTGACCGAATGATGGAGGTTTCTGCATTCTTAAACAGCAGAAACGATCATTTATTGTTCCACACATTTTTATGTTAACATTTCACCTATTTTGTAGTTTGGATCTCTCTGGGCTGTGACTGTCCATGATTTGTTGGAACAACAAAATTGCAAGAAAATACAAAAAGTTTCCCTTGGAATCTATCATGATCTGTGATTTGTTGAACCCATCATGTAGACAGAGGCTAACTCAAGAATAAAACAAAGAACATTTATTTAAAGAAACAGAAAGGCTGACGTGGCAGCAAAACCTATGTGGAGGATGTGAATAAGGAGACAAAGGAAAACAGAGCATGAATGGCGGGAGGACAATCCATGGACTGGGAAGAAACAAAGTGACAGAACTTATAGAGGACCCAAATGAGACATAATGAGGAACACCTGGGGAAGGACAATGAGGAACAGGTGCAGCAGGGGCTGACAACATGAAGGAAGACACAAACCAAACACAGAACCACATCAATCAGCACTTACAACACATTTCTGTATACTAAGAAAAATGGCAACATTCAGGTAATAGTCCTGTGAGTTCTGTGCAAAATTTAATGTCTGAATGTCGTGACAATATCGTACAATTATGTTGACTTTGCAATTAGTTTAGGAAAAAAAAAATTACAAAAAATTTCCAACTATGTTCAAAATTCCAGCGTTTGGAAAAAGAGGCCTTGTGTCATGAATCACGTCCTTGTATTTAGATCTTTATCACTCTGTTCAC
>NC_056507.1:35262562-35269646 GCF_014905685.2 Nematolebias whitei
CTGTTGTGTTGTGATCTTGGTCCAAACCCTCACGAGAGTTCCTTACACCTTGTCACCCACACAGCAGTTACAAACCCATGTGAACATTTCGAAACATTTTAAAAGCTCTCATGTGAATGACGTTCGAAGTTTGTCACATAGCATAGCAAAATTCTTGCCTTTAGATTTTGCTTTCCCTCTGACACAAACGATCAAGACTGATTGATTACACAAAAAAATATTTTTTATCAAGTAAAACTTTACATGTGCAGCAAATAAAACGTGGAGTTAGCCACAACAGAGTTGACTGTGACAAGAACCTCCATGAAAAGCCAGACTCAGTGTATCAAACCTACTCCAGAAGATTAATATCATTTCCATAAACATATAAAAGAGTAATAACACATGACAATAAATCTAGTGGTGCATTTTTATTGCATTTCGTTTTGTTGCTAAGTGTTAACATATTAAAATTTCTTCTAAAGACCTGGGACTTCCATCTGGAAAATAAACAGTTTGTCACAGTCACAGTTTGTGTGATTTGTTTTGAAGCAAGCTCATAGTCACAGTAGCTGACTGAACTAAATGCTTCCGTTTCTGTAAAACATGTGAATAGTACCATCTGGCATTATTATGAGTGGATCGAGTGTAACTCCATGTGATGAGTCAGAGATTTTGATCTCATACAGCTGCTGATTTCAGCACTTGGGCTCACCCAGAGGAAAGTGCCTCTCTTCAGAGCTTTGTCTCTCTTTCAGTGCGTTTCTCCTCCTGTAGGGTTCATCAAACATTGTTTTCTCTTTTCACTTCTTAATGACTGCGAGCTGGTCTCACAGCCCTCTCCTCTGCTCATGAAACAGACTCAGTGTTGGTTGCACAAAGGCCTTTTTCAGATCGACACTCAGGAATTCTGGCAGCGATCTGGTTGCCGATGATCCGTGTTAGATCCTGGCTGTGCTGATGCTTTCAGAGCAGCTGCTGACAGATGGCCAGGTGAACGCACCGTCTCTGAGAGCGTGATGTGTCCCAAAGTGTAACCAAAGCACACGTCTCGGGCTGATCCTAATGGAGTGTCTTTTGCCAGCAGCAATGAAAGACAAGCATTTATCATGGTGGATGAGGAAGTGGATCTGTACCAGGAGGCTGTTTTAAAAACACTGCTCTGCACCTGAAGCTAGCTGTTACTGGCAGGCTAAGTTAGAGGCATGCTTTTTATGTGACACATGGTGGGTAAGAGTACAGGCTGGCTTTTTATTGTACTGGAATCTGAATAAATGAAGATGCGCAGACAAGAAAAATATTGATAATTTTTATAGTATAAAATAAGTTTTTTTCTTTTTATATCTAAATAAAACTTTATTCCATTATACGGGGAACATAACATGCCACACTACACTACATTGTTTTAATTAATTAAATTTTTTTTTTCCCCCGGGCCGCGATGTAAAGCAGTTGGAAGAGCTGACGTCTCTCAGCGAGCAGGTCACCGGTTCAAATCCAGGCTGGGGAGCCATTCCGGGTGGAGTTTGCATGTTGTCTCTGTTCATGCGTGCCTTTCCTCCCACAGACCAAGAACATGCAAGTTAATCTGATTGGTAACTCTAAATTGTCTCTAGGTGTGAGTGAGAGAGTGAATGATGTTTGTCTCGTTTGTCTCTGTGTCCCTGTGATGGACTGGAGACCTGTCCAGGTGTCCCCTGCCTCTCGTACAGTGATTGCTGGACATGGGCACCGGCGACCCCCGTGACCCAAAATGGATTAAGCGGGTAAAGATAATGGATGGATGGATAATATTTCAGCTGGTATATGACATAACAGCTAAAATAACTATGGAATGCACAATTGATTGCTTGCAGAATTTTAAAAATAACTTTTATATGAACTGCTCTAAAACGTTGGAGATTATAGTTATTCTAAGATGGCAGTGTTGTGCTCTCCTCCGGTGGTGGACCCCCCTGCTGCTGGTGCATTGGCGGCTCTCAGCAGCTGGGGCTGGGTAGTGGGGTGTGTGTGGGCACACCCTGGTGGCTGCCTGTTGGTGCCTGGGTGCCCTGGCTCTGTCGGGCCTCTGTTGGGGGGTGGTATGACCTCGGGACTCGGGGCTTGGTGTCCATGGCCGGATTTACTCTGGAGGGGCGGGTTGCCGGCGGGGCCTGTGGACTCGTCGCTACAACCTCCTGGGGTTTCTGCGTTGTAGTGGCTGGGGATCACCCAGGGCTTCCCTTTACTTCTCTCTCTGGGGGGTGTGGGTATCCCTGTTGGGGGACTCCTGGAGTTCCAGGCTTGGGGGCCGCTGTGTGTCTGTGGTTCTGGTCTTCCCTGTGTTACCTTCATGTCCTGTGGGGATGAGTCTGTGGATCCCCACATCCACTATTGAACATTTTTATGGAGAAACCTTATAGTGATAAGCATGTTCACACAGGTGTTTAGATTCAGGTGTTTATCAGATACACACTCAGTTGGGTTGTGGTGGCCATCAAATATATATTGTATTACCATGTACTGTATAAAATACTTTCTAATGATGTTATAATAATCATTATATGTTGTTTGTTGTTGTGGTTTCTCGGTTTTGTCTTGTCTTTTTTTTCCGCAGGTCTAGAGTCAGACTTCAATGATGTTGATTTGTGTTCTCTTTATCCCTCTCTCTCTCTCTCTCTTCTCTATTCCTATCTCCTTCTTTACCTTTCAACTCTTCTCTCTCTTTTCTGCTTTGTCATCTTCTTTGTTTTTCATCCCCATGTCCATTACATCTGAAACAAGCCCATAGCAAATTCTAATAAAATTTAATTTTCATATCAAGGGGAGCAATGAGGCCAGCCATAATGCTCTGCTTGTGAAAGTAAATCTGTTGGGCATCACTTTGACACCCAGACAATAATTCTAAGTGTCACAATGCTGGACAGGACAAAAAAAGGGGGGGGGGGGGGGGGGGGGGGATGGCAGCATTCCATTGGGTCTTGACCTCCCTCAAACTAACCCTTAGCTCAACTGTCCAGTCAGAAATAATCTCTGTTTTCCATACTGAGATAGCTGAAAAAGCTATTTATAACAGGTAAAATATTATAAAAAATATATTATTATTATAAAAAACAACAACAAAAAACAACTTGTTTTATACAACCACTCTTCAAAAGATCTGAACCATCTCTTAAAAAGCTGAATGTTACATTTTACATCTAACGGTTTGTGCTTATAATTTGGAAAAAGTGACCTCTAGCTGCTTTCTGACTGTGGTTGGGAGGGAAACCCTGACACACTCTGAGTTTTCTATTAAGCCTCGTTTCTGTTCCAACAGAAGAATCAAGGAGAGAATGGGGACCAAGAGAAACACTGGAAATATGTTCAGTTAACCTTTAGTTGTTTTGTTTTTATTAATTTTATTACACAGTAAGCTCTGGTTTCCCAATATATCTGTCTTTGCTGAGATCTTTCAAAAGAAGATGCTGCAAAAAGGAAAAATCGGGGTTGGGATGTGATGTTTGTTTTGTAAGCAGTTTATTCTAAGACTCGTTTTTAAACTGCTTGTAAATCTTTGCTGAAAATTTCCCTGAGACTGAAAATCTTTCAAGCTCTTTTTTTTGTGCAATTTGTGCACAAGCCTATGATTCACATTAAAACAAAGTGACTTTAAAAATGTAAACTTGAGTAGTACTCTCCTCTACTGTATTCTTTATCTACTGAATTAAAACTTGTCTTTTTATTTTCCCATCGCAGGCCCTCCAGGTTCCCCAGGTGGAGTACGAATATTAAACAAAACTGACAAGAGTGTGACACTGCAGTGGAGCCGTGGAGCAGACCATCACAGTCCGATCTCCAAATATACCATCCAGTACATAGACCAGTTCTCCAAAGAAGTCTGGAAGACTGCCACAACATGTAGGAACCCCCTGCAAGCTCATCAAATACACTATGCTAACTAACTGCTAAGGCAAAACTACTTTTGTCATGCAGTGCAAAGATACTTGTCTTTTGAAGAATGATAGCTCTAATATAATTAAAGCATGCCTCAGAAAATTAAACTTAACATTAAACACATAACACTGGTGTTTTCCTGCAGCTCCAGCTGATGTTGAAGGGAACGCAGAGACAGCCACTGTGGTCAATTTGTTCCCCTGGACAGAATATGAGTTCAGGGTTATTGCCACCAACACTCTGGGGACAGGAGATCCAAGCAGGCCATCACCAAAAGACAGAACTCTGGAATCAGGTAAAAAAATGTGTCCTGTTGTTGGGTCTGATTACTCTATTCATCCCCAATAGAACAGAAAAGCAGGGCTTGAAAAGTCATAGAAAAGAAGGAAAATTAATGTGCTCACAGTCCAGCTATTATTGCACTGTTTGCATACGAAGTGTATCGCTGTAGAAATGAGTCAGCAGGGTTCTTTATGAGCTTTGCTTTCAAACAGCAGAAACATGCTGCCAAACTCACCACACAAACCACTGCAAATAAGCATGTTGGTGAAACTGGACACGGAAATTCATCTATGAAATGTGGATCGCAGACCTCCAGTGACCCCGTAAAAAAAACTAACAAAAAAAACCAATCACCCGTTGGAGGTGAGCTTGAATAAGAAAACCTTTTCCCTGTCTGCCTCTCTGGCTGGTAAGTTTCCTACACATATTAAAAGTTGGAGTTTGGCGCAGGAGAAGACATTAATACTATGTTTTCAGAGGAAAGGACGTTTCAGTCGCGTTAGCCAGGACAAAGTTACAGCCTGTGTGCATTGGCCTTGTTTGTGTAGATTCATAGCAAGTGGGGTCATGGTTTTTGCTGTTGCTGTCTCTTTGCAGTTCCTGTGGTGGCGCCCTCAGATGTTGGTGGGGGTGGAGGAACCAGCAGAGAACTGACCATCACTTGGACGGTAGGCTGGAGTGTTCCACCTCACAAAGTGGGGAGATAGATTACAAGTCAGTTGCAAATCAGACACAGTTTTTCATTTTGTTGAATGGCTGTAATATGAATTTTACTGCCTACAGGGAGAAACTGGGGAAAAAGATAGTGACATACAGTAGACCTTGTATGAACTATAGATATCAATTTATCCTTTCTATGAGTATTCCATGAGTATGGTACTGCAGACGATATAAACAGCGATAAATAGAATTGCTCTTAAGGACAGCATTGTCCCTAAAAATAAATGTCATGACAGACACAGTATATCTATATCATCACTCACTGCCACTAAAGACAGGCAATCATAAAATTGTCTGATTGTGTGGAAGCATTTGTGTTTTTTAGAAAACTATGTCATGAACCATTAGATGGATTTTAATTAAACTCACAGAAAGTAATTATTGGATGCACAGTTACAGTTGTTCAACTTTTGGAGCCAGTTCGATTCAAGATGAGCGTCACAGCTAATCGACCTAAAATAATATAAATAAAGTAAAACGGCTACAATTAACTTGTACAGGCACTGAGCTAAACCTTACTGTGACAGTAGCTGAGAGGTGTTCTCAACATATTAAGCCTTAATAAATCATGAGATGTTTGTTTGAAACTTTGGCATAATCTGTTGGAATCAACCATATTTGTTTGTTAGCAAAATATCTTGTGAATCTCCAAATCAGAGTTTTTTTGATGATGGGTTTTGTCCAGGGTCTTTTGTTTAAAGTATTGCTATATTTTAATGTGACAGTCCATGTCGAATCAGAAATTCCAAGCCTGATTTTGACAATACGCTTATAGTTTTTTCTTCATTTGTTTTCAGCCAGTACAGCCTCAGTACTACTATGGGACCAACTTTGGCTATATTGTGGCCTTTAAACCTCGTGAGGAATTTGAGTGGAAAAGGGTGGCAGTAGCTGATCCTGGAGCCAAGCATTATGTCCACAAAGACCCCACCATTCCTCCTTTGACAGAGTTTGAAGTAAAAGTGAAAGCGTACAACAGCCAGGGAGAGGGACCTTACAGCCTTACAGCCATCATTTACTCTGCACAGGATGGTGAGCATTGAACACAGCACTCAACACTCTCAATTATAAAAAGGAAAAATGGGGGAAAGTGATTTAAAACAAAATAAGTTTTCATGTATTGTTTTGAGGAATGTTAATACCTGTTGAAAGTGAGCCCATCTCCCTGTCCGTCTCTTCCCATATTAGAGGATTATAATGATTTGCCTAGCATTAACCAGAAAGCTGATCATTTGCCTAGGGATGTGAAGCATTTAGCCTAGTTATTACCTTCCAGTGACAGACAGTTGAGATAACCTCAAACAATCCAGACATAGTGGGTTATGGATATGGTTTTCTGCCATGGTAACATACTAAGTAAACACCTGCCTATTTCATGGTACATGTATGACTGTAATTATCCAAATAAAACCTTTGACTATTTAAACCTATGAACATTTGAGAATGTAGCTGTGATAATTAGGCAGCTTTGCATTTTTGTGTTTCTTAACCAAATTTCCCCTGCTGGCAGTTTGACAATTTAACATCAAATCTTAAAGCTTACTTTAATGCAAACCATTGGTGTTCCTAAAATGTATAAGATTACACACAATATTTTAATCATACTCACACTATTCTACTGTATAATGATATCATAACTTTTGAAATAATGTCAGCCAGGATGAAGGTTTGTCTCACCAAACATTATTTATCTTCGTTATTATGCATTACTAAAATGTTATTAAAATGAGTTTGTGTATCTTCAAGTATTTATATTTGTAGAACTAAATGGTCAACACTGTCTGGGGTGGGATGCTGTTGACCTCAACCAGTGATGTTGTCAGGCAGTAGAAGGAATAAGCCTCAATCCCACCAGCACGTCTTCCATAGAGGACACTGTCGGGGGACTTGGTGGTTGGTCCATACGTAACTGGTGCTGAAGTCACCAAGGTAGTCCAAAAGTTCTGGCACTGCAAAACTCCGGGGTTGATGAGATCCACCCCAAGTTTTTCAAGACTTTGGGTGTTGTTGGGCTGTCTTGGTTCACACGCCACTGCAACATTGCATGGATATCAGGGGCAGTGCTGAGGTAGGGTCCTTGAGGGCTCATGGGAGTTTGCCCATTCAATCTACATGTGTTTTGTGGGCTTGGAAAAGGCATTTGACTGTGCTCCTTAAGGTAAACTGTGTGTGTGTGTGTGTGTGTGTG
>NC_056507.1:35269746-35272126 GCF_014905685.2 Nematolebias whitei
TCTCCATGTGTATGAAATTGGGGGTCAGTTGTTACAGATCAATCAGTCCATATACAAACAGTGTGAGTGTTTCATTTGTATAGCCAGCAGTAAGTCAAACCCCGTCAGGATGGGAGTTGAACCCTACCAGGGCTGTCTACTCTCCCCCATTCTGTTCATAACTTTATGGACAGAATTTCATGGTTCAGCTAGGAGGCAAAGGGAGTCAGGTTCAGTGTCCTCAGGATTCTGTCTTCTACTTGCAGATGATGCGGTCCTGTTGATGTTGTTTTCAGCTCTCACTGGAGCAGTTTGCAGCCAAGTGTGAAGCAGATAAGATGAGGTTCAGCATCCCCAAACTTGAAGCCATGGTTCTCAGTCAAAAAGGGGGGATTGTCCTGTTTGGTTTGGAGGTTAGGTGCTGTCTCAAATGGAGAAGTTCAAGTTTCTTAGGGTTTTGTTCATTGGTGAGGGAAGAATGGAGCATGAGCTCAACAGACCAATCGGTGCAGCTTCTGCAGTTTTGCGGACTCTGTGCAGGTCTGTTGTAGTGAGGAGGGAGCTGAGCTGTAAGACGAAGCTCTCTGTTTACCAAATGATCTATGTTCCTACCCTATCCTATGAACACAAACTTTGGAAAGTGACCAATAGAATGAGAATGCAAATACAGGCAGTAAAAATGAGTTTTCTCTGCAAGATTAGCTGGATTCTCCCTTAGAAATAGGTTGAGAAGTTCAGTGAGAGATTCGGAGTCGAGCTGCTGCTCCTCTAAATTGAAAGGAGCCAGTTGAGGAGATTCGGACATCTGGTAAAGATACTGTACCTCCTGGGCACCGCCCTAATGAGGTGCTCCGTGCTAGTTCAAATGTGAGGAGACATCAGGGAAGATTCAGGACATGCTAGAGAGACTACGTCTCCTTGACTGGACTGGGAATGTCTTGGAATTCACCCAGAAAAGTTATAAAAAGTGACTGTGGAAAAAGATATTTGGGGCTTCCCTGCTTAAGTTGATGCCCCCTTGAACTGACTCCAGTGAAATATAATGGATGGAAAGATTTAAATGGTTCTCTTACAGAGATGCTTACCTGAATGTATTCTGGGTATTTCCTTAGCACCTTATGAAGCTCCTGCAAATGTTGAAGGTCGAGCTCTGTCTGCCACAGCAGCAACAATCTCCTGGATTTCCCTTTCACAGAGTAACATAGATGGATACCAGGTTAGTAAGACTCTCTGTTAATATACCTACATTTTTGTTAAGTTGCATGAATGTTTTGATCATCTTTATTTTAAATATACTCTTTGAAAACATTTAAATAAAAATTTTGCACTCTGCATAATATTCATTAAAGCCCTTAGAGGCCATAAAGCATTGAAACATTTTATTTTAAGACTGGTTCTCCCCACTGGGTACACAGGAAACAATATTATATAAGTGTACCCTTTTTTTGCACATTTCAGTTTTTTAGTTTACACACATGGGCAAATGGAGTGAAAACAGTAAATTAACCCTTTAAAATGTGGTTACTTAAAAAACACAAAATGTTTTGTAGACAGTTTTATTATCACCCAAAGCATTTGTGCTTTATTTTTTTATTTTTTTATTTTGTTAATCTTTCAGTTACCTCATGTCAATTGTTTAAAAATAAATCATTGGTATCTTCATTAAATATTTTTGACCTTTTTTTCATTTAATGGATCCTAAAGGTCATCCATCCATCCATCCATCCATCCATCCATCCATCCATCCATCCATCCTCCATTGTTTTTACTCGCTTCTTCCATTTTGGGGTTGTGGGGTCACTAGTACCCATGTCCAAAAGTCAATGTGCGAGAGGGACACATTCATTCATTCAACCTTTATTTAGACAGGTAAATCCCATTGATCCTCGAGGACTCATTTACAAGAGAGACCTGAACACCCTGGACAGGTCTACGGTCCATCACAGGGACACATAGAGACAAACGATATAAACAACCATTCACTCTCTCACTCACACCTAGGGACAATTTAGAGTTAGCAATCAGTCTAACATGCATATTTTTAGTCTGTGGGAGAAAACCCACAGATGCATGAAGAGAATATGCAGACTCCACCCAGAAAGGTCCCAGTCTGGGATTTGAAAAAACAACCTTCTCTCTGAGAGGCAACAACTCTACCAACTGTGCCACGGTGATTCAATGATTCAAGTTTCTTTATTGTCATTCACATCACATGTGGTACATGAGGCTGAACAAAATTGTGTACACAAGCTCCCAGTTACATCCAACAATGGCAAAAATATAAAGTGTAAAAGGAAATATCCTGATGCATGCTCAATAATCCAGGTAGAAAAATCTAAAAAAGTTAAATCTGGTCCTCTGGACATTCAAAAAAACAAAACAAAGCAAATCAACAAAAAAA
>NC_056507.1:35272526-35295164 GCF_014905685.2 Nematolebias whitei
TTAAGTCACTAAGGAGTGTCATAACTTTCTCATGATAGTCTTTCTGGTTCAAAATCACTGTGCACCTTCCTTTGTCTGCTGGGAGAATGATGATGTTTTTGTCCTTGCTAAGAGTGGTGAGTGCATCCCTCTCCTCTCTACTGATGTTGGAAGGTGGTGGTTTGGCATTGCTGAGGCAGGCTGAAACTTTGATTCTGAGCTGTTCTGCTTCAGCCTCTTTAATTTTGTTGTTGCGGATGGCTGACTCAGTAGCTGTGATCATCTCCACCAGAGGAATTCTACTTGGTGCAACCGCAAAGTTCAGTCCCCTGGCGAGAATCTCTGTCTCTGGCTGGGTGAGCTGTCTGTCAGATAAATTCTTGACCCACTTTTCTGTCTCCCTGGCATGTAATTGACTAAAAAGAAACAGTAAATAAGGATCTAAGATATAAACTAAGATATACGCTAAATAAACGCCCAACGTTATGCCAAAAGATCTAAGATATATGCCAGTCACTAATAGTGTAAAACAATACACCGAACAACAGCAGACGATTCTCAAAGGTTCTGTTCAGCTATAATTTACATGTTTAATGTGAGTGGAGTCAGGCTAGGAGCCCCTAAACTAACGAACTGAGATTTATTCAAAGCATGCAACAAAAATACAGAAACAACGTACCAAAGTGAAAAATAAATAAATCTACAGCAGCTTGGTCCTATTGACAGAGTGGTTCTGATGACAGTGAGGTTTTCTTAGCAACTTGGTCCAGTTAGCAGCATTGTACTGTGTTAGCGGTGTGGTCTTGTTAGCAGTGTTAGCAGGTCCCCTCAGCAGTTCAGTGGTAATAATGACTGCAGCAGCTGCTGTCCCAGACTGCCCTCCAGAACTGGGTTTGGCAAACAGAGAACATCCAAGGTTTCCCAGCGAAACCGAACGGGTCCTTCGAGTTCGGTCCGTGCAGACAGATGGAGGATCATGGAGACAGCTGCCATGACAGGCCTGAGGCTGGAAGGACTGAACCACGATGGCAGGATGGCACCATGGCAGGATGGCACCATGGCAGGATGGCACCATGGCAGAATGGCACCATGGCACCGACACAGAAAACTCCATAAATGTGTTGCGGTCATATCCGTGGACGTGCAATGTAGGTGCAAGAAAAAAGTTAAAACAAAAACAACAGGAACAAAAAAAAAAATTGAGTGCACCGGGAGCCTGTGAAGTTGTGGCTCGGCTGTGTGATGCAGTCATCCTGGCAAATTTTCCAATTACCAATAAAAAAAGTGACTATCAAAATGGCATTTTTTGGCCCATTTTTGCCTTTTCAGTGCTTTTTGCTTTTGGCCTGTATAGTTTTTTATCGCCATACATACTATTGCTTCCTCAGCACTTCCTTCATTTGAAAAGCAGCAACCATGCTTCACTGTTGTTGTTAAATTTGAGGTTTTAATGAATTATCCAGAAAAAAAAACAACATTTGTTTTTCTTTTCCACTCACAGTTAGCTTCAGGTTTGGACTCATGAATACAAACTAAACATAAGGAGCCCTAAAAACGAAACAAATATTTTATTTTTTTTACCAAACACTAAAAGCTGTCGAGGTAGGGCAAAATAATGACTTATTAATAAGTTAAAGAACAATCAAAGGAAACACAAGGGCATGGCATGAAAACTATCAATGCTCAATTGATGAGCAATGAGAAACAGAATAAAAAGACTGAGGCTAATGAGGGAAGTGCAGATGAGACTAATGGGAATGGGTAACAGGAAAGTTGGATGTGACAGGACAGAGGAACAAAAACTGATTGTGGAAAACATTAAAGTTCATTTTCAATAATCTAGGTTAAAATCCAACTGTTCAGTCAGATCATCTGGATGGTTTATTTTTTTAGCTGAGACAGTTTGTCCTTCATCTATAGGACTTTGGAAATGACTGATTGTGGAAAAGTTCTAGGAGAAATGTCTAGTACCTTCTTCAAAGAAAGACGGCAACAAAGTGGAAAAACGTTATTTACGTACTGTAACCCCAGATTCTATTTTGTATAGGCTTCGCCCTTTAAGGCTGTCACTGGTGGGTTAAGGGCGAAGCGGATGTGGTCCTCGCCTCATTGGGTCCATTCGAACACCGTATGAAGCGGAAGCTTGCCCAAAAAACGTCTTGTCACTCAGCTCCCCTTGTACGTAATTAAGCGTTGCATAATTATGTGTACCATGCACAGACGCATGCTGTATAACTATGCGTTCTGAACGCATGAACGCCCCGGAAAGTTTCAACGGGGAGGGAAGATGCTGAAAAAAGGGCCATGAACCAACCGATTCACGGCTGAACAGTATGAACAGATTAATAATAACAAGTGAACTGATTATTAATCAAATGACCTGATTGGTAACAATAGTCATGAACTGATTAGCGACAATAGAACCAAAATAACTGTCACAACTTGTGACTGATAACAACATCTCACATTGTAATGCATGCAGTCAGATGTGAGTTTAAACGGGGTTCCATGAAACAACAATTCTGTTAAAAAACTAAGTACAGAATGTGTCATGGAACGAACCGTCACATCACGTAAATAGAAATGAATAAATGAGCAGGGTGTTGACCACGCGGCCACAGTGCAAATATCCTGCATTGTCATACCATTATGCAAAGCATTCGAAGATGTGATACCTCTGGTCGAGTGCGCCCTGAGGTTATCAGGAGGCTCTAAATCTGGTGCTTTGTATGCTTCAGAAATGGCCTCACACAGCCAGTGTGACAAGCGCTGGGTGGGTAATGGGCGGCCTGCAGATGCATCTCTATAATGCACAGACAAATGTTGAGTTTGACGCATTACAGCTGTGCGCGCTATGTAACACGTCAACGCCCGCACATGACAGAGCAGATGGAAAGATGCTTCTTCTTCTGAATTGTGGGGGGGAGGGAAAAACCCCTCCAACGATATTGCTCTTGATTTAAAAGAGCTCATGATGTTTTTAGGCATAAAAGCTGGATTCGGTCTTAGATCAGCTGAGCTGCCGTCAGCCTGAATTCTGAGACATGACGGAGCGACAGAGAGGGCAGATAAATCACTCACCCTCTTAGCGGATGTTAAAGCTAGCAGCAGGGCTGTTTTAAGGGACAAGAATTTAATTGGAACCTGATCCAGAGGCTCAAATGGAGCTTTGATCAGGGCTCGCAGGACCAGCGTTAAATCCCACTGTGGAACAAGTGGGCGTGAAACAGGCCTGCGTCTCTGTACACCTTTTAAAAAACGCTTAATCAGCAGATGATTAAAAGCTGTTCTGTCCCTGAAACCTTTGTGACAGGCAGAGATGGCTGCAGCGTATGTTTTAATTGTGCTGAAGGCCAAATTTCTGTCCATCAGCTGCTGCAGAAAAGACAGTATGTCGCCTAGTGGACATGAGGTGGCCCCTACGCCTTTCTTTGTACACCAGCGCTGAAAAGCTGCCCACTTTGTTGTGTACAGTGCTGTGGTGGATGCAGCACGTTAATCCTGGATTGTGCGCACTACATCTTGCAGGAGACCCATCCTCTCTAAGCGGATCTGCTCAGCGACCAGACCCACAGGTGCTGGCCTATTTCTGGTTAACTCCTGATCGCTCCTCCCACCTGGAGGAGAGCGTCCTCCCTCCATGGGAGTTTTCACGGGTGCCCCGTTAACAGACGTCGTAGAACTGGGAACCATGGTACATTCACGCGCTCAAGAGTCACCAGGAGAGCTGTCAATCCCTCCTCCTGACTCAGTTCAAAAACCGTAAAATCAGAGGAGGTGGGGGAAATGCGTAAAGAAGCGTTTTGGGCCATGGGCTGTGAGAAAATGGGTCCACCCCCAGCGGTGGTTCGTCTCACGGGCTCAGTGAAAACCATAGTTGACACTGAGCGTTTTCTCATGTCGCAAACAGGTCCACAGCTGCTTTGCCAAATTTCTGCCATGTCTGGGCCATCAGATCTGGATGGAGGGTCCAGTCCCTATGATGTGGACTGCCCCTGGACATCACATCTGCCCCTTTTAGAACACCGGGATGTACACTGCTCTGATAGAAAGCAGATTTTGGTGTGCCCAACACAGTATTTTTCTCGCAATGTGTAACATTTGGGCTGAGCGCACATCCCCCTGCCAGTTTATGTAAGCAGCAGTCACCTTGTTGTCTGTGTAAATCATAATGTGTTGACTCTGCAGCACAGGAGCAAAGTGTTGAATCACGTTCAGAACCGTGCGACACTCCAGAACATTTATATGAGCTGTTGTGTGATGGGGCCACAGTGCCCCTACAGCTCGAGATAGGCATGTCCCCCCCCCCAACCTGACAACGACGCGTCTGTGAAGACTGACACGTGTGACGTGGGTCTGCTGACGGGGACTCCCTCCGACAGAACCGGGGTGTTTTCCCAGTGTCGGAGGTCTGTTCTCACAGAGGGAGGAACAGTGATTATCTGTCTCTTTAGCTTTACCGGATCCACACGCAGACGAGAAAACCATCTCTGTAGGCATCTCGTGTGTAGTAAACCCAGCGGGACCACTATGCGAGCTGACGACATCGTTCCTAACAGCTTCATGACGGAAATAGCTGTTACTACTCTGCCCGGTCTTACGTGGCAGAGCTGGACTCTTAGAGCGTCGATTCTCGTCTGTGATAAACGAGCCCTCATGGTAGTCGAGTTTAGCTCCACTCCCAGATAAACAATCGTCTGGGCCGGGAGAATCGAGCTTTTCTTCCAATTTATGGCAAAGCCCAGATTTAACAGGTGTGATGTCAACACCTGAGCCTGCATCGCTGCTTCCCGTCTGGAGCGTGACAGCAGCAGCAGGTCATCCAGGTAAAACAAAACTCTCATCCCTGCTCTGTGTAACAGTTACAGGGCCGTCTCTACACACTTTGAGAACGTACAAGGCGCGAGGGAATACCCGAACGGTGGCCTGTTGTACTGATACTGAATCCCTTGAAAGGAGAAGCGCAGAAATTTTCTGTGTTTTGGGATGATAGGTATGTGGAAGTAGGCGTCTTTCAGATCGATGGAAACAAACCAGTCATTTCTCTGGATGTTGTCCAACAGTTGTCTGCTTGTCAACATGTGAAACGGTCTGTCCATGATCGTCTTGTTGAAAACTGGCAGGTCCAAAATCGGTCTCGTTCCTCTGGTCCGTTTTGGAACCGTGAAGTAACGTGAGTAAAAACCTGTGTTTTCCTCTCCATCGGGAACCCTGGAGATCACCTAATTTACCAGAAGTTCTTGGACTTCTGCTCTTAGGGATGAGACTTGGTCTAGTGATGACAGGATCGTCTCTAAGACTCCTCCGAACTGAGGGGGTCGTGCTGCAAATTGCAGCGTGTAACCCCTGCTTAACAACCTGGTCATCCATCTGTCTGGCGAGCATGTTCGCAGGCACTCCGCGTAACGTTCGTGGAGTGGGTGAGCGTTTAGGTGATGTTTTCTACTGATGTCAGCCAGTCCACCGCCTCGACTGCCGTCATGTGCCACGGGAGAGTGTTCTGCGTGACCCAAGGCGAGGCTTCCTCTAAAGCGTTCTGATCGTGCCTGTGTGTTGCGCTAGGGCTGCGGGTCCACATTCATGTCTGTCGTGTGTTGAGGAGAGGCATGTGAAAACTGTTGACACCATGGGGGCACGTGTTTGATGCCACTGCGGTGAGACACGTGTCGCTCCTGCCGAGAGTGAGGTCCTTCACTGGGCTCGCTTTACGGTCTCACATTTATGCTGACGTGAGCGGGCGAGTGCTGAGAATCAGTGAGCGCGCCTTCATCAACGCCGTGCCGATTGAGTGAAGGCTGCAAGCACCGCGGGAGCACTCATTTTCTTCGGTGGGGTGCGCGCCGCTCCTGCTGGGAGCGAGGATCGTTACTGGGCTCGTTCAGCGGTCTCACGATTATGCTGACGTGAGCGGGCGAGCGCTAAGAAGCGGTGAGCGTGCCTTCATCAACGTCATGCCGTTTGAGTGAAGGCTACAAGCACTGCAGAAGCACGCGTTTGCTTTGGTGAGGTGCGTGCCCCTCTTGCTGAGTGCGAGGTCTCTCACCGGACCCGTCCTGCATTCTCACATTTATGCCGATGCGATCCAGTGAACGCTGGGGAGCTGTGTGACCTTCATCAACGCAGAGCCGTTTGGGTGAAGGCTGCTCGCATCGCAAGAATACGCGTTTGACACCGCTTCGATGAGGATTGTGCAGCTCGGGCTGAAAACAAGTTATTTCGCTTACGACTGTTGTGTCATGCGAGCGTCTTGTCTCGTTTTGGAGCAACAGTGATTCTGAAAACCCTGTTTTTAAGGACACCAGCTCGATTTGTGTGGAAGATGTGTGCGCAGCCGCTGTGAGTTCATCCGAGCTTACAGACTGGCTAAAAACAGACACTTTAATCATTGAATGATGTTCATGTTTTATTTCAAAACTCGTGTCATTTTTACACACACCCTCCGCAGACCGTCATTTTTTTAATCTTTTCCCCCGTGAGCTCTGCGATTTGTTGGCCCAGGGTGCCGCCTGTTGGCGATCTCTGGGAAAATGCTGAACTGCCGGTTGCCGGGATGAAGAGAGCTGGTCTCTGACGGGCGGGGCTGGCAGTGGAGCGGAGCGAAATGACGCTGCTGTGGTCGTGGAATGTCGTTGTTGCTGTCTCTGCTCACGACAATCCTTCCAGCTTGCCGGGGGGCGGGATGAGATGCACGACTTGATGAGGTGGTGCACAGTCTCTGACACCTCCTCCAACTTTTTCAAGTTTTCCAGCATCGCCTTGAAACTGCTCCCGAACAGCGCATCCGTCTTGATGGGGCCCTCCATCAGGTCTTTGTGCAGTTTTTCCGGCAGAGAGGGGGAATGATAGAGCCAGGTGGATCTCTGAATCATCGTCATCCACTCTGCAATTCTGGACAGGTAGACTACAGAAGAGGCGCACATGTTGAGGATGACGTCAGATGCCTTGCAAAGGGAGCACTTCATCTCCTCAGGCAGATCTGCAGCCTCCAGCCTCTTGGACACGCTGTACGCCAACAGCGCCACGTTGTTGTTTACTGCGGCTGCCTGAAACGCACACTGGTGAGCTCGATTGGAGAGTGTAGCCACCGTCTGGTCATGTTTCCCAAAAGGGATGGGACGCTACTCCAACCTGGACAGCTTCGCTCCAAAAGCTTCCGCCAGGCTCGGCTCCAGGGGGGGTACCCAGGGAAAGTTCCGCTCGGTGAACCCCTCCACTCTGGTGATGGGAGCGAAAGTGGAGACGGGCGCTCTCATTTTACCAGGACCAGCCGCAGCCTCATTCCAGTAGGACGCCACCGCTGGAAACCAAGGCCAGATGGGATCAGGCTGGCGAGCCAGAGTGGAGCCAAACCTTCTCGCTAGATCATCCGATCTGGGCGGGGGGGAGGAGAGGGACGGAAAGTCCCTTCGTGTCAGCAGCTTCCCGGATAATGTCGGGCAGCTCCGAGAGGAGGGCACCAACGGCAGGGAGCGATGTGGCCGTTGAGGCAGGAAAGCCCGGAGGGGTTGAGCATCCGCTCGTCCCCCCTCGTTCTAACACTATACTCTCCGGGAGGGAGCGAACATCAGGGCTGATGCTGGCGTCGCCTGTCCCAGAGGAACCATCCGATTCGCTCCGAGAGCCGGCGTAGAAGAAATCGATTGCATCGTCCAGCGAACAGTCTCCCACCACGGACAGGCAGTCCTCGACGTTAGCCTTAAACAAGGCTGCTCTCTTCTGCCTTTCCTCCAGAGGAAGGAGGTCACAGAGGCGGCAGGAGGAGGCGCGGTCGACGTGGCGGGGACCCAGGCATCCTTCGCAGGTGTCGTGCCGGTCAAAACTGAGCAAGTAGCCAGTCTTGCAGGACAGAAACAGGTGGATGGTGTTGGAGCTGGACATCTTGTTGAAGGTCAGTGGTATTAGCTTGCTGAAGAAAAATGGGACCCGATTACCCGCTCTTAACGTAATTTATACGGACCGGGTGGGGCCCACACAGCAGTTGGGTGTGGACTAAACTTTTCAGTGTAATGCTTCGCATGACGGGATAAAACCCACCAGCAACAGCCTTAAAGGGTGAAGCCTATACGAAATAGAACAATGAGCCGAAGAAACAAAAAATAACCAAAAACAGACAGCACTCACAAAACAACCAAAAGACACTGATTGTGACAGATGCTGAAACAGGAGCTTGAAGAAGCTATGGATTCACCTTGAACACAGGTCACAATGAGATGTAGTTTCTAAACCTAACTAACCAACTTTTGTCATATTAAAAGTATCCATCCATTCATCCATTTTCTTTACCCACTTCTCCTTTCCGAGTCGAAGGGAGCTGATGTCAATCTTCAGCAATCATTGTGTGAAAGGCCGGGTACACCCTGGACAGTTCTCAGGCTCATCACAGGGCCACAGAGAGACAAACACATGTTCACACTCTCACCAACACCTACATACAATTTAGAATTACAAATAAATCTAAAATGCTTATTTACGGTCTGTGGGAGGAAACTGGAGTATTTGGATTAAACTTGTGTGTGCACAGGGATTACACACAAATTTGACCCAAAAAGGCACCAGGCCAAGTCTGCAAACTTCTTGCTGAGAGGCGACAGCTCTATCAACTTCACCACAACACTGTCATTATAAAACTATGTATATTTTATGTAGGCTTTTATGAATTATCTCTGTCACACCTCAGTTTTTGTAATTGCAGATAAAATACTGGAGGAATCATGAAGATAGTGAAGGTGGAGCCCAAAGGGTGGTGGCGCTAGCCATGGATAACCACACTAAACTCGAGGGTTTGAGGTCCAACTCGGAATACCTTGTTGAGGTTCGAGGCTACAACTCTGCAGGATATGGACCACCCAGCAAACGCATCAAGATTCACACCAAGAAACCTCGTATGTTAAGCTTTAAAGCACTCTGAAAATGGCATACCTCATAATTATGCACCCTACATACATCTGAGTTACTTTCATAAAAAATATTATTAAATAATGTTTGGCTTTTTTTAATTTTTTTTATCTAAAAGCTCCAGACAGACCTCCAAAAATAATAAGCACAAAACTAAAGGGCAAGTTTGTGAATATTGCTTGGGAGCAGGTGGAACCACTGAATAATGAATCATCAATAGATGGTTACAGAGTGAGTACGATGTCTTAACTTAATCTATGAAATTAAAATGTCGCTGTCTCTTGGTGTTCTTTATACCGCACTCATAAACTTGTCTTCTTTTAAACCTAGGTGCTGTACAAACAGAAGGGAAACCCTGTGCCCACTCTGTACACAACCAGTAAGAAGTATATAGAACTCCCTTTGCCTGCAGATGGGGAATATGTGGTGGAAGTTCGGGCACACACTGAGGGAGGAGATGGAGCTGTGGCACAAATCAGCGTTCAAGGTAACTCCTAAGCATGTTTTTAGACATTTTCTAATTACTAGAATCCTTTTTCACATGCTTGCAAAAGGATGACAAAGAAAAGAAAAATACTTTAACTTAAAAAAATAGATTTCCTCATTATTGTAATTAAATATAATGCTCGAGTATAATCACTGAACAAACCATTGTCATCAAGGTTTCGTTAAAGATTTAAGTCATCTAATGACAATTATTTCTGAATAGTTGAGCTTAAACTGTGAATATTCATTCAGCCATTTGCTTAGAGAATTGTACCAGGCTCAAAGTTAGCAGTTGGTTTTCATTTGTGAAAAGTGGGGAGTACTCGAGTCTGAGATGAGCTGTCACATCAGGTTTCAAACCTCAGACTAGAGGTGTGTGATGGTCTGTGACTAAAGCCTTGATACCCCTCTGCATGGCTGAAGGAGAGGCAGGCTGCCTGGACCAAGAAGAATGTACAGTAAGCCTCTGTAATTGATCTTGATAAGATGAGGAAAGTCCTTCTTTTGACTTCCCTAATCCCTTATCATTTGGTTTGAATCCCACCCGACAGTCTGATTTCACAAACTCTGGAATTTAAGTTGGAATGGATTTCAAACAAAGGACATTGATAAATAGAGAGGCATTGAAGGCAATTTCCAAACAGATAGGGCACATTGCTATTTAGACATCTAATATGGTTTTTGATCTGATTGGGTGAGAGGCTGACTTTGTTGTAGGGGACTAGAAGTAGACCAAGAGTCTTGCTTTGCAGCCTGTAGTCCTGCAGGTGTCATTTGGGCAGAGCTTTTTTCAGGTTTATGAAAATACACTCAGTGACTAAAGATTTAGCACCCAGAAGGAATGGTCTGATTTGGACATACTTTGGTACAAATGCAGGCTAGTGATCGGCATATAGATTAGTATTGCTAGGAGCCAGTATGTTTAGAATGGACACCAGATGGCATAAGTCAGGGGTGTCAAACACTTACAAAATGAGGCCAAAATTAAAATATTTTCCAAACTAAGGGCCCGTTTCAGAATCTACAGTAACTCAAGTTAGATATCCAACATCTTTTCTTGGCTGTAGGTTTCTCAACAAGAGTTTGATTGATTGCATTTGACATTCTCTACTTTTAACATCATTATCAAAGATTACTGAAAAAAATTAAAGTGATAAAAGTATTTCACATTTATAATAACATCTTGGGGGCCAGGTAAGATGTCAATGAGGGCCGCATTTAACCCTCGGGCCTTGAGTTTGACACATATGGCATAAGTGGTGGCATTACGAGTGGAGTCAGTCAAGAGCGAATCATGGTCATCAGGTACAGAGGATGCATCGTCTCATTGGACATTGTTACCAGCAACTGGTGGAGTTTGATATGGGTCACAGTGGGTTGCATAAGGCTACATGGTTGTGTTTTGCCTGTCAGCTGTATGGATCAATGGATCACTGAGAGTATACACACATGCTGTGAAGGGTCCAGATGCTCAAAACAGCCCACATCAAGGGAGAATCATTGTATTGTGTGCCAGCCATTACAGAACCCTTTGATATTTGTGGCTGCCTTTCAAACACAGGTACTGGATTGTTTTCAACATTTTGTGTTATCACCATGTTTGTTTGACTGGGAACAGCTGGACTAAAAGTTCATCATCCCATGCATAAGTTGCCCTTAACAGCAAGGAGTGGCATCATGACTGGGAGGCATAGACGAGTGGTCTAATATCATGCTCAGCAAGGAATTTTAGATTTGACCTACCAAGGATGGCCATCATGTGTGCTTCTGATGGCACTGAGGAAGGACCAATCTGGCCGGTGTTGTTATGCTATAGTCAGGTGTTATCTGTGAGCATCATGTTGTAGGGATCCATAGGGAATGACTTCAGGTCACCTCTGGTGGTAATTTTAGAGACCTTTATGACACAGCATGTCATCTGCATCTGCATTTCTTAAGTCTTCTGAGACACCTCCCAGGTGCAGTTTTTCAACAACACAATTCCAGTTTGCACACAACACATAAGTTTAAGTTGAAGTTATATCAAGCAATGTCATCAATGTGCCTGTACTGTCAACTCTGTTATTCATTTTATTAATTTTATCTGATACTCTAACTATTGCAGTAGAGTCACGGGATCTTTCAACACATGCAGTTCCATAAATACTCACCCCTCTGTTAAATGCCAAAATAATTGTCAGTGAGCGTGTTTACAAAACTTTGCACATTATTTAAACTATACAGTGGAACTGAACCATTCAATTGACAAATATGTTTTATTATTTTATATCTTTATAAGTGAAAATATCATTTAAATTATGTTTCTTGTTTTTGTCATATTTTTTCAGGCGGAGGCATCATACCCACTGTATCTCTCAGGGTTTCCTCCCTGCTCCTGGTGGTTCTCCTCCTCCTGAACATTTGAATGTAGCGCCATCTTTGTGTTCACTTACATCAACAAAGAAACCTGTGGTTGCTGAAGGTTTACGCCTATAAGGATTTGGGGCTGTTTCCACAATATTTGTATTTCTCCCTGTTATCCGGGATGTCATATTCCAGCTTTCTTCCCTCTCTGGGATGTATTTGCAGAAATGGACATGGACATGAAACAATTTGGAAATGGACAAAGACGTTCTGTATTTATCCACAAAAAGCCTCTTAGAAGCCTCTTAGAAATGTTGAAGATGTGTCAACTTCAAATGCCTTATATAAATGATTGCTCTTATCTTTCACGGTGACTTGTTTTAAAGTGGTTCATGACTGAAAGTGTAAATTGTAAAGTTTGCAAATAGTTTGGAGTTTTTTCACATCTCATATCAGATTTTTGGGTATAGAAATGCTGCATTTTTAGTTATGTGGGCTTCATTTAATCTGGGAGGTTTTGGGAAAATCAGTCGTTCATTCCATAATATCAGGTAAACAATATAGAGGGTTTTTTTTAAACGTCAAAATTGGACTTTATTTACAGCTCTGTCATTTTTTTTAAACATTAAGCAAACACTGTCTTACAGCGATAGTTAAAGCATTTTTTATAACAAGCAGAGAGAAAAATTATGTCATGCTGAATAAAAACATTCAATTACAAATACTGTCATATCTAATATAATGAAGTAAAAAAAAAACTGATTGGTTTTTATCTATAACTGGTGCTTCTTTATAAACCATACTATGAGCTCCATCACGTCAACTTCAAAGATATGTTTGCTGTTGTCTAATTAATTAATTGTCTGTGGGTATTTTGGCTGATGTGAAAGCAAACCAGGCAGTGAATCAAAAATGTCTAAACTGACAAAATGACTTTTCAAATGCAAATCTGCCTGCCAACTTCTGGTTATATTAGCACATCTTTGCAGCAGCAATGAGGGTGATGCAAACAATTCCAAACTAACCCCTCTGTTTTAACTGTATCAATAGGACCTCCATAGTACCATGACATATATTATTACAGTAGACCAAATGTCCATGCATTCACTTGCTGTTTAGGATTGAAACCTGTAGGACCTGCTTTATGGGTGCTACCATGTTGCACATTTCCAACCAGACTTTGTGCACTAGGGGGCTTTAAGTCCCGCCTACTTCCTCACACAAGTTATGTTACATAAACTTTTTGTTAAAGCACTAAACTAATTACAGATAAACATCTTTAAAAATGAATATTTGAGGAACATACAAACTATTTGAATCAATGTCAAGATAAATAAAACTCTGAGGATTATTAAAAGCCTATTGTCCCCTTTGTTTACCTGGACGACTTAAAACTCATACTGGGACCAATCTATGGGGTTGCAGGTTCTCTACTGGCTTCAACCACTTTGTTTCCATATGAGGTCTGGTATTATTATTATTATTATTATTATTATTATTATTATTATTATTATTATTATTATTATTATTATTATTATTATTATTATTATTATTATTATTATTTTATTATTATGAGGTCCTGTATTACACTACATGGTCTGTGAGTGGTAGGGGCTGGTGCTTTGCAACAAATGTTAGTATTTAATTTAAACAGTCTCATTTAATCCTGCTCACTGTTGGCTTTGTATGAGAGTCACTATTAACTACTGATGAACAGTAGCAATACTCATTCCTGTTATTAATTGTGCAATGTCAAACTGATGATTTTCAAATAAGACCATTTGCTGATCTTCATGTAACAGAAGTCTTGTATTTTTTATTCATAATTTAAATATCAACAGGTGAACAAAATCCATCTATTTCAACACTAAAAGCTCATCCAAACCTCATAAAGTTAGTCTGAAGGCTTTTTTTTTGTGCTTTTATTAACATACGATCTCAGCTTATGAACATTTCAACTTGTAATTTCTGTTTGTGATTATTGTATCTGTATTAATTGATCCATCTTTGGTTGGTCAGTTCTAAAGTTGATTTCCCTCAGAATAGGGGAGCAGATGCTGCATTTTGAGTTCCTCCTTGTCACTTGTTGCATGGCAGATGCTAGTCATGCTTCTTTACATTGTGACAGTATCAATGTCAACCACAAAGTGCTTTTCCTGGTTTATTTTCATGCCATAAATCATCACCAGAAAAAAATAAAATAAATAGAGTTGTCAAATGCATGAATGCTTTGTACTTTGACATTTTGGACAATGCAGCAGCTCAACATAATAACATGTATGCATGAGATAACAAGCGTTGCAACGTGCAACCATCAAGAAAACTTCCTGGACTTTTCTAAAATACAAACAAATACAAAACATTTTATCCCTGGGTAACGTCACTTTAAATCAGAGATGATAAAGATATTGGACCATCAATTGATACAAGCTTCAATAAGTCAATCTCAAGTCAAGTTTCTATAAGGGAGGTCTTTTAGAGGGAACATTCTGAATGGACTAAACAGAAACTCATTCTAGTTTAGAAAAGGTCCTGTATTCTCATGCACACATGGTGTTTGAGATCTGATGGCATCTGTAGCCCATCTGCCTGTCTATAGAAATTCAGTTCTCTACTGGATGTGACTGGCATATATGATTATATGAGGGATGAAGCTGAAACCTCTCATTGCCTGGAAAAGGAACAATAAAAATGTAGTTAACTATAATGTTTCTCTGTTGCTTTTTTGGTAGCTTTTTCAATAACCAAAAAGAAACACTGTTGAACCAAGAATACTATCTGAAAAGAGATTTACAGTTTAAAGAGCTGGAAAAAACATTGATAGGATCAATGACTTAAGTAAAAGTGTATTTACACCATTATATTATTCAGTTAGTCAAAGTTTTAAAACTACTCTGAACTTGCTGGTGTAAGATAATACATTTTACATTGAGATCTTGGATTGGATTGGACATCAGATTCTATTTTTATTTACATTTTACATAACAATCCTACTGTGATGGACTGGAGACCTGTCCAGGGTGTCTCCCGCCTCTCGCACAGTGATAGCTGGATATGGGCAGGCACCAGTGAACCTGGAGGACGACTGCTCTAACCACCCATCCACAGCCGCTCAATTTGCTGTTTCAAATTGTGACCTGAAAAAGAAGAAGTGGGTAAAATATAATGGACGGATGGACGGACGTACGGATGGATGTATGGATGTATGAATGTTAATTTCCAAAATTACTGACTACATTTTGTGTTCCCAGTTCTTCAAAAGAGAAAACATGTTTGTTTCAAATTTTGTCGCTTGTTACTTTCAGACTCACAACACTTTCTTACTAAACAAGACAAAACTGATTGATTTGTTTTATTAAAACGCTTTTAGACAATTTTCAACATCAGTATTCAACCATTTGCAATAAGTGACCAACTTATGTTGGGGCCCCGAAAGCCAATTTTCTAACTGCTGTCCGTTTGAAAGCCTTTGTCTACACCTTTATGTATCAGTGGCAGATTATGTTTCGTTATGTTCCCCTCACAGATGAAAAACAGCTCTGGTTTTTCAGGGAGAAACAGCTGTGAGAGTTTTGTTTACTCTGAGATATTGAGCAGATGAAAGATAAACGGATAACACTACTCTTTGTCTTTTGAGTCCCCAGTTGCAGCTCTGATTCCTGTCCCTGAGTCCCAAGCTGCAGCTCGGACCTGTCTCCTGATGCAGCTCTGGTCCCTGGTTCTCCGGCTGCAGCCCTGTCTCCACCACCTGCTGCTGCAGCCCTGTCTCCACCACCTGCTGCTGCAGCCCTGTCTCCACCACCTGCTGCTGCAGTCCTGACTCCACCACCTGCTGCAGATCTAGTCCCCGGCTCGTCTGCTGAGGTCCTCGTCCCTGACTCTGCTGAGGCTCCCGGCTCATCTGAGGTCCTCATCATTAGGTCGGCTGAGGTCCTTGCTCATGGCTCGTCGGTTGAGGTCCTCGCTTCCAGCTCGCCTGAGGTCTTCGCTTCCAGCTCGCATGAGGTCTTTGCTCCTGGCTCAACTGAGGTCTTCGCTCCTGGCTTGCCTGAGGTCTTCACTCCCGGCTCGCCTGAGGCCTTAGCCCCTGGCTCGCCTGAGGTCTTTGCCCCCGGCTCTCCTGAGGTCTTCATCCCTGACCTGCCTGAGGTCTTCATCCCCGGCTTGACTGAGGTCTTCGTCCCCGACTCCCCTTTGGCCTTTGCTCCTGACCCTCCTGCAGAGGTCCTCACCCCTGGTTAGGCTTTGGAGGTCCTCATCTACCTGAGTCCAGGCAGGCAGAGAAGGACGCCTCTACTACCCCGAAAGGGATGGTTCTCTGGTCGCCCACCGGAACTCTGGCCTGAGAGTGGATGGTTTCCTGGCAGCCCCCCTGATCTCTTGCCTCATCAGGAACAGTCACCTGGTTGCCCTCCTGAGTACTGGTCCTGCCCTGGATGGTCTCCTGACCGCCCACCTTGACTCTGGGTTGGGGTTCTGGGTCGTTGTGTTTTGTATTTGGTGTTTTCCAGGGTTTGTTCCTGCTTGTTCTATGTCGTATAAGCTTCGCCCTTTAAGGCCTTCGCTTTAGTGGGTTTATCCCGTTATGCAGAGCATAAGCACTGAAAAAATTAGTCCACGCCCACCTGCTGTGTGGGCCCCACCCGGTCCGTATAAATTACGTTAAGAGCGGGAAATCGGCTCCCATTTTTTCTTCAGCGAGCTAATATAGCACTGTCAGAAGAACAAAGAAGATAAATTGTGTAAATGACCAACCTTTGTGAAGGATGCTTGGCCCGGCAGTCGACCTCCGGTCGTCCGGTGAGCTCTCCTCCCCGAGGAGAAGATGACAGCAGTCTTATTCCAAGGTAAGCGTCGGGGAACATTTCCCAGTGACAGGTCACTACACGCTGGACAACGCCATCTTGTGTTTTTTCCTCTTATCGCCGACCCTCGGGGCGAACCGGATGGTTCCTCCGGGGCAAGGCGTGCTCAGCTGCAGCCCCCGCTGCTCATTCCCTCCTGGGGAGCGTAGTGTAGGTGGAGGGGGGCTGAGTGAATGCTCACCCCATCCCACATCGTTTCGCATCGGCGATCACACCGCTCCCGGCCGACAGCGCCCTCAGGGGTTGCCCGGCGGAACCCGGGAGGAGGCTGACATGAAGGGACCCCTTTTTTCTACGTCCCTCGCCTTTTCCCGCCAGTTCGGATGATCGGCGGAAATGTTGTTTTTCACTGGGCTCCACTGTGGCTCACCGTCTTGATCCATACGGCCTCACGTTCCAACAGGACGTTCGACGGGCGAGGCCACAGACGGTTCTTTCCTGGTAGATTAGAGGAGTCGGTCCCCAGTCCGCTCCCATCACCAGAGTTGAGGGATTCACTGAGCGGGGCTATTTCTCGGTAACCCCCCCTGGAGCCAAGCCTCGCGGAAGCTTCCGGAGCGAAGCTGCCCAGGTCGGAGCAGCGTCCCGTCCCTCCGGAGGAACCAGACGGCGACCACGCTCTCCAATCGAGCCCACCGACGTGTTTTCAGGCAGCCGCAGCTAGCAACAACGTGCGCTGCTAGCATATAGCATGTCCAAGGGACTGAAGCACACAGACCTGCCTTGGAGACAAAGAACTCCCTCTGTAAGGCAGCTGACGCCAGCTCAACATGTGTGCCTCTCCCACGGTTTGCCTGTCGAGGACTGCAGCGCGGATGACGATGATCCATCGACCCACCTGGCTTCGTTACTCCCCTCGCTGCTGGAGAATCTGCACAAGACCTGATGAAGCCATCGCGGACGCGCTGTTCAGAGCAGCTTCAAACCATGCTGGCGAAGTGAAACAGTCGGAGGAGGTGCCAGAAGCTGTGCGCCACCTCATCAAGCCGCGCGGCCCACCCCGTCCCCGCTGGAGGGACCGTCGCGAGCAAGCTTCGACTTTTCCACGGCCGCGGCTCTCGCTGAGTTCTACCACCAGCCCCGCCCGTCAGAATCCAGCCTGCAGCTCAGCGTTTTCCCCAGAGTTCGCCTGCAAGACAGCGCTCTGGGCAAACAATCGCAGAGCTCATGAGAGAGAAGTTTCTCAAAATGACGGTCTCCGGAGGGTGTGTGTAAAAGTGACACGAAAGTTGAAATAAATCATCATTAATGATCAAAGTGTCTGTTTTTTAGCCAGTCTGTAAGCCCGGATGAGCTCACAGCGGCCGCACACATAAGAGCCGGTGTCCTTAATAAGGCTTTTTAAACTCACCACCGCTCCAAGACTTTACTAGTCGCTTACAGGGCACGATGGTAAGTTAAATAACTCGTTATAATCCCGAGCTGCACGATTTTCACTCAAGCGATGTCAACTCGCACTCGTGGGATGAAACAGCCCCACACACGAGCCGGTGTCCTTAAATAAAGGTTTTTAAACTCACCGTCGCTCTAAGACATGACGAGTCGATCACAGAACAGCCTCCACACATGAGCCGGTGTCCTTAATTAAAGTTTTTTTAACTCACCGTCGCTCTAGACATGACGAGTCGATCACGGCACAACGGTAAGCGAAAATAACTCGTTACCAACTAGAACTGCATGATCCTCACTCAAGCGGTGTCAACTCGCACTCGTGGGATGGAACAGCCTCCACATGAGCCGGTGTCCTTAAATAGGGTTTTAACTCACCGCCGCTCTAGACATGACGAGTCGATCACTAAAATGAACAGCCTCCATCCAACGGCGCTGCGTTGATGCTGGCGCACACACAGCTGCCGGCGCTAACCAGCTCACATCGGTATAAATGTGGTCCGCAGGCTGGTTCGGGTGGAGGTCCTTCTCTCTCACAAGAAACGACACCCGTCTCGACGAATCAACGCGGGCAGCCGTCACCCACCGCGTCTCAGCTTTCGGCAGCTCACCGCAGCTTAAACGTGAAGCAGCTGAAAGAACCCGGTAATGAGTCCCGCCTCCCTCCAGCGCGCGCCCCTCCAGCGAGAGCGGCGCGCGTCCCTCCAGAGAACAACGTGTGCTCCCGCGGGGCTAGCAGCCTTCACTCCATCAGCACGGCGTAAATGAAGTCATGCCCTCCGCCTTTTCAACGTTCGCACAGCGACGTCAAACGCGCAGCCCCACCGCGTCATCAGCTGTCACACGCTTCGCCTTCAGCTCAAGTCTCGCCCGGGATCACACAGAAAACATTCCCGCGACGCATGACGGCGGTTGAGGGGCGGACTGCTGACAGCCGTACAAAACATGACACATCACTTAACGCACGTTCACCCTACGAACGTTACGTAGAGTGGCTAAAACATGCTCGCCGTTTTTCAGATGGATGGACAAGGTTTTATGCAAATGGTACAAGCTACAGTTTGCAACCCGAACCCCTCCATTCAGAGGAGTTATAAAAAAAACGGTCCCGTCATCATCAGACTGATTCTCATCCCTAAATGCAGAAATCCAAGTGTTTTCTGATAAAAGTAATCTACAGAGTCCCCCAACGGAGAGAAAACACAAGGTTTTTACTCACGGATCGGAGGGGTGAGATCGTTTTTTAGATCTGTTGTTTAACATCCAGAGAACGCATACCGATCATCCTAACACAGAGACGAGAGTTTTTGTTTTACCTGGATGATCTGCTGCTCCTGTCACTTCAGACAGGAGGCGCTGATGCAGGATCAGGTGTTGACATCACACCTGTTAAATCTGGGCTTCGCCATAAATTGGAAGGAAGCTCGATTTTCCCGGCCCAGACATTTGTTTTCTGGGAGTGGAATTAAATTCAACCACCATGAAAGCTCGTTTATCACAAACTAGATTCGACACTTTTTAAAAAAAGTCAACTCAGCCACGTAAGACCTGGCAAGTGATAACAGCTGTCTCCGTCATGAAGTAGTTGGAAATGATGTCACTCACACAGTGTTTTCCGCTGGTTTGTTTCACATGAGACGCCTCCAGAGGTGTTTTGCACGTCTGCATGTGGATCCAGTAAAACAAAACGACGGATGATCATTGTCCCTTCCTCTGTGGAAGCAGACCTCCGACTCTGGGGAAACACCTTGTTTTCTGTCAGAGGGAGTCCCCCTCAGCAGACCCACGTCACGGGTCAGTCTTCACGGACACGTTGCTGTCAGGCTGGGGGGGGGGGGACATGCCTATCTCAAGCAGTAGGGGCGCTGTGGCCCCACTACACATCAGCCCACATCAATGTTTTGGAGTGTCACACAGCACTGAATATGATTCAACACTTTGCTCCCGTGCTACAGAATCAACACGTGTTGATTCACACAGACAACATGATGACTGCTGCGTACATAACCATCAAAGGGTGTGCGTTCAGCCCAGATGTTACACATTGTGCGAAAGCTACTGTGTTGGGCTCATCAAAACCTGCTCTTTATTAGAGCGGTTTACATATCCGGTGTTCTGAACAGAGGGGTAGATGTGACGTCCAGGGGCGGCCCACGTCACGTGGACCGGACCCTCCATCCAGATCTGATGTTTTCAGACGCAGCAGAAGTTGGCAAAGCAGCTGTGGACCTGTTTGCGACGCGAGAAGAACGCTCAGTGTCAACTATGGTTTTCCCTGAGCCCGCGAGACGATCCATCGCTGGGGGGGGACGCATTTGCTCACAGCCCGTGGCCCAAAACGCTTTTATACGCGTTTTTTTTCCCCCACCTCCTCTGTTTTTTACGGTTCCTGAACCGAGTTCAGGAGGAGGGATTGACAGCTCTCCTGGTGGCTCCCGGCGTGTGAACGCACCATGGTTCCCAGGCCTGCGACGTCTGTTGTCGGGTCGCCGTGGAACTGTCGTGGAGGGAGGATGCTCTCCTTTAGGCAGGAGGAGCGACCAAGAGTTACCCAGAAATAGGTCAACACCTGTGGGTCTGACCGCTGAGCGGTCCCACTTAGAGGATGGGTCTCCCTCAGGAGATAGTGTGCACAATTCAAGATTCACGTGCTGCATCTACCACAGTTCTGTACACATCAAAGGGGACGGCTTTTCAGCGCTGGTGTACAGAGAAGGTTTAGAGGCCACCTCATGCCTTTTAGGCGGCGTGTTGTTTTTCTACAACAGCTGATGGATAGGGAGTTGGTTTTCAGTACGCTTTAACGTACGTTGCAGTCATCTATTCCTGCCACGAAGGTTTCGGAGACAGAACAGCTTTTATTCACCCGCTGATGAAGCGTTTTTCTAAAAGATGTTCAGAGACACAGGCCTGCTTCACGTCCACTTGCTCCACAGTGGGATTTAACGCTGGTCCTGCGAGCCATGATCAAAGCTCCAATTGAGCCTCTGGATCAGGTTTCACTTAAATTCTTGTCTCTTTAAATAGCCCTGCTGCTGGTTTTAACACCCGCTAAGAGGATAAGTAATTATCTGCCCTCTCTGTTGCTTCGTCATGCCTTAGAATTTAGGCTGACGGGCAGCTCAGCTGATTTAAGACCAACCCAGCTTTTATGCCTAAAACATCACGAGCTCTTTTAAATCAAGAGTGATATCGTTGGAGGGGTCTTTCCTCCCCCCACAGATCAGAAGAGGAAGCATCTTTTCATCTTCTCTGCCCGGTGCGGGCGTTGACGTGTTACATAACGCGCACAGCTGCAATGCGTTTCAAACTCAACAATTGTTTGTGCATTATAGAGATGCTTCTGCAGGTCGACGTTATCCATCCAGCGCTTGTCACACTGGCTGTGTGAGGCCTTTTCTGAAGCCTACAGAGCATCAGATTTAGGGCCTCCTGTCAACCTCTAAGCACACTCCACCAGGGGTATCGCATCTTCGACTGCTCTGCATAATGGTATGTCAATGTAGGACATTTGCACTGCGGCTGCATGGTCAACACCCTGCTCATTTATTCGCTTTTACCTACGTGATGTAACGGCTCGTTCCATGACACATTCTGTCCTTAGTGCTCTAACAGAATGAATATTGTTGTTCTCATGGAACTCTGTTTAAGCTCACTTCTGTCTGCATGCATTACAGTGTGAGATGTTGTTATCAGTCACAAGTCGTGTCTGTGATTTTGGTTTTATTGTCACTAATCAGTTCATGACTATTGTTACCAATCAGTTCATTTGATCAATAATCAATTCATGGACATTAACCTGTTTATACTGTTCAGCCATGAACCAGTTGGTTCATGCCCCCCCCCCCCCCTCCCAACTTCTTCTTCCCGTTGAAAGTTTTCCGGGGCATTCATGCTTTGTCAGAACGCATAGTTACTCAACATGCGTCTGTGCATGGCACATAATTACGCGATGCGTAGTTATGCACACGGGGAGCTGAGTGACAAGACGTTTTTTGGGCAAGCTTCTGCTTCTTACTGTGTTCGAATGGACCCAGTGAGGCGAGGACCACATCGGCTTCGCCCTTTACCCACTAAAGCGAAGGCCTTAAAGGGCGAAGCTTATACGACATAGAACGTTGGTTACGTACTGTAACCCCAGATTCTATGAGTATAAGCGTAGCCCTTTAAGGCCTTCGCTTTAGTGGGTTTATCCCGTTATGCAGAGCATAAGCACTGAAAAAATTAGTCCACGCCCACCTGCTGTGTGGGCCCCACCCGGTCCGTATAAATTACGTTAAGAGCGGGAAATCGGCTCCCAAAATAGCTTTTTCTTCAGCCATTTAAGAGCCAGTGAGGCCCGACGCTTAAAGGGCTACGCTTATACTCATAGAATCTGGGGTTACAGTACGTAACCAACGTTCTATGTCGTATAAGCTTCGCCCTTTAAGGCCTTTGCTTTAGTGGGTAAAGGGCGAAGCCGATGTGGTCCTCGCCTCACTGGGTCCATTCGAACACAGTAAGAAGCGGAAGCTTGCCCAAAAAACGTCTTGTCACTCAGCTCCCCGTGTGCATAACTACGCATCGCGTAATTATGTGCCATGCACAGACGCATGTTGAGTAACTATGCGTTCTGACAAAGCATGAATGCCCCGGGAAACTTTCAACGAGAAGAAGAAGTTGAAAAGAGGGGGGGGGGGGG
>NC_056507.1:35295264-35299095 GCF_014905685.2 Nematolebias whitei
ATGTATGGATGGATGGATGGATGGATGGATGGATGGATGGATGGATGGATGGATGGATGTTATTGTACAGTTTCGTCTCCAGCCTTTGGGTGTGTTTTATGTCCTAATAGTTCCATAATTATTATGAATCCCTGAGAAACTTAATTCTCTGATGATTTTTATCGTTGCTTGCACGGTCGTTGGTGACGATGTCGTACAGCTGCAGCACAGTTTATTTGCATGACCAGGAGAGAGTCCAACTGGGACAGATAACATATTGTTTCCTTGAGGCACAGAAGGCTCAGTGTAGCAATAATTACTCATAAACCCTTGGGCCATTTAATGAAGACTAGTGGCAAACCTAATTTATCCCTGTAGAGATTAATCTGCTTTTTTTATTCATTTGATATGATACATTTGGTGCTGTCAGCTCTAAATCATGTCTGAAGATGAACCAAGACAGACTGCTCAGACAACACTTTTTGCCTCTGAATTAGAGCAGATTGAGCTTCTTCGGCGAATAATCTGAAATATTTGTATGTGGTAAAAACTGCAATATATTTTTTTCACCACTGTAATGACTATTAATGCCTTATCTGACTATATTCTGTTCACCACAAACATGCCCAGAGGGTTGACATTCAAAGGACAAAGTGTCAAACATGAACTTTTTTAAATACATTTTAACATTTTAAACACCCTTTTAACACTTTGTTCACCTGCAACTTTTAACATAATTTAAATGCTTTTAATATCCTGTAGTTATCAAATTGGTCTTTAAAAATTTGCTTCTTGGTGACATAACAGCTCTGAGTTAATGTAAAAAGTTGACACTGAGGTTATGCTAAATAGGCAGATGGTTTTTTTTTCCAAGCCATTAAGCTTTAGTACTGCTTTACCAGCAGAATAACAGGTATTGACACTTCTATGAGCTGGATGATACGCAGTTCCTTTTCCAGGAAAGAAAGTTCCTGCAGTTTATCTGGAACGCCTCCTACGCGAAGTTCTGACCTTTGAGGGCCTCGGTATTGATTCAGCCTTCTTCATTCCCCACGCCATCATCTTTTTCACATTTGATGAAAGTTTGGGATCAAAGAAGCAGCATTTTCTGCCAATTTTCTTTTTTCAGAGCCAGTGCAGGACTTTAAGCATTAAACTTTAAGAGCTGAAAGATACACTTAGTCAGACTGAGATATGCACCAAAACCATTTAGTTAGCAAGCATAATTTTGTACTATTTTCAAAATTATATAAATAAGATTTTGCATGATAATGAATGAGAGAAGGAAAAATAATGCACAAAGGAGAGGGCATTGGAATGAAAGACTAGCCGCTCCATCAATAAATCAACCTACATACATCATCACAGCTCGTCTCCAAGCAACAAATCAGCACAGATTTCTCTGCCCAGTTTATCGTTGTTGTCAGCCTGACTCCACTTCATTTTGCTCTGTGAAGCAACACACTCTACACATATACTGGCACATCATAAAGGTAATCCAACTTGTCAAAACATCCATTTATTTTGATCATTTACACATCTCATCACAGTGGGTGTTTCAAAATGTGAGTATTCTTACATTAAAGATTGCGTTATCTTTAGAATAATCAAATTTATTCATCAATGCGTCTCTGACAAAGATGCCAGACAATTCTGAAGAGATGATACATTTAATTTATTTATTTATTTGGTAACATAAAAAAGATCAATGTAAACTATTTTTGGACCTTTTCTTGGTCAGATGCTGTTCTTGCCCAGGTTTCCACAGCAACCTCACAGCATGTGCAGTTTTCCCATCAGGGTAGCGTCTGATTGCACGGTATAAAACCCCAAGTTCACGTTTAGTACTTTGGCTGCTAAATGTCAACCATCTTGTCGTGTTTGTGGTGGACAGAAGAACTTTACTATCAGATGGATATCAAAGTTCATGCTCACAAATCCATGTAGAAATGCAGCAATGTTCAGTCAGGTCATCTGGATGGTTTCTTTTTTTGCTGAGATGTTTCGTCCTTCGTTCAAAGGACTTCTTCAATCTGAGGAGCCACCAAACAAACTGACTCCCACAAACAGCATACTCCATAGTGGGAAAAAAAACAGTTTGCTGGTGCTAAGATGACCTCCAGGACCTGCCCTCTCCCCCGTCAACTCCTCTGAGACAGTCATGCCAAAGTGGTTCAAAACACCAAAGTTTATGCTCAATAATCCAGGTAGAAATTCAACGTTCAGTCAGGTCGTCTGGATGGTTTCTTTTTTACTGAGGCGTTTTTTTTTCATTTTTTTTTTTCATTTAGCCTTTATTTATCCAGGTTAGTCTCATTGAGCCACGGGAACTCATTTTCAAGAGAGACCTGTTTAGGGAGCAGATAGTGGGGGTTAAGGGTGTAGTGGACTAGGCCTACGTCGAAACTAAGTCTAAGGTCAAAACTCTTGACCTTTAGAACCTTGTGGGACAGGAACTGTCATTTCATGTATTTGAATACATAAATACAGGTTCACCCATCCTGAGACTTTCTTTCTTGAAGATTCAAGTGAAAAGAACACTCTCTTTTTTATTATCATTACTATTCTACAAATGTTGATAATCAAAGTGTCTTAGTTCAAACCATTTTAGATGTTGCAGTGAACTAATCAATTTTATTAACTGAGTAATGATTTTTATTCTCATGCAGTTAGAACTCATGTTAAAAGCTGTTACAGAGTAATTATACATTTTTCTGATTTCTGCTTTTGAATGAGCAAGTGTGTGCGTTTACAAGGTTACAGTCAAACGAAAAACAAGTTGTTATGTTAAAACTGTCATGTTTTAGAATCCTCTCAGACGTAAGTAGAGATGTTTTGCACCTGTTTCCTGAAACACGCCAAAACAAAACCCTCTCGGTCTGTGAGAACATTTCTGATCTGTCTCATAACAATTCCCGCTGTCTCTAACCTCTTACGTCACAAAACCCACCCCGTCTGGTCGTTTCTGACCAATGAAAAATCCCAAAAGTGAACCGGGAAAGAGTCTTTAAAATGTCAGTACTTCCTGGTCTAGTGTGTTCTGTGGGAGTTCTGTAAACTACACGAGAGCTAAAGTTCTGATGGAGTGCTGTTGGAGTTCCTGACATGACAACAAAGCTCTTCCGAGTTCCATGGGATTATAACATTTTCCACTGAGGTGAATGTGTGTCGAACAGAGCCTCGCCATTACTTCGGACGAGTAACAGCATCCTACTGAGACGCTGAAAGGGTGCGTTAAACGGAATCTCACCTGAGACATCTCCAGGTAAAGGAGCCGATTTCATCACCTAAGTGTACTGTAAGGAAAAGCTGAAGAAAGCCGGAGAGTGTCGATTCTGGTGAACACTTAATTTCCCTCACACACCATCTTAACTCCCTCTAAACTTCTTTCATCTCTAAACTTTTCTATCAAGTAGAAATTCTTCCAGATATTTAGAAATGTCTGTGTAAAATGCTCACCCACATTCATGTGGGCAAAAGATCATAGTTGTACAGTTTTCATAAATGTCTTTGGTGCAGCAACGGAAAAATCATGGCCGTATGATTTTTCCTGATTGATTGCTTTGTTGTTATTTTCATAATTTGCCAAATTAATGTACATGTTTGATGTTAAATTTGATTCTGTAAATAAATGACCGCATTCATTTTGATGGGTCAAATCTAAATGACGTCTCACGTTTGCATTTCCTTAAATTCAATGCACATTTTATTCAGTCCAGAAAAATGAGGAACCCGCGTTAAATGATGAATATATCCCAGCATCTGTTCATCTACAAGGGCCTTGCTCATGGGCCCAGAGTGGGGCGAATGAGGGTGGGGGCAAGTGTGGGTGTTTCACCTACCCCACCCACA
>NC_056507.1:35299195-35311093 GCF_014905685.2 Nematolebias whitei
TAATTATTATTATTTTCTTATATATATATATATATATATATATATATGTTTATTTATTTATGAAAAGTTCAACTGAAAGGTCCAAGTAGCTTATTATGATGATGGCAGCATAGGTCCAGGGAAAAGCTTGAGGGAATGAGGTAACAATGTATCTATGACTAAAGGTTCATGCTTGGCTTGACTGCCAAGAATCTGAAGTAGAACTGGCCACGCTGACCTTATGTCTAAACCATGACTGTGGTTGTGATAAGTTCATGAAACAAAGACGCACGTGTGATACCCATGGCCGCAGCATCATGGCTGCAAGGTGTAATCTTTTGCATAGCTTCATCCTGACGGTGTGGTACAAAATTTTACTTAGCAAGACAATAGTCTTTCAAATATTTTTAGATTTTTAAAACATTAAACTCCATAGATCATTCTAAAAAGTTAAGTCGGGTCCTCTGGATGGGTTCCAAAAACAAACAAAAAATGTTTTGAGCCCTTCCAGAGGACCAGACTTACATTTTTTAGATTTTTCTAACTGAGTTATTGAGCATACATCAGGATATCCATAGATCATTATCGAACCTAAGAGAGACATTGTCTATTTCTACCATCATTTACATAAAAATAACTTTTTATTGCTATTTTATCATAACGGAGAAGCCTGTATCTTTCAGCACAACATCCTCAGAATAACAAAACAAAAACACATTCAGCTGTAATCATCATACTAATGTAAAAGCCTTGACACACATTTCCAAGAATGGAAAGTATGTCACACTGCGTGCGATAAATTGTGTCATGAAGATAAAGGTCAAAAAAGACTTCCATTCAATCAAGAAAAGAGTGCTCTGTTAAATTACATCATGGCACATCTATCCAATAAAGATTTTGGCTAAACTGATCCTTCAGGAGAACCACAAGCTTTTAAAGCTCCGTGTCTTGGTCTCCATTAGCCTTTATTGTAAACTACCATAAATAACTGCAACTACAAGAGGACAGAGCTCAGCATATTCTTGATATTGTTACTGAACCAGTGTAGATGAGCTTTCACAAACAATAAATGCTGCATCCTAAATTATATCAAGAAAACCAAAAATCTTTGTAGAAATAAACTTTCAGAGATAAAGACTAAAGATAAAGGGAATAGCTGCATTAAACAATTAAAATAAAGACATCCTCAACTCCTGCGTGAGGCCAGAGATTAAGATATAAAATAATAATTAACAATGTTTAACAGTCATGTCATGAAGTGTGTGGTACAGCTATGTTCATTACAAACCTTCATGTAAAGAGTAATGAAGGCAGAAAGGTCGTGACAAGATGAACTACTTACAGGTAATTTATAGTTTTCATGACCACTTGACTGCAAGATGTAAATTTTGTCACCTTGACTCATCTGTGAGTGTCCTCCAGGTCCATCTGTGGTCATCCATATGCACCAAAGTAAATGGACTACATTTATGTATCCCTTTTTTTGTTGTTTTATTGACCACTCAATGCATTTCTACACTATTCATCAAGTTAACTCATTCACACGCTCACACAGCAACACTCAGATCAGAAGTATCATGGCGTTCAGTGCAAAGACAATACTTCAATATGTGGATTGGGGAAATCAGAACTGAATCGCTACTGGCCAGTTAGGAAATGACTTCTATTCCTCCTGAGGCACAATCACCCTTTGAGAAGATTTATACCTAAGCACATTATGATTGTGTCCACACGGTTTATGAACTATGATGAACTTGGTGTTTAAAAGATGGCACCAAAACCTCAGCAGATTAGGAATATCCAAAACATCAACAAAATGGATAAGTGTTTTGAAGAGATGCTGAGTGAGGAGATTCCTTTTTATTCATGGTTATACAATATATCTCCAGAACAACAAAAACACAAACATACCGTATTTTCCACTGTAGAAGTCGCACCGCCGTATACATGTAAGTCGCATTAGTCCAAATGTGTCTAATAAAGTGGAAAAACCATAAATAAGTCGATTTGCTGTATATGTCACATCTATTATGTGTCACCGCTGACGCGTCGTGTTCGTTATATGTCACCGCTGACAACCCAGAAATGTGGGCTGGTGGCAGCCGCGGGAGCACGCATGGAGGACTTTAACAAGAATTTAACATGATTAACACTTAAAAACAATTATTTGTTTGCTCAACATTATAGTAAAGGTGTGTATCAATTAAACTTTTCCTTAATAAATTCAAGGATTCAAAGTTCTTTATTTGTCATTCGCAACCCATGTGGTAAATGTGGTGGAACGAAATTATGTCCACAGGGTCCCAGTTACATCCAACAATAAAATGTAAAATAATAACAGTAATAAGCTCTAAGACATGAACTAAGAAAAACATCAACTAAATAATACACCAAGCACTAGTAGCATAAAAACATTATGCCGAACAGCAGCACGAACATGAGTCTGTGTGAGCAGATGAGCACACATGAACACAGCAACATGAAACAGTTCAGCAGCAACATGATGTAATTTTTTTCACAGTGATTATTCTAGTTAGAGATTCATGAGTCTAACAGCCTCAGGGTAGAAGCTGTTTATCAGTCTAGTGGTTCTACACTTAATGCTCCTTCCTGAGGGGAGCGGGACAAAAAGTGTGTGCTGGGTGAGTGGGGTCCTTCATGATGCAGGCGGCTCTCTTCCTGCATCCAGAGGTGTAGATGTCTGTGATGGTGGGGAGACTGACTCCATCAGATTTCTGTGCAGCCTTCACCACTCTCTGCAAAGCTTTTCTTTCTGCAGCTGTGCAGCCTCCATGCCACATGTTCATGCTGGAGCACAGGATGCTCTCCACTGCACACCTGTAGAAGGAGGTGAGGACTGAGCTTCCCAAACCAGCTCACCTCAGCCGCCTGAGGAAGTAGAGTCTCTGACGAGCTTTCTTGATCAGGCTGGTGGTGTGGTTGCCCCAGCTGAGGTTGTCATTAAGGTGCACGCCCAAGTACTTGTAGCTGGAGACCACTTCCACCACAGATCGTCTTATTTTCAGGGAGGTGTAGGTGTGTTTGTTCCTTATGAAGTCCCATGATCCTCTCTTTTGTCTTCTTCACAGTGATGTGAAGGTTATTCTCTTTGCACCAGCTCTCCAAGTGTTCCACCTCCTGCCTGTAGCTGGACTCATCATTGTTTGGGATGCATCCCACCACCGCTATATCATTTGCAAACTTTACAATATGACAGCCTGGATGGGTAGCTGCACAATCATATGTGAGCAAAGTGAATAGGAGAGGGCTCAGCACACAGCCCTGAGGAGAGTCAGTGCTGAGGGTTATGGTGGAGGAGGAAAAGTTGTGGATTCTCACAGACTGAGGTCTGTTTGTTAAGATGTCAAGGACCCAGTTGCAAATGGAGGGGCTTAGTCCTAGTGTGAATAGTTTGTCCATCAGGGTTTGGGGGATCATGGTGTTGAAGGCAGATGTGAAGTCCACAAAGAGTATATGAATGTAGGAGTGCACTTTAATGGTCAAATCTGCTAAATTTCCCCTAGACGGTGCGGCGAAATGCAGCTGTTCTGATGTTTGCTCCAGGAGTTCCAGAGCAAGACAAAGGTGGCTTGGTATGGCAAGATCAGTGTCTCATTAATAGCCACTTTTACTTATTATCGAGACACTTGGCTTGCCATAAGGCCCTCTAGCGGCTGCAAATGATAATGTTTAATATTTTGCATGTCAAAATGAATGGAATCATCAGATCTCAGCCAAAAAGTCAGGTTATAAATATGGGGGGAGGGGGGGGGGGTATATTAGTCGCTTCGGTGTATAAGTCGCAGAACTTGCAAATTTATGCAAAAAGGTGCGACTTATGAAATGATCAGTGTCTTGCCCAGGGACACTTAGGCATGTGACTGCTGGTAGATTTGAACCCCCAATTCTTGCATTGGAGGACAACTACTCTAACCACTGAGCCACAGCTGCCCCGGTGAAAAATATAGTAGTGTCCGGTTCCTAAGAAGTCACTCCAATATCATCTTTTTTTTTTTTTACAAAGAGTTGACCAAGCTTGTCCGCCTGTTATCTCTAATTATTGACTTGAGTTAAAACATTAGACAGATGAGTTTAATAGTATAGTGAACAACTAAGGTGACTGGATACTACGTTTATCAGGAAGGTCCCAATAATTTTGATTTTCAAACATGTGACTTTTGGACCATAGGGGACCACTTACTTCTCAGACCATGTAGTGATTGTGGAAATACACTTTGCGCTGGCAGTACAGTGACAATCTTAGTCCTTTTAATTTTGTTTGTCGTGTATATTTTTTAGGCCCTGCTTCAGAGTAGACACTTTCTTGACTCAATAGGGACTCTCAAGTAATGTATGGGGAAGTGACTGGTCCATGCATAAATGTATGTTGATTTGCTGAGAAAATTGAATGCTGTTGCAAAATCTGTATCATTAAACTGCACAAACTTTGCTGAAGAAGAAGCCATTATGCTGCTGTTGCCTGCTATGCTGTGATCTCCTTTGAATGTGTGCGGCACAGTCTAGATTGATCTGACAAATGGACCTTCACTCCTATAAATGTTTTTGAATGTTTGTAGCACATTATCAATATTCATTTTTAAAAAATCTAAGCATAAGTCCGACAGCACAGCAGCAAATACATCCTCCATTGTTGCTGGTGTTAATGGTGAATGTCACATGTGTTATTGCTGCAGTTGTGCTGTTAGAGCTGTTGTACAATCAGTAGTTCCCCAACAGTGCAAAAGCAAACAGTCCTTTATAACCTCTATGTAGTGTTATTAACAGTCCTTAAAAACCAGAGTCCTTACAATTGTTTGGTTCTAGAACTGCTATGGAAACCATGCAGGAGCTTTTAACAGTTCAGGTCCACCACTTCCTCCAACATTCCTTCTCTGCCAAGTGTCCTAAATACTTTGCTTTATTGTCTGCCTAAGAATCAAACCATGCACTTGGATGGAAGCACTCTCTCCAAGGTGTAAAGGAGAAGCCAGGGACAATGGGAATAGAAAAAGGCCAATTCCCTGAGCAGGATAGGGCAGCAATGCAAATGGGACAACAGAGAGCAAGCCTCACAGTCAGAATACCCAAGAGAGGGGTCTTCTCAACACCACTGAGGCTCAATCTTTTAAATCCTCTTGTCCCACTCACACACATTGTGAGATGCTTCACAAAAATAAAACATAAAAATTGAAACATTGACACTGAATCTGTCTCCTCTACATCCAAACGTCTCTGCTTTTTCTTTCATCCTTTTCATCTAATGTATATTAGTCACAATAATTACATCTATACATTATGTATAGGGCAAAATGAATGCCTTTTATTCAGTCAAAGTTTAATGAGCATCAAGTCTTTGTTGAGAGAACACAGAAATCTACACAATGCTCATGGACTGCCAGAGCCAATATGTTGAGTTGGTTTTGCATCTATTTAACAAAGGGGACGTCCGAAGGTTTAAAAAAGATAGAATATTGCAGCAAAAACAAGTCATTACCCCTGACAAAATCAACTGATTTTAAGTAACTGAGAGGAAAAGAACGTGTGTTGTCAGATTTAATGGGATAAAATCCCAAAACAGTACCAGACATTTAGCATCATATCTGCGTTATAATGCAAGTTTGCTGTAAAATCAGCTTGTTTTTCTGTACAGAAAGCTTTTGTAGGAACCCGTCCTGGATTGAGTGTAGGTTGAACTGAGGTAATCTTTGGATGGAACAGGTATGTTGTTGATCTGAGGGAAAGACATGTTAGCAACAGGGTAAAGCCTTTGCAATGGTACTATTGCCCTCTGGTAATATTAGCAATATGCAAATCTTTGCACTTAACATTGAGGTTATGGATGAGGTGAAGAGATTTGCAGTTGTTTCTTGAGACCAAATTTAATCTGATGGCTTCACATTCATTCAACCAAATGGGAAAATGATACAAAGAATGAAGAAGATTTGTTTTCTTTTAGCCAGCACTTTACAGCTATTTATAAAGTATGAACTTGCTGGCTAATCAAAACTTGTTTGAATGGTTTAGAAGCATAGAGCAATGAGCAGGGCCCGGAGTGCACTGACAACGCACATATTTTGTCAAATTGGCTACTCTTTCCTTCCAGACTTATTTACTCAAAACTTCAGAGTCGGAACAATTCCAGTGGGGGAAGTGTCCTCCCCTCCTTCCATTCAACAAACAGCACATTAAACTTCTGTTCAGTGCTTATCTTGGCCACAGATAACAGCGTTTATTCGTTTAAGGTAATTGTTGGTGTTTGTTTTAAAGTAGGCCCACCCTAAGATCTTTATTAGACATTTATTTGAAGGGGTAGCTCACATTATTAGTTGGAATTTTGTGGAAATGTTATGAACATGTTATGAATCAATATTGTTGTAAATAGTTCTTTAAATCAGAGAGTCAGAGTTAGAGATTCTTTATTGTCGTTCGTACCACATGTGGTTCATGTGGTGTGAACAAATTTATGTACAGGGTCCCAGTTACATTCAACAATAAAATGTAAAAGAAAAACAGTAATAAGATCTAAAGATATGAGCTAAAAAAAACATCAACTAAAAACACGCCAAGCACTAATAGTATTCAAACATTACGCTGAACAGCAGCATGAACATGAGTCTGTGTGAGCAGATGAGCATGCATGAACACAGCAACATCAAACAGATCAGCAGCGACATGAAACCGATCAGCAGCAACATGAAACAGATCAGCAGCAACATGAAACAGATCAACAGCAACATGAAACAGGTCAGCAACAACATGAAACAGATCAGCAGCAACATGAAACAGATCAGCAGCAACATGAAACAGATCAGCAACAACATGAAACAGATCATCAGCAGCACGGTTCACAGTGATTATCCTGGTTAGAGATTCATGAGTCTACCAGCTTCATGGTAGAAGCTGTTCCTCAGTCTAGTGGCTCTGCACTTAATGCTCCTCAACCTCCTTCCTGAGGGGAGCGGGGCAAAAAGTGTGTGCTGGGTGAGTGGGGTCCTTCATGATGCAGGTGGCCCTCTTCCTGCATCTAGAGGTGTAGATGTCTGCGATGGTGGGGAGACTTTCTCCAACAGACTTCTCTGCAGCCTTCACCACTCTCTCTTTAAACTGATCCAGTTTAGAAAAATAGTTTCTACCTCGGCCCAGACTGAAAAAATAATAAGTAAACTTGTACTTAATAACTGGCTCAATGGAAAAACAACATTTCTATTGACAATGTGATTTTCTGTTAAACATGTTGCACAGATTCTGATCTGGATAGAATTTAGCAAATGTCAGTCACTCAACAGTTGCTCCTATGGGTTGTTTATTATGATCAGCAGATCACTGCTGATCATTTCTGAAAACATACATTTAATGAAAACATCAATTTCTATGTGATGAAGAGTGTGAATCACAGTTCTGTTAAGTCCTTCTGAAATCTGCCATGCATGATGTTTCCACTCCTGTGGGTCATATTTGATCTGATTCTCCATGTCAGCATGAAAAGGAAGCTGGATTTAGAAATATTGCATATCCACAGTCTTTGTTCGTATCTTTAAACTGTATTTTTAAAGTCAAGATCTATAATAATTGTTGGTACTCTGATTTTAATTTTTAGTTATTGGTTGTACTTCATTGTGTGTCTGAGCTTTACAAAAGGTGTCTGAGTAAGCAACAATGTGGGTGCAATGAACTGTGTCCCTCTTCATGTGGAGTGTAATTTCATGTACCATGGGTAAGGAAAAGGTCAGTGGATGCAGATCGTTAGTACGCTCAAGACTTTGTGTAACATTGTTTACTGCTGCTAATACTTCTGGGTGACTAATACAAAAAAGTTAAATCACAATTTCATAATAAAATCACTGCAGAGCAAACTTTCACGTCTGCATTTTTCATCGGTTTCATGATTTTTCATAAAACAAGCCAACTCTGTTCGTTACCCTTCACATTTATCAGGTTTTACAATAAAGTGTCAAAAGAGCCAGTGACTTGTCACCTCAGAGTTCATTAAAATAAAACATACATTTCATTGATTTACTTTATTTTGCTGAAGATACAAAATTTCAGCCGAACAGAGATGAAAGATTTATTTAGGTCTTGGAAAAATGGCTTCAGATTAAGTAAGTTTAGGTCCAAACATATATGAACCGATCCGGTCCAAGTGAACCGTGATCCAAGTGATCCAAGTGAACCGATCCGGTGACCTTCTCCCTGAGAGGCAATGGCTCTACCAGTTGCGCCACCGTGCTGCCCCTTACTGAATATCATTTTATAATACTGAACATTATCACATCATACTGTAACACTTAAAAGGACAAACCAATCAAACATTATCATCAGACAGCTCTGGGTATTAATATTTTCTGACTTTTAGAGCCAAGTGCTCAAATGTAGTTCTCAAGATGTGAAGTATATCTGGACCACTCAGTCACAGTTCATCCACATGAAGCCAGAGCCACATGAAGGGGGAGGGGAAAGTACAAAGTCATGTTCTTCTGTAACCTTGGCACAGCTGGATGAATATTAGAGTAAGTGGTTGTTATAAACACGGAGAAGTGGTTGGCGTGAGGGCTCTTCAGGCTATTTGACTGGATGAAATGCAGGTTGGACAGAAAGTATAATCCTTTATTTCTTCAAAAATGATTTATCAGGACGTTTTGTGTTTTTGATGGGTATAATACTACATGGGGTCAAATTAAGTCCATTAGATCCAAACTATTCCCTATGAACTCATTGTTTCCATAAATTACTTTCTGGCACAACTTGTAGTGGAGTCGACTTTCTCAAGGTTTTCAAGAAGTTCAAATGTTTTTCTCTAGCATTTCTTGATTCATTTCATAATTATTGGCTCCATAACACTTTCCGGCCACCCTTGGGAAGGTGCAGCAAAACTGTCCTCAGTCATAATACCACCAGCATTATCTCACATGGTTTTGTACTGGGAAGCACATGTCCAAACAGTTCTTCAACCATGTTTTGTTTCCTCTATGACCACAAGAATTGTTATAACCCTGTTAATTTTACAAATATTCAGCTCTAATTTGTTTGAACTCTGACAGCTTGCTTAAATAAATGACTTTACTAATTAGCCTTTTACATAATATACTGTGCGTGGCTACATTGCTGTTGTTTTTCTTGCAGCTGCTCCCTCTGCAGGAGACGCCACAATTGTTTTATCCCAGCTGCTTTTCTTGATGCAGCTTGGACTTGAACTGCAGCCTCAGGATGATGAAACTACAGCTGCAACCACCAAGCTACCGCGGCCCCAATGTGGCTGTTATGTAACGAACTGTATCATTACAGGATTCAACTGGCTGTTGGTGCATTTGAATCTGTTTAGCAATGAACTGTGATTTTTGTTGCATCAAGCCCCGAGACGACTTTTGTTGTGAACTGGTTCGATATCAACTAAATTCAATCGAACTGAATAAAAATTTGGAGAAGAAGTAATCTGAGAATCGTTCACAACACATTCTTTAGTTGCTGCACATGACATAACGTTTTTGCCTAAAACAGTTAGCATTAAATGTTTGTGTCAGACCTGTCTTGTGAAATATTTCATCAACCAGTGGACAGAAGTCAAGGAAAATCTTAGAAAGTAATCACTGGGTGGACATTTATAACTCATTCACTTTAGGAGTCCACTCAAATCAACATGGCTGCCATAGCTAATTAATTAGTCAACACAGAATTATTTCTTTTTTCAGATTTACTCATATTGGGATAAAGTTTGATGTGGTAGTAGCTGAGAGTCATCCCAGGTCACAGCAGATATATAACAGAGACATTGTGAAACATACCAAAGAGGAGCTAAATTCAGATGTCACACACAAATCCAGGTGCACACGAGCAATGCCTGAACAGATTTATCCTTCCTGTCTGCAGCAGTGCAGCGCTCAGCAGGAGGAATTATTCTGGGAGGTAAATAATGATCTGTTCCATCTGCAGAGGACACACACACACTCATCATAATCCAAAATAAGAAAGCAAACTTCCCAACTTTTCACTTTTTCATGCACAACACACCAAATCCAAGCAGTGATGCACCTGTATTCAGACACAAGTGAAGTGTCTATAAACGTATCCCAACACGCCTGCAGCAACAATCCCATGAACCGCACAGTTGATGGCAGTGAATCCAGCTATGTCGCTCCACTTCAGGAAAAAACCCTCAACGTGAGGCTGCTGCTGGTTAGCAGACGTTGTCAGGGCATCCTGCCCCCTTCCATCACAAGGAGTCAGAGCCACAAACTGTAACCACATATAAACATTAGGCCGGCAAATCACAAGGCTCCCCAGCTGTGACCTCACAACTCAGTGGAGGAGGAGGAAAGAAAGCCTGAGAGCCGTGGAGGGGGAGGGGCTGCACAGTGTTGAGAGACATGGAGTGACAATGGGGAATAGATAGAAAGCAACACTCAGTCAGGAGGGTAAATGTGTACAGTAACAATAAACAGTGAGTTGTACTAAACATGAGAAAGACATAGAGGAAGAAAAAGAGTTTGTACATTTGTAGAATTGTTTCAAAATAAAAGTGTTTCAAAATAAAAGTTTCAAACTAAACTGACAGAAATGTAGAAACCAAATGTCTGGTTTGGTTTGATTGAACAGGATCAGGAAAACTAAAGCTCAATGTCCTGCTACATTTAAAAAATCACCAGTCATCATAGATGATTAAAGATATAGCTTTCGTTGAAGGAATGATCATCTGCCTTTACAGTTTTAGAATAACGTTTTCATCTTCAATAAGACCTTTACATTTTATGTTGAAACCGCTGTAGCCATTTTTTTGTCAAACATTGAGAATAGTCTTTTTGAAAGATGCCATGCTCATAGTTTTCATGAATGACTCTGAGCTACAACCACGTCAGATTAGTTCAATATCTGTAAGCTACATCTATCTTTGGGTTGGCCAGTGTTCATAAGCTGTGGTTTCCAGTTTGAATTGCATTGACTCCAAAAGTTATTCAGTTGTAGATGTATATCTAATGATTGCGCTTTCAAAGCTTTGTTAAAATGTTTCCAATGGTTCATGAGATTTGTTGATAACAGACAAACAAGGCAGTTATTGTTAATATTTTAGGTAATAAGTTGTGCAATGAGTAGTAGAGTATGCATAGTGACTGGTTCTCAGCTACTACCACACCAAATATTAGCACAACATTTGTAACACTGCCTGAACTAAAGCTATTTTTGTGTTTTCTTAGGCCACTTTGTGGTCGCAATAAGAACTGGGTGCATTGATGTTAATAAGTTACAGCTGCACTATCATCGATTATAACCTGCATAGATCAGTGACGTCTGGCAGAGGTTCATAGGATAAAATGACACAGATGACTTGTATCTTATTGCTAAATATTTTAAAACAGACCTGAAACAATCATATAAGTTTGAGGATACTCTCTGCTCTTGTTGCAACTGCTCCTTGTGGGGTCTCCTCTGCGAGCAAACCCACATGAAAGACCTGGTCATCATTTTACACCAAATGTCCTTCCTGACACAACCTGGGCTTGAACCTGCAACCTCATATTTACAAGACCACGGCACTGACCACCAACTTACCCAGGCCCATTGGTCAGCGGTGTATCTGAAATAAAAACTGTGACCAACAGGAAACAGAAGTAAAATGATGTGAACAGAAGGAAGTGTTTGTGCGTTCATGTGAGGGTTTTCATGCCTGTCATCTCCATCCAGGAGGCAGTTATCTGTCTGGCAAAACAACCAATAAAACAAAGCAACTGTCCCAGTCTGAATGTTTATGTTCCCCTTAAATGTTTACATCACCATCTGAAGCACAACCTGACGCTACATTTAGGCTCATTAAAAAATAAATTTGCCCTCTGCTCTGGCTAGCTGACCCTTCCTTTGACCCATGCCTCCAAATAAAGGTCATAACATGACTGATCAACATGACTGATCAATGTGACTGATAGACATGAC
>NC_056507.1:35311193-35314012 GCF_014905685.2 Nematolebias whitei
AAATACAGGTTCACCCATCCTGAGACTTTCTTTCTTGAAGATTCAAGTGAAAAGAACACTCTCTTTTTTATTATCATTACTATTCTACAAATGTTGATAATCAAAGTGTCTTAGTTCAAACCATTTTAGATGTTGCAGTGAACTAATCAATTTTATTAACTGAGTAATGATTTTTATTCTCATGCAGTTAGAACTCATGTTAAAAGCTGTTACAGAGTAATTATACATTTTTCTGATTTCTGCTTTTGAATGAGCAAGTGTGTGCGTTTACAAGGTTACAGTCAAACGAAAAACAAGTTGTTATGTTAAAACTGTCATGTTTTAGAATCCTCTCAGACGTAAGTAGAGATGTTTTGCACCTGTTTCCTGAAACACGCCAAAACAAAACCCTCTCGGTCTGTGAGAACATTTCTGATCTGTCTCATAACAATTCCCGCTGTCTCTAACCTCTTACGTCACAAAACCCACCCCGTCTGGTCGTTTCTGACCAATGAAAAATCCCAAAAGTGAACCGGGAAAGAGTCTTTAAAATGTCAGTACTTCCTGGTCTAGTGTGTTCTGTGGGAGTTCTGTAAACTACACGAGAGCTAAAGTTCTGATGGAGTGCTGTTGGAGTTCCTGACATGACAACAAAGCTCTTCCGAGTTCCATGGGATTATAACATTTTCCACTGAGGTGAATGTGTGTCGAACAGAGCCTCGCCATTACTTCGGACGAGTAACAGCATCCTACTGAGACGCTGAAAGGGTGCGTTAAACGGAATCTCACCTGAGACATCTCCAGGTAAAGGAGCCGATTTCATCACCTAAGTGTACTGTAAGGAAAAGCTGAAGAAAGCCGGAGAGTGTCGATTCTGGTGAACACTTAATTTCCCTCACACACCATCTTAACTCCCTCTAAACTTCTTTCATCTCTAAACTTTTCTATCAAGTAGAAATTCTTCCAGATATTTAGAAATGTCTGTGTAAAATGCTCACCCACATTCATGTGGGCAAAAGATCATAGTTGTACAGTTTTCATAAATGTCTTTGGTGCAGCAACGGAAAAATCATGGCCGTATGATTTTTCCTGATTGATTGCTTTGTTGTTATTTTCATAATTTGCCAAATTAATGTACATGTTTGATGTTAAATTTGATTCTGTAAATAAATGACCGCATTCATTTTGATGGGTCAAATCTAAATGACGTCTCACGTTTGCATTTCCTTAAATTCAATGCACATTTTATTCAGTCCAGAAAAATGAGGAACCCGCGTTAAATGATGAATATATCCCAGCATCTGTTCATCTACAAGGGCCTTGCTCATGGGCCCAGAGTGGGGCGAATGAGGGTGGGGGCAAGTGTGGGTGTTTCACCTACCCCACCCACAATTTTTGATGTTGTCGGGGCCGGGGCGTGAACTGGCGATCTTCGGATCACAGGCCCACCTCTCTAACCTCTGTGCCACCACTCCCCCGTTTCACCCTTTATCCAAGAGACTTCTTCAATCTGAGGAGCCACCAAACAAACTGACTCCCACAAACATCATACTCCATAGTGGAAAAATGGATTTCTACCTGGATTATTGAGCATGCATCAGGATGAACTTTGGTGTTTTGAACCACTTTGGTGTGACTGTCTGGAGTAGTTTACAGAGGGGGTGGGGGACCAGCGAACTGTTTTTTTTCCCACCATGGAGTGTGCTGTTTGTGGAAACCAGTTTGCTTGGTGGCTCCTCAGATTGAAGAAGTCCTTTGGATAAAATATGAAACATCTCAGCAAAAACAGAAACCATCCAGAGGACCTGACTGAACATTGTTGTATCAGACTGATACATTTCTGGATTTGGAAATTCATTAGTTTCATAATAAAAAAAATGCAACCAGGAAATGATTTGACTTGTACACCTTTCCACCTTCTCTTGACAGTATATGTGTGTTTTTGTTTGTTTGTTTGGGGGGGTTGTGGTTAGAGATGTTCCGATCGATCGGCCACTGATCATCCAGACTAAATGATATAACATGAGTAGGCTCACCTTCTGTCATCTACACACAACAGTAAACCAGGAAACCAACAAAAATAAAACTATGTCAGTGCTGGGAGAGAAAAAGACTTTACTGCACGCAGCAGCTTTACACAGAATGGTGAATCGGAACAGTCATGGTGCATTCATTAATGTATGAATCATGAAATTCTGAAAGAAAACAAGCTACAGTTAAAGAGAACTTAGTCAGCAAGCAAACTAACCACATGTAAACAATGTGGGCTTTCTAACAAGAATCATCTAAAAATCATTACAAAAAAAAAAAAATAATAATAATAATAATTCAATTACACTTAGGGGCCCCCTTGTGGCCCGGGGGCCCTAAGCAGCCGCTTATGATGCGGCTGGCCTTGTTTTGTGGCAATAAAATCAGTCTTACCTTCTTCAGGGTCAGGTACCTCCTCGTGGATTGATGCACCTGTAACAGTTCATAAAAAATGTTATTTCACACAGTAAATACATGATTCATGTTCGGTGATTACAACAAATTGTAGGTTTATTTTTGCCTACTTTTTTAAAGGAATAAAAAAATAATAATAATAAAAAAAGGAAAGACAAGTGTTTTATGGTCTTTCAAAAAAACAAAATGAATGAGTGGAAGCTCAAGGAATGCGTTAAGATGATACTTATAACATGCAAATTTTCACAATAAAACGAAGCTTCAGGAATTAAAGTAATTGCCTCTAAGTTAATTTCAGTGAATTCAGGCTTAATCACTCAAAGATGCTTTCTGCCTTCACTGGTGTTAAACTGTAGAATTTGTGACTTTAGTGCCATATATGTTCTGAAATGCCC
>NC_056507.1:35314112-35317162 GCF_014905685.2 Nematolebias whitei
CCTTTAGCAGTCGAGGGGGGACCACATCAAAGGGGGAACCAGATGGCTTCATGCTGCACATTACCTGCTCCAGAGAGGACAGAGAGATGGGCTCAAAGTGGTCAAACACAGCCACACACTGAGAAGGGATGGACAGATCATGAGCTGGTGGAGAAATGAGTGCCCGGGTGTTTGCCACTTTTTCTAAAAAGAAATGGAGGAAGTTCTCACACAGCTCAGTTGAGGCTTCCAGAGGTGAAGGCTCACTGAGGTGTAGAACTGAGTTCAGGGTGGAGAAAAGAACTCGGGGGTTGTGGGAGTTGGAGACAATTAAATCAGAAAAGAATTTACATTTGGCAGCTTTAACGGTTTTCTGATAGTGACGCCAACTCTCCCTTAACATTTGAAAAGACACCTGGAGCCTGTCCTTCCTCCACTTTCGTTCAGCTTTGCGACACTGCCGCCTAACGGCTCGCGTGACGTCATTCAGCCAAGGCTCTGATTTAAGTTTTGTTTTTCTGGTCTTAAGGGGAGCAACACGGTCCAGAACATTTAAACAGGCAGAGTTGAACTGAGAGGTTAGCTCCTCAGTGGTAAGAGACACCGAGAGCTGTTAGATCCTCTCAGAGTTAAAACCTTCATTAAAACGAGCAGCAGTGAAACGGTTAATGGAACGCGTACGTGCAGGAACGCGCGTCTTAGCAGTATGACAAGGGGGGGTGAAGTCAAACAATACAGGCATGTGATCTGAAAAAACATTGTCACCGATTTTCAAATTAGAAACAGAGACATCGCGTGTTAAAACGAGGTCCAGCGTGTGACCATGTTCTTGGGTGGGGCCGCTCACCTGCTGAGCTAAGCCAAAAGAGTCCAATAAATCCAGAAAGTCCTTCACTAAGGGCTTCTCCTGACAACACACATGCAAATTAAAGTCACCAATAAACAAAAAGTGAGTGTATCTCTGTGTGATATCAGCCAAAAAGTCAGAGAATTCATTTATGAAGTCCTTAGAACGAGGTGGGCGGTAGATGAGCGCACACAGGACTGGAGGAGAGTGTCCAAGTTCAAAGGCGCTCAGCTCGAAGCTGGCGCGGGACACCGGGATGGACAACTGTTTACACGCAAAGTTTGCCTTAAAAACTGTTAATAATCCCCCCCCGCGCTGACCTGATGGCCGCGGGGCATTGAAACATATACAGTCCGGAGGAAGTAGTTCCACCAATGCGCTGGACTCACCATCAGAAATCCATGATTCTGTGACGAACAGAAAATCCAACTCCTCATCTTTAAAAAAGTCATTGAGGATAAACGTCTTGTTGGAAACAGACCTTGCGTTGATTAAACACATCCTGATATTGTCCAACACAGGCACAGCCGTGGAGGGAGACGCGCGCGCCAGCGGGCGCAGGTTATGAAGAACAGCTCCTCCTGGTCTGCAGGTGCGGCGCACAGGTAAACAACTCCAGGTGTTTCCATGGACTGAGCGCGCGGGCAGCTGGCCAGCAGCCGGGCCCCGGGAGCACCACGGGTCAGAGAGGAGATGATCAGATCCAGAGCGAGTCCTGTTAGAATAATCCACACTTTGCCTCAGTTTCACCAAAATCCCTGCACGCTTCCCACGACGTCTGCGACGTTTCCTCCATGGAGAAAGGCCAGGGTCACGCAGAAGGAACGCAGGAATCTCAGATAGGACCGGTGGGGGAGAGTGCTGGCTGCTGTTCAAAAACTCCGCGGGAATTTCAGCAAAAGTACGGAGCTCCAAAAGTGCCCGACGATCATACTGAAAATATGACTCGGCACACTGCACAAACCATTGTAAAAATAACAAAAATAAAATACAAGCAGAGAGCGAGAGACGGGCAGCCCTACACACCGGCGCCATCTTGGATCTGGACACATGTATGAGTTAGAGGTGAAAAAAAATCCTATCAGACTTTTTTTTTCCTGCCTGAGGAAAAAAAAAAAAAACCCTAATATTGAAAAAACACCTCGCACAAACAAGCACATACTTATGTAGACAATCTTCAGACGGGGGAGACGATAGCAGTCAGCAATGTTCATAGATGCTCTCGAGGTCACTGTAAGAGTTCTGATAAGGATGGAATAATCAGTCAATGTCCTCCGGTGAGATCCATAAACATTCTCGAGGCATGTCGCGGAATGGCCAAGAATAACGTCTATGAGAATCCAAGAGTCCTGAAATGATGACACAAGTTTATTCAGCTGTTTTCATCTGGTTATCAGTTGGACATTCTTCAGGGGGGGGGGGGGGGGTGAGCATCAGATCACATGTTCTCCAGGCAAATTCAGATAAGATGGCCTTCCAGGCCAGCCAGGGGAGTCAAATTCAGATAAACACACAGTTGTTTTGGGGACAGGCAGAACTTAATGACATCAACCTTGAGTCTGTGTTGGTCAACTCGGTTCCGAAATGTCCAAATTACATGGCCACACCAATGGAACGTGACTGAGTAAAATCCCCAAGATCTGATCCATTCAGCCCAAAGCATTTGAGTCCGGGTACACGAGACATGAACCAAGCCATCATAAAGGCAAGCAGCATGATCGGGTCCAAATTTGCTGCCGACGACTTCCTTGATTGTAGATAAAACCAGCAACCAGCCAAATCCAAAAAGCAGGAACCAGTTATTGTAAATCCAGTTAAAAATACGTTCTTAAAATCCACAGATGGCAGCAGAGATAGACACATCATCAAGTCTGCCAGTCGATGAGATATCCAGCTGCGTGTGTGCCAACAGGGCAAATTGACTTACCTAAAGCCTGTCTTCTCTTGAAGAAATGTTGTAAATTGAGTTGAGGGACCAACTGGTCAAAACAGTCCATAATTATGGTTCAGAAGAAATGCAAGAGAGTCTCACAGCAGTTTCACAGACAGACAGAGCAGCAAAGCAAAGCGGAGAGGGAGGGGAGAAGCATCCGATCTCGGCGAGAGCAAGTGATCTATCTATCTATCTATCTATCTATCTATCTATCTATCTATCTATCTATCTATCTATCTATCTATCTATCTATCTATCTATCTATCTATCTATCTATCTATCTATCTATCT
>NC_056507.1:35317262-35322462 GCF_014905685.2 Nematolebias whitei
CAATCAGCCTAACATGCATGTTTTTGGTCTGTGGGAGGAAACCGGAGCACCCGGAGAAAACCCACGCATGCACGGAGAGAACATGCAAACTCCACCCAGAAAGGCCCCCGGACCGGGGTTTGAACCTGCACAACTTAACTTAGAAATATGTTTTCATTGGGCGTCATGTGGCGCAGTTGGTAGAGCTGCCACCTCTCAGCAAGAAGGTCACCAAATCAAATCTAAGCCAGGGGGCCATTATGGTTGAAGTTTGCATGTTCTCTCCAGGCTGCGTGGGTTTTCTCCTGGTTCTCCGGTTTCCTCCCACAGATCAAAAACATGCATGTTTTCAGGTCTCTCTTGTAAATGAATCCCTAAGGCTCAACGGGACTAACCCATAGAAACAAAGGTTGAATGTTAGGCTGATGCCCTGTGATGGACTTGCGACCCGTCCAGGGTGTACCCGCCCCTCGAACAGTGATTGCTGGGCATTGGCAACGGCGAACCCCATGACCCAAAATGGAAGAAGCGGGTAAAACGATAATGGATGGATGAATGTTAGGCTGATTGGTAACTCTAAATTGTCTCTAGGTTTGAGTGAGAGAGTGACTGGTTGTTTGTCTTGTTTGTCTCTCTGTGTCCCCGTGATGGATTGGAGACCTGTTCAGGGTGTCCCCCATTTCTCGCACAGTGACTGCTGGACATGGGCACCAGTGACCCCCTTGACCTGAAAAGGAAGAAGTGAGGAAAGATAATGGATGGATGGATGGATGGATGGATGGATGGATGGATGGATGGATGGAGGGGTATGTTTTCATTGGTTTGTGGTAATTTGAATGAATAGATTTGTAGGTTAACTCTTCTACTTGTTTAACATTATCGGTACTTTGAAATGGTGACTGGTTGTATATAACATATTTACACAATGTTACTTTTTACTGACATATAAAATCAAAAAAAAGATTTGACAACACAGTCAATGTACCACTAAATGTAGCATGCTTTTAAAGAGTTATTTGTTCAATTAGCTTTGTAGAGCTCTAGTAGAGTGCTGTATGAATGGGTAAATGAGGACAGATTGTAGTGTAAAGAGCGTTGAGTATCTCGATAAGATAGAAAGACGCCATATAAGTACAGTCCATTTACCATTTACCATTTATTGTTTGCTTGCCAAAAATCAACAGCAACATTGTATAAAATCAGGTAATAGATTGTGTTTTTTGTATTTTTGTCTTTTAGCAAATTATCTCATGAAATATCGGAGATATTTTATTGACACCCCAAATCTATGACTGATTACTTTTTGAAGTCAACACAGTTCAAGTTGGCTGCCACAGCTAATTAAATTTAGCAAATGCAAATATCATCATAACTCTGTCATCTATACATATTCTGAACCACAAATGTGTGTGGTGGTAGTTGAGAGTGAATCCCAACACATAATGTGGGTCCTAACGGACTATGTGAGATTGTTGTTCAAAACGTTGGCATGCAAGGAGGCAGATTATATATACATTCCTTCTTGCAATGCTACTTGAACTTGTTTAAAAAACAAATCTCTGTGTTTTAGGAGGATTTAGTTGAAGATTGAAATGATAACTGCATTTATTTGTGATTGACAGTTGGTTGTTATTTCAAAGCTCTTTTGTTCTGTATAGATTCAGGCACCCTGAAGACATTTTACTTTTATAATTCTTATCGACACACGCACTCACACTGTGCACAGTAAAGCAGATCTGCTCTGCTCACCCTCCCTCGTGTTCATGGATTAACTGGGTACCCTAGATGAGGTTTGACAAAGTGCCGGCTCAGGGCCACAGTGGCTTTCCTTGTGCCTGATAATAATTGATGGATGACTGCGGTGCAGGACACCGACAGCCTGGTTGCCTGGCCTTTACCCTCTGCCAGCTCAACCCTTACATGTGTGAAATAGCCAATTACTCTGACGCCTATTGAAAGTAATAGACTGATGAGCAAATGGCTATTGTGGGACGTTAGAGAACATTGTAGATGAAGGAAGAATCGGCTGAAGTTCTGCCACAAACAGCTGCCACTGCATCAGCTGGTACTGCTGTCAGATGAACATGAAAAGTAAGGGTCAGCTTAGTGTTTTCCCCCTAAAAACCACGGCGTCCCCATGCTGTATTGACTGTAACTTTATGATCCATGATACAGTCGTGTTATACAAGAACTAATTCACAGAAATAAATCCTCCAGTTAGAAGCTGTTAAATGGATAATGGAAACAGCAGCATCCATACATTCCCAGAGCAGCATTAAACAGCATTTTTACTGGGGTATGGAAAGTTGTATACTGCGTGTCAGGCTAATGCCAGCCAGCCATAGAATATTGACAGAACCATCCATCTTTATAAAAGATGGTCAACAAATCCAATCTATTTTCTGAAATTGCATTATCTGAAGCAATATATGGCCGGTTCTAAATATGTGCAAGTCGGTGTATATGAGGAAGCGCCAATAAAGTATCTGGAATAAAAACAGGAGAGCAGTCCCTCTTTATAAGTGGACAGGTTATTTAAACACGCTGCTAATGTCTTGGTTTACTTGCTGACATGTCTAGACGTATTTCTTCAGAATATTCTGTGTAATTCTCACTCACCATCACGCTGTGTCACCTTCATATCAACTCAACTCCTCACAATCAAATCTACCCGTCCATCAGTCCAACTCCTGCTTGCCTCACATTCTTCTTCTCTTCCTTTTGTTTACTCTCACTCCCTGCAGTTTGCTCCCATCTATTGTTTGCTCTGCAGCAGCTTTTAGTCCCCTACTTCTCAGCTGAAGCAAAAACATTTTTAGACATCTACTTTAAAAGGAGACACAGCTTCTTCTCTGTGTAACTGGAGTAATTAAAATCCAGGTACACTCTGTAATCTATTGATGCGTCGGATGGGAGCAAAAGGCATTGGCACTAGATATAAATGTAATACCAGCTCCATTGTTGTTTTTAAGTTGATTTCTCTTTCAGATATAATAAAACAAACTCTTTACTGTGAATATCTCAGCACAACAGCTCTATTGTTTCTTAGCTTCTCGTTTTCTTCAGGTCAGATAGGGCTGAGCAAGATGTGCACTCAATAAAACATGGTTTATTATTTAATGGTACACATGCACAAGCGAGTGAAGGCATTCCAAGTCTAATTCAATCATAAGCACCAAGCACTGTTACCTCCACTTAAGAGTTCAAAGATAAACTTGCCCTTGGCGTCAGCCTGTCCCATGTGCACGCTTGGTCCTCCTCTGTCTTATACAGGCCATTAGTAATAAATATTGTGTAATGAGCCATTAACCGCTTCAGTGGAATTCCTAATGTTTAAGATGTTCTAAAACATTATGACATTTGTATATTTTTAAATTTGCTATTTTATTTAGCCTGTTAACTGTCATTGCTTAAAGTCCTTGTTCACACTAACGTGAACATTTTGCAAAACACATTTTCTTTTACGGTTGCACTTCTGATCCACATCCAAATGACGTTTGTTGTGAGGAGAACTTAGACTTTGGACAAGTGCATGCAAAGTGGAGATGTGAACTCAGTTTTTTTTTGTGTATTCATGCAGACCTTAAAGTTTTTGAAAAACAATGACCTAGAGGCCTTTCACATACATACTGTATGTCTGTTTTTTATTTGTGTATAGAAATCACTACACTAGAGCAAATTGGACCATTTTTAATGGCTGCCTTGTTTTATTTTGATCCTGTTGTTAAACTTTGATTATGCGCTTAAAGTTTTTTTTTATTAGGGAGAAACAGTATCGAAGAAAACATGAACGTCATTTGCTTCAGAAAAATCTTTTGCCTAGAATGTGCATTCTTTGTATTTTTGTTACGTGGTAAATGTCATGATCATGGGGCTTTTCTGTTGGGTTTGAATTATTTTTTTATAAATGTGTTAAGTTTCTTGACCATGTTCTTCGTTTTATTTAGAGATTTCTTGTGTTCAGTAGATTTTCTGTTTCTTTCTTGTCTCATTGGTCTTTGTTTTGCCCTCAGTTTTACCAGCTTTCAGTTCACACCTGCACTCCATCTGCTCATCAGCTCAGGTGTTTGTCACTAATCACCCCTCCCAGCATACAAGTCTACTTCTCAGTCCCTGTAATTCAATGTGAGATCATATAGTTTGCAACCTGGTTTCTTGTTCCCAATGTTTTTCTTTTTGGTTGTTGTTGTTGTTGTTTTGTTTTTGTTGATTTTTGTCTCTGATTATTTTTGCAATATCTATTTGCTGCTTACTAAGGATTTTATTTCATTTAACGTTTTCTGCAACTCCGAAGAATCTTCATTGTTGATTGCATCTTGGGGTCTCAACATGGCAGTAAATGTGGAATTTTTTTTATCACTCAGAGCAGGGGTAATCTCACATTTTTGTCTGTCTTTGTGTGTAAGCTATTTTTTTCCCTATATTAAAGCAAAGTATAATCTAAAAAGATAGAGTTGTATCGTTTAGACCTATTTAGCTTTATTCAATTGAATAATCTGTTATGAATGCTGTGGCACAGTGGTACAGTTGGTAGAGCTGCTGCCACTCAGCGAGAAGGTTGCCGGTTCAAATCCTGGCCGGGAACATTTCTGGGTGAGCATAAAATTTGGTATTTCTGGGCGGAGTTTGCATGTTCTCTTCGTGCATGCGTGGGTTTTCTTCAGGTACTCCAATTTCTCCCACAGACCAAAAACATGCATGTTAGTCTGATCGGTAACTCTAAATTGTCTCTAAGTGTGAGTGAGAGAGTGAATGGTTGTTAGTCTCGTTTGTCTCTATGTGTCCCTGTGATGGACTGCAGACCTGTCCAGGGTGTCCCCCACCTCTCATATAGTGACTGCTGGATATGGACACAACAACCCCTGTGACCTGAAAACGAAGAAGTGAGTTTTTTTTTTTCATTCATTCAACCTTTATTTAAACAGATAAATCACATTTAGCTTCAAAGACTAATTTACAAGTGAGACCTGTCTGGACAGACAAAAACAGTGGTTAACCATACCATACCATACCAATTTATTTATATAGCACTTAAAACAGCAACAAGGCCAACCAAAGTGCTGTACAAAAGAACCAAACATGCACAGCAGACAGGAAAACATAAAATAGAAATACATATACAAATAGCAGCAGAAGCTAACTAAAATGGCCAACAGAGTAGAGAACAGACCGGGCCAAAACAAATCACACCGTGTTAAAGGCAAGCGAATAGAAGTGGGTC
>NC_056507.1:35322562-35328135 GCF_014905685.2 Nematolebias whitei
GTTTTGACCTTAGGCTTAGTCGTGACATCAGATTAAGTTCACTACAGTCCCCCCTTTGGAAATCATCACCTGTCCATGGGGATGAATTCCAACTATGAACTTACGCCTTCGATTGTCCTTGAAGCTTGATGTAATCCAGCAAAGAAACAAGAGTCAAGAGTAATCCAGCAAGGAAAACAAAAGTCAAAAGTAATCCAGCAAGGAAAACAAAGTCAAGGTAATTCCACAATGTTCTCGGTAATTCCATTGTGTTGATTATAATTCCATATCGTCTCGATAATTCCATTGTAGCAATGCTTTAACCCCTTGGAAACAGAGTCTGTAATCCATTGGAAAAAGTCATATAATCCACAACGGTAAATCCACAACGATTGGAAGTGTTGATTAATCAGCATACAGAGGGGTACCCTTGGATTGAACTGAAGATGCGGCCACTGGATGAAGAGTGGAGACCAACGTCAGGATTGCAGGTCGCCTCCAGCGAAGGTTGTCTCCAGCGACGTCCAGCCTGTGCCGTTCTGGTTCAATGTGTCATGCAATTATGTGGTTTAAGGTGGGCTTATGAAGGGGATTTTACATAAGGCCTTAAACTATATGCACCTGGTGTGTAAGCTATTATGGTTGGGAACAGCTACAACTACCAGTTAAGGGGTGGAGCATGCTGAAAAGGGGTAACTACAGGGGTTTATACCTATAGAAAAGGGCTCCAAACTATTTTTCCATTTCTAACTTGGTTTAAGTTAGCTTTACATGGTAAAATATAGTTTGGTTCAAATGTCTGTTGTCTTTTAGACGAACGACTTGAGATTGGGTGTTTGGTTTCCCCATAAATGTTTTGGAAGTCTATGGCGAGACTTATCAAAAAGAATTAGCTATCCCCCCGAATAGAATTGTTCGAGTAGGTTCGGCTTAAGCGTTGTGAGATCAATGTAGATTATGGTACTCAAGGTAGCAATAATATACATTGACTCCGCAAAGATTGCAATTTAACGAATGAACTGCATGTTGGCATGGTCAAAGGCCTCTTAGTCTCTAACTTAACTACACAACAAAATTCATTCTTGCCTGGGGTGTTCAAAAACAATACCAAAAACCAATTAAACGATGTCTCAACATCGACAAAAACAGTGACTAGCAACCAGTTAACAACGTTTCAACATCGACAAAAGCAGTGATTAAGCAACTAGGAAACAACGTTTCGGTGCGCCACTCACTCTGAATGTCAGATTTGATCATGTTATCGCGTCTGGTAGCATTATCCTAACTGGCGTCACCCCCCTTCGGTCATGGGAGACCGCGAACACGGGTGAGGACGTCGCTCCATGAGCTAAAGTTAGGTTGTCCTTGAGTAGTTTTAACTGTTTGCGCAGCTGAAAGAGGACTTTTAGGTCTGGATCGGAATCCAGTTTGACTTTCGATGGAGTGTATTTGTCTGGGTCAGTCAGATACAGTATCATCGATTTAATTGCAGGACCATCCAACTTCTGAAGTTGGATGATGTCTGGGTCAGTTGACAATGACTTTTCATATTTTAAACGAACTAGGCTTAGTTTGTCTCTTTCTTCATCAGATGTCAGAGTGTCGGCTTGAGCGACCACCTGTTCTATCTGTGATGAGACTGATGAGGGTTCTTGCTCCTTGGGGAGCTCCAACGAATCCTTTTTTGAGTCGTCGGACCTGTCTATGGGCAAGGCACCATAGGTTTGCGGTCCGTGGTCGACGTCATTGGTTGAGAAAAGAGCGATGGCCTGTGATGGTTTCGTGAAACATCCTGGCCCAGCTTCTTGACTCGGTACCAGGTTATCTGGGAGTCCTCCCAGAACTGGAATGCCTAGTTCAAAATCATGAAAATCAGGTTCTAAGTTTTCAGTTTGCGATGACTCATCATCGTTTGTGTGTGAGTTTATTCCCCCTTCGTCCGATGAGGGGTTGTTGGAGGCAGCAACAGCAATGTCTTGGTGTGTTTCACCGACATCTGTAATGTTGTCATTTGCGCATTCAGAGTTAGTAGCGATCGCATCACTACATTGTGCTCCTGGTTGGGTTCCCATTTCAGCGTGTATCAAAGTGTCTAAAAACCTTTGCATTTCCTCTGTCTCTTCCGAGCTCAGAGGTTTAGGGCCTTGTTCCTGGGACCTTTGTGATTTTATCGCCTCGGGACGTTTCGTCCGAGGTGGGGGAGGGTTAGGTACGTCTTTTGGGGGTTCCTCTTCGGATTTCCCCTGATAATATGGATCCTCTTGGATCCCATATCCTTGCGTCCTACGCATGCCCCATATACGATAATCACGTTCATCCTCTGAAAGAGGAGCATTTTTGTCCCAGCGTACACCTTCATCACGTGGTTTGTTAGTCTGAAAATACTGCCTTTTCTCGTCTGTTTTAGGAGGAGGTGGCGTCGCACGCCTTCCTTCCATTTCTAGGGAGTGGGGTTTAACCTTTATACCAGGAAACACCTCTATGGGCGTCTTAGCATGAGAACGTACCTCAAACACATTCACTGCACACTGTTTAATCTCATTTATGGATTTTTCTCTGAAATTTGCCATAATTTGTACTGACATGCGTATGTCAGTGTGGAGATTTTTGCTGAAAACAAATTTAAAATTTTCTTCTTCCTCCATTCCGGTTTCATTTCTGTAACCAAAATAAGCTTGGAAGATTCTTTTGTAATAGATCTTTGGATGTTCATTCTTGCCCTGCTTGACCTTGTCAGCGGCTGGGAAACCAGCAGGTCCCGTGCAGGAGTCGTACTCTTTGATCAAAGCTTCACACAGAAGGTTGTAATCCCTTCTCGTTGCACCTGGTAGACGCACGATGAAGGCGAACACCTCTCTGTCCGAAGTGTGTATTATCAGATTGATCTTATCTTCAACCGTAGCATTAGGATAATCCTTCAATCTGAATTCGAGATCTTTCAGGTACGCTTTTGTTCCAGATGAGCCCATCTGTCCAGGAACAAAGCGTTGTACATATTTTGAGAGTTTTAGCAGAACATCCAATGAAAGACAAAGTTTCCATGCACTCCGTTGCATGTTTTGTGGAGGAGACCTGTTCAGGTCTGTTCCTACCACTTTAGGTGAGGGTGGATTACGAGCAGGAGGTACAACAACGTCCTTCTGAGGTGTATGTGGGTGACCTGGCCTCTGTCCACGGTCTTCTCTGAGTTCCAGACAAACTCGCCCCACGTCAGAACTTTTATTTGTTGCTGCTCTTAGCTTCTCCTCACAAGCCCTTAAGCGTTCCTGTGATGTATAATAATCACTTTCGAAACGCATATGTAGCTGTTGTAAATTATGTTTATCTGTTCTGCATTCTTCCAGCTTTTTGTAGTTTGGCATTGTAATTTCTGTAGAGGTCACACTTTCTGCGACCACCTTCAGATTGTCCAATAACTCTTTTGGGTTCATGCTCTCCGCCTGCTTGATCTGTGGATGTAAGGAATCTGTCAGAAGCGCTAACGCATTCTGTAAGCAGTCCCTTATCCCATAAGCATCAAAATCTTTTTCTAACACACCTGTCATGTTTTTCACTGTGTAGCACTTTATCTGTTTAAAACAGTTGCAAGCTTCAGATATTTTACAGGTAAATATTTGTATTCGAGTCAATGAGTTTTCACACTATTTTAGCTGTTTGGGTTTACACAAAAGTACTGTTATAAGTCAACTTATTCAAATGTGGGTACCTTTCTGTAGGTTTTACCCCAATTCATGAATATTTAAGTAAATGCTCTCGGCAGTGTTACTTTTATGTGCTTATTTTTCAACAGTTACCAGTTACCAAGCTCTTTTTAGTGTATTTTACTCTAAAGCACTGAATTTTTAATAAAACCTGCACTTTTTCTAAAAAGTCTCACAGCAAATCAGTTTAAAGCGTTTTTTAAACCGTTCTGTTCCAGAAATTTGCTATTTTAACAGTTACTCATAGAAGCAAGTGGTGAAAAGAAAAAGAAAAGTTGATGATGTATCAGGATTAATCAGTCCTTCCTCAGAAAAACTGTTATTCCTGTTCTCCTGTCTCATCCCCTATTTAAAATTAAATAGGAAGATTTATTTTTTAGGTGGCAACTTAAACAGAAAAGTTTCTTTTTCCTGATAAGTTTACTCTTATTTAGTGATCTAGCAATTAAACGTGTATTATCTCTCCAGCAAATGAGTAAACTGTTCAACTCTGTGAATATTTGAACCGTATCTTTTAAAAAGTTTCTAATTTTTTATTTTGTACCTTTTTCTTAAGGAATTACCAGTGAATAAAAATGTGTTGGTAAATGCTTCTCTGCATAAATACCTTTTTTACTTTTTAAATGCAAGATAACAGTGATTATTCAGCTTTGAGGAACGTTTATTAACTCAAAAATGCCTTACAGAAAAATAAAAACGTTTAATTTCACTCTTTAAACCTAAAACTGAAGTGAAACCGTGATTTAAAGTTTCTCCAGGAGGGTGCAGTGTTTAGCTTTCTACCAGCAGGAGTCTATGACGACTCCTGTGACGTTCGGTTGACATCCTGTTGTTAGCCGCTTAGCTTAAAGTTAGCTTCGGCTAAACTCGGTTAAAATCAACGTTTCTGAACGAATTTAAGCGTAAACGTGGCGTTGTTTCAACAAGCACGACTTCTTAGCATGAAACATGAGTTTTTAGCATGAAACATGAGTTTTTGGGACTCTTGGCAGCTTTATTTAGTGATTTTAAGCGTAGTGAAGGCTCCGGTCGCAACTTTACATCTGACATGGAGGAAGTGACGTGACACGTCACTCATCCGGTCGTTAGCTGTTAGCTTAAAATTAGTATCGCTAGCGTTGTTCAAAAACATAATTTAATGACGGATTTTAAACCCTAACGTGGCAAAATTTCAGCGAGTATGCTTCGAAGAACCTAACCAGCGTGTCAAAATACAATTTAAAGCTCTTTTCAGCGTTAAAAAGCAGATTTTATTTCCCTATGAAAACGAGTTTCATTTCCGGGTCACTGACTGACACGTCTCTCATCCAATGAGAGCGTTCCACGGCAGCAAATCCAACCAATCACTAAGCATTTCAGCAACTAGCATGATAGATTAGCATGAAATGAGTTCGTCAACTTTTCGTCTTTTAAACTGTCAAAATGCACTTTTTCTGTTAAAAATGTAACGAATCAACTCTGAGCTGTACGGAGTCTGCTACTCCGGTCTCAAAAACGTCTTTCTAGCTATTTAAACAACTCGTCCGAACCTTTTTCAGAACCGAGCCGGTCCAGAACCGCATCTGGACCGTCTTTAAACAGAATAGAGCGTTTCCACAACCCATCTTTTAGTTACCATAACAGGCGTACAATTTCAGCTTTCACACGACATATGACACTTTTTCAGCTTTCATAACATCGCCAGCGTAATATAGCGTAAACATGCAGAGCCAAGCTCTAAGCGCGCAGCTCCAGCACGCTGCGTAAACATGCAATGTTTTGACTGCTACTTTCCACATGCCAACATGTAAAATCAACCTTTACACGAATACACAGTCATTTATGATCCCCGTATGGGCCACCAAAATGTAGATGAACAGATGCTCAGATATATTCATCAATTAACACGGATTC
>NC_056507.1:35328235-35330284 GCF_014905685.2 Nematolebias whitei
AAAAACCAAAGGGATGCTTTTTTCAAATAGGAAGTTGGTCCCAGCAGTTCTTCCTCCGATTTTATCCTCAAATGGTGTCCCCATTGAGTTTGTTGATTCCTATAAATATTTGGGTATCTTGGTCGACTCACATCTTTCTTTTAAGCTCCATGTGGAAAACTTGGTAAAGAAACTGAAAATTAAACTGGGTTTCTTTTTCAGAAACAGATCCTGTCTAACCCTGAATGCTAGAAAACGCCTTGTATCTGTGACTTTCCTTCCCTCAATTGATTTTGGTGATATTATTTACATGAACGCTCCTACAAGAACCCTGCAGATGTTGGATGCTGTCTATCATGGTGCACTAAGATTCATAACTGGCTGTGATTATCGTACCCACCACTGCACCCTGTATTCACTGGTTAACTGGACATCATTAACTTCACGCAGACTCTCTCACTGGTACATTTTCATCTTTAAATCACTTCTTGGTCTGCTGCCTTCATACATCTCCTCCTTCATGTCTCTGCGTGAGTGCAGCTACGGAGTGCGCTCTCAGGACATTATTACCTGCAGTGTTCCCTCAGTGAGGACTGAACTAGGCAAAAGGGCCTTCTCCTACTCCGCTCCTGTTTCCTGGAATATCTTACAAAAAGATTTGAAGCTCTCGACCTTGACCTCTCTAAGTGGCTTTAAGAATCTGTTGGACTCCTGGCAGGGTCCAATGCTGACATGTTCCTGTTTTTAGTTTTATACATTTGTCTTGGAATCTAGCTGTTTTTTTGGTTTTGTTACCTTTTTCCTTTTAGCCATCCTATTTGTTAAAAAAAAAAAAAAAAAAAAAAAAAACTGTAGTATGAGTTTTTATAACTGCTTATTGTTGTTGTTGTTGTCCATTGTTGTCATCTTTCTTTGTTGAAATCAGGTCTCTCTTGTAAATGAGTCCTCGAGGCTCAATGGGATTTACCTGTATAAATAAAGGTTGATTGATAAACAGGAAGTACCACATGTTCATCTGTAAAGGTAAATCCGCCATTTTTGTCATAATTACATTGCATGCTTAATGGTTAAATTAATGGTCAATGCTTATAGCTAGTTGTGCTTTGTTTTGTGTGTTTTATATGTAGATACTGTATATGTTATAACTTCTGGTTGCACAAGTTAGTCTTTGTTATGATCAGTTAACAATAAAATGATTTTGTATAAAGCGTTTATTAGGTTGTGTAATGTAAAGTGGAGAGCTACCTCTGTAGCGTCTTAGCTAGCACATCTGTATTGCACGCAGCTAGCTTAGCGTTACTTCTTGTTGTGCCATTAACTCTAAAATAGTTATTGAATCAAGTGTTTACTTAAGTAGGTAAATGTAGATGCTTAACAACCCATTAAAATAAACCAGAACACAGGAAATGGCATCTACTTTATTCAAAATTATCTGGGGGAGGACACCAAGTTTCCCACCACCACAACCACCATTAACACCCCCCCCCCCACACACACACACACACACACACATTATGAATGCTTCTGACACAAATGACCACCATGTTGTTCAAGCCGAGAGCCATTGTCAGCCCTGGAGGTTAAGCACCACCAAAGGTCAGATTCTAGAATAAGCCCTGCTCATGATTACAAGTCCGTGGCACTGATCACCAAGCTACTGCAGCCCCGGTAATGCAGTCTATATATTTTTTATTTATTTTTAGTTTCTTTTCCTGTCTGCTCTGCCACAGGGATGGCTGATGGATATTAGCTAGAAGTCTGATACATTGCATCTCAACTCTATTCCGATCAAGGGAATTAGTTTATGGAATGGCTTGGATAATGATATCAAAAAGGAGAATTCATTAGTTGTATTTAAAAAAAAGATTAAGAATGTATTGATGATGAAATATATTTAAGTTGGATAATGGTATGGAATTATAATGAATTGTGATAAGTTTTATGGTTGGTTGTATTATGTATTGTTCGAATAGATTGTTTTGAATTGATATTGTTTAGAAGGGGCAGAAATGATAAGAATTCTTTCTTCTTCTGCTGCCTTTCATTTTATATGTATCTTATTTTATTTGT
>NC_056507.1:35330384-35355534 GCF_014905685.2 Nematolebias whitei
TTCTTTTTTTATTTTTTATATTGGAACAACTTCTATTCAAATACTGATTACTGTAAGATTATGAAAACCCAAGCAACATAATTTCTCACTAAGGCTATACAGCCCCAAATAATGACATGACTGCATCTATACTTCACCTCTTCATCCAGTCTGCCATGGAGTTGATCCATCTCTGGAGGGAAAGTCGTTCTTCTGGCCCGATAGAGTCTGAGGAGTCTGGGTGTGTGTTCATTCTGCTCTGAAGCTGTCCATCCTTGTTGGTGATAAGATGGAACTCTTCCTTGACCTGTTTAAAATGCAAATACCAGTTTGATTTATGATTTATAGTAAGTAAAATTGAAACATAAATGTCATAAACATATTCAATACTGCCATTTCATTTTTATCAATGACTATGAGCACTTGATCAGCTCCTTACCTCTGCCTCAGTAAATAATGAAGGCCACCGCTCCAAAAGTGCGTAAGCAGTCTGAATGTATGACCAGTGAGTTCCTCTGTGATAAAGAGTGTTTCAGCTTCAGTGGCATGGGTGAATTTACAGAACTGACACTGTGTTCATTTCATTCTAAAAAGACAGAGAGTAATTTGTTGGAAATGAGCTAAACAGGGAATAAACATTCCAAACATTTAAGCCTATTTAAAGAGTATGTTGTACTCTTTAGGTCAAATTTAACACATTCTCTCATATAAAATGTAAAAAAAAAAAAAAAATTAACATACTTTACACGGCAACAACAACAAATGGCTGTTGCAAATATATTCTTTGCTCACTAAAATAGTACAGTCACAAAGGACATTTTTCAAACAACAAGTGACCAAGTTATATAAAACACAAATAAAAAAAAAAAGCCTTACCTACACACAAGCTGCCGCTGGTCCTGGTTGTAGTTGTGTCTCCAGACCCTCCACAAAATGTCAATTTTTTTGATAGTCTGGTCCAGGCCTGAATAAATCTTCTGTCTGGACCAGGTGTTTTGCTTGTTTCTGACCGCCTGTAATCTGAGGAGTGAAAAGTTGTCTGACTGCTAAATCATAAAAATGCAACAGTTCATTCATAAATGTGCATTTCTTATGTTACAACCTGGTTAGCTAAAATAAGTGACTTAGCAATCATAGGTTTCCAGTAATAATTCCCCCCAATAATTGTATATTAGGGATGTGTTTACCCTAATGTACAATTATTTATTCTTAAAAGAGATTCCAACACTATTTAAATTATTTAAACAAGAGTAAAAGTTACCTCTGCGAGCTCCGTGTCCGAGTAGCACACTGCAGTCTCGAATTCAAAAGCCAACTCCAAAAGTTGGCTTTCCCACATTTTACAACAAAAACATGAAAGTTAGCAGAACTTTCTTCTGTAGCAATGACCTACAACTTAGAGATATAAGTACTGACAACTCACAAAATGATGTTTAGGATTACAACTGCCTTGGTTTTTCGGAACAACTTAAATTATTGTCCCCAAATGTCACACTTAGTTTTTCAAGTTTTTTCAACTGAAAATAGTTTTTCATCCCAAAAAAACGAAGTTGGATTTATTACAGTGTAGGACGGAAGCTTTATGTGCGAGGGAACTCCTCACACACCACCACCATCATCATCATCACACGTCCTGCAGCTCAGTCTGAACTGCGCAGATCGCTCAGACTTCAGTCCTGTCCTGCAGACAAGCCTTCGGACATGTAAAGTGACTCTGTCCTGAACTCAGGAAGTCCCCTGCGCGCTGCGCCGACTGCGCTCCTCTCAAAGTTTAGACCCAGTGGTGATGGAGAGGCAGCGAGAACCCAGGTCGGGTCAGAGAGTCTGTCAGGAGGGATGCGCTCTGCCTCTGCTGTCCGCTGACGCGCACAGCTGCGTGGAGGCGCTCCGGGCGCGCACAGCCGCGCTGGAGGAGAGGCGCGCAGCTTTGGAGCGGGGAGCACGCATGGACAGGCTCAGGTGGAGGAGGACGGAGGGGACCCTGTTGGCGCAGGTGACAACACTTCAGCACGAAGCTCAGCTCGCTGCCCTCGAGTACCAAAGGAGACTGGACCAGTACTTAGTGCACGTCCAGAGCATCACACAACAGATCGTTGGCTACTGCCAGGTGAGAGCCTTGCTGGCCATGACTGGACTCAGAGTCGATGATCAAAAAGATAAAGTGCTCTGTTTGTTTGCTCAGGGTGAAGTCATGGAGAGCCAGACATCAGATGAAACATGTCCTGAAGGAGAGCTGCAGAAAACTACTGAAGCACCTCAGGTCAGGAGAAACACGTTCCCAGCTGTTCTCTCTGTGCGATTCTTCTTTTTTCTGTTCGTCCTAACAGTTGTGCAGACTTCAGTAATTCTGAATGTGCTTTGAATGTGAGGTAAAATCCCCACAGACTGCAGCAGAGTCCTGTGATCTCCTGCCATTATTTGGCTCCTGTTGTTGTTGGAGCAGGCGTTTAAAAGGTTTTCTGTTTCTTGTGAACTGGCTTCTTTCTGCAGTGTTTTTAAATCCTAGCTTTAATGTAAATGTTGACTTATGGATCCCAGTCTGACTGACAGATGCTTAGGTAATCGCCCTTCACACCCTCCTGTTTATCCTTTTTTGAGCTGGTCTTTCATTTCCCACAGCAAAGTCTTTATTGTTTCAGAAATATAAAGCAATTATTGACAATTCCTTCTGTAAGTAAATATTACAACAGAACTTCTTTACAATGTGAACAAAAAGAGGTTTGGGACACATTCCAATTTTTGTCAAGGGGTCTGTTTAGGTGATTTTAGCCTTTGTTTTTCTCTTTTTTATGACCCAATAGATGATTCTGTGGTGCTTTTGCAACTTTCTGTTACCGTTGTCTGCTGGAGATCTCTGGTTTTGAAGTATTTAAGACCTGAACATTATATTTATCATAAAAGGTGGGTGGTCATGCCTTTTTCTATGAACACCTTTTATTGGTCTCTGTCAGTAAAATCCCATGAACTAGCAAAAAAACTCTCAAAAGGTAATTATTAGATGTAGGCCTACATGTACAACTGATTAACTGTTGCAGCAGTCAAGTTTATTCAAGATGTCATATAGCATACTGTACAACACTATAACACACCACTTTTTTAACAATATTGAGCTTAATCTTGGTGTCAGTAAAACAGAAAAATGACAAAACACTTTAGGCTAAGGGCAGATTTCTTTTTTAATGACAGGTATATCAAATTATAAGAAAAAGACTAGAACTGTTATGATCTACAGATTTACTGAAGCAGTTTGACTTGTCAAACCATCAGTTTGACTCTGTCCTCAGTATCTAACTGTTTTACACAGAAGGAATATATATGATACCGTACAAAATGACGTGGACCACCAGCTCAGAGCCTACACCACTTCCTTAAACCAGCATTTAGATGACATCATAAACTAATGAACTCTAATGTCTGATCTTTGTTTTTAATTATTATTCAGGAACACTTTAAATGTGTTAATTGCTGCAGCTCTGTTGGTAATAATTGTTGAATCTGTACAAACTGCTCTGATCCCTGCCTGTTTCTAGATGACTCATAATCTCCTATTTTGGTAGCTAAATCTAATATTAGCTTACATTTTATTAAGCTCTAAAGACAGCCTGAGAGTTGGTCCTACTTTCCTGTGGCTGGGGTTCATGTTGTTTTTGGGCAGCAGCTGAGGTTGGATGGTTTAATCGGGGTAATGGGCATTTAATGTATCCCTCTAATTGCCTGAAACATGCTTCGACTGCAACAGGCTCACTTATGATTAAATGATTCATTCTCCTGCCTGAGCTGGCGAGCAGGACAATATCTATTTTCAGCACTTGTCCAAAAAGTTCTCTCTGTGTCTTTTTGTCCCCTGTTGCGAAGTGAAGAGTTGGAATTGGAAATACCCTCCATCCGTCCATCTGTCTGACCCTCTGTGCATGTTGTGAGCATGGTAACTTGAAAAATAGGTGAGGTACCAACTCCATTTTGGTGGGTTGTTGTACATAGTTCAAGTTAAGTTCAAGTTATATTTATTTGTTATATGCAAGGTTAACACAAGGTTAACAGTACAATGTAATGCTTGGGATGAAAATAACTGATTCGACTTGCTAAAAACAGAGAATTCATCAAAGTTCATGCTCAGTCATCCAGGTACAAAATCCAGTAATGGTCAGTCAGGTCATCTGGACAGATTCTTTTTTGTGGAAACACGTTTCACCCTGTATCCAGAGGGCTTCATCAGTCTGAGGAGTCCCAAGTAAACTGTTTCCCCACTAAGCAGTACACTCATAGTGGACCAACCAGTTTGCTGGTGATAAGATGGTTTCTGGGGGCTGTCCTGCCCCCCGTCAACTCGTCCCAGGCAGGCAGCCACAGCCAAAGTGATTCAAGACATCAACGTTCATGTTCAATCATCCAGGTACAAACAAGTTTTTCACTGTAAAAACAAAGAACAAACAAACAAGAAATACTAAAAGCATGCAATAAGGGTACAAAATAAAGTACAAAAAGTGAAAAAGAAATATAATATTTACAAGGTCCTAAAGAGAGATGGTAAACAACAACATGGTAGAACATAACAGTGCAAGTAGGATGAAATAGTATGAACAAATATTTCAAGGTAGTAATATAAGCTAAATATGCAAGGTATATTGCACATAACTAACAAACTACAAGGGTTGTGTGACAGATTATCGCACAAGTAGTAACTATGAGATAATTTATGATGGTAAGGTAGATACATAGATACTGAATCATACTGTAACATACATGATACAGCCACATAGTGCAGCAGCAATAAGCATTTTAGCTGTCACAGCTAATAGCAGTCATATTAGTTGTCACAGATGTGGCTTGGTGCAATGTTATTGCCAGTTGTTCAGTGTTATTTATCGAGAGTTCAGTAATCTGACAGCTTGTGGATAATAGCTGTCCTTTAGTCTTTTCATGCATGATGACAGACTCCTGTATCGTCTGCCTGAGGGTAGTAGAAGGAAGAGTCCTTGTGCTGGGTGGGTGTGGTCTTTCATGATGCTGTGTGCTTTACACAGATGTCGGCTGTGGTAGATGTCCTGGATGGTGTGGAGACTGCTACCAGTGATGTCCTCTGCTGTTTGCACCACTCTCTGTAGTGTTTTCTGACTGGCGCAGTTCCCATACCACTCTGTGATGCAGCCTGTCAGCAGGATCTCAGTGGTGCACCTATACTGTAATAGTTTGTGAGAATGCTGATGTTTGTACCAAACTTCTTTAGTCTTCTTAGGAAGCATAGTCTTTGCTGGGCTTTCTTGACCACAGTGTCTGTATGTAAAGTCCAGGATAGATCCTCAGTAACATGCAGGTCGAGGAACTTGAACCTGAACCTGCTCCACATCAGTGTTGTTTAGGAAGATGGTGGAGTGCTGGCCTCCATGCTGTTTCCTGAAGGCCACCATCATCTCCTTCATTTTGCTGACATTTAGAGAGAGGTTATTTTCCTGACACCAACTGGTCAGTGATTTCACCTCATCTCTGTACTCTCGTTGTTGTTGGTGATGAGGCCCAAGATGGTGGTATCATCAGTATACTTGAGGATGACATTAGAGCTGTTCTTGGTGGTACAGTCATGTGTAAATAGAGAGAACTATATAGGTGTAAGAATGGTTCATTTTTCAATCTCTCCCAAATTCTGCAAAGTTTTTCATTTAGCCGTTCTCTCTCTCGTTCTCTCTCTTTAATTGTTCTCTCATTTTGACATCATTAATGCCGACGTCCTTGCCACCTATTGGTGTGACACAAGTGTTTTCAATGTTTCTGTTACAAAGTAGATTATGTAGAAAAACGTGTAAATGAAGGAATAAAACAATGCTTTAAAAACCTCCAAGTTAGTGTAGCTGTAGCCTAAATGGAGATGTTGGGTAGATCATCGAAATGCCTCAAACTTTGACAAATGATGTGAGTCTGTGGTTATACATGTTGACGGCTTGTTTGGTTTTATATTTGAATGAAGCAAGAATGAAGAAATTGTTGTAAGAGTGAGCTGGCACCAAGGCTGACCGAGAACAACTCACTTTGTATTTTTCCATGCACCTCAGAGATGAACTGATCCAGATCCTGCTGATTGTGTGTTCTCTGGCCCGACAGAAGCTGCAGAGGCTGAGTCAGCCGGACAGTTTCGCTGTATTGAAAAGGAATAATGGATGCAAGGCAGAGCAGCGCAGGAGCAACAGGATTAGTCACTTTTGCAAAAACAAACTGCTTATCGTTCACCATGTACGTATATTGCCCACATGTTTGTGCACGTACCAGATGAAGGCATAAAACTGTTCCACATGTCCTCATGTCTACAGCCAAATCAACAGTCTTTCCACAATAAACAGCTTTATTTCATCAGAAAGTTGAAGACAGTAAGTAGAAAACACTTGTTGACCAAGAGGACTGAGGAGTTTCCACATGACTGAGTTTAGATTGATCAGATTTAAGAGGTAACATGAAGTTCAAGTTCATGTAGGTTTTATTCACATCACATGTGGTACATGAGGTGGAACAAAATTGTGTACACAGGGTCCCAGTTACATCCAACAACAGCAAAAATATAAATGGTAAAAGAAACAGTAATAAGGATCTAAGATATAAACTATGCTAAACACTAACAGTGCAAAACAATACGCTGAACAGCAGCAGCACGAAAGAGTCTGTGTGAGCAGATGAGTACGAATGAATACAGCAGCATGAAATAATCAGCAGCATGAGATGAGCAGCATGGAAGAGGACTGAGTGTATACGTAAAAGGCAGTGACAACATCAGTCTGTTTTGTTTCTCTTCCATAACAAAAGATAAGAAAATACTTTTTACATAAATTGAATTTCTGAATAAAAATACACAAGAATCTTTTTCAAACAGTAGGTCAGTGGTTCCCAACTGTTGTCCTTGAGGAACACCATCCTGCATGTTTTACTTATTTCCCTGCTTTGCTGCACCTGATTTGAATGAATGGGTGATTAAGAGGCTTCTGCAGAACTTGAGGAAGTAATTAAATCACTGAATCAGACGTGTTGGAGCAGGAAACAACTGAAACGTGCAGGATGGTGTTCCTCAAGGACCATGGTTGGGAACCACTGCAGAGGGCAGACATTGGCCTTGAAGAAACAGGAGAAATAAAATGTGACCACATGGAAAATGTAGCGGTTCTTGATTTTTGTTTGTTGCTGCAAACAAAAGCAGATGTCTTTATGGAACATCACTTGGACCCAAAGTCCTAAACATCTTTCTGTTGCCTGTCTAGACATCTTTATCTTCATGTATGATATAGTATCTATGTATCAACCTTATCATCATAATTCAATCTCATTGTCACTACCTGTGCAATAACCTGTCACACAGCCTTTGTAGTATATGTTAATTATGTGCAATATTATGGAGTGCTGTTTGTAGAGTTGCACTGTCTAAAATTAACATAAATAATTTTTGGTTTATTTAGCTTTTAATAAAAAAAAAATAGGTGTTTTTTTCAAAGTCATATTTTCACCATGTTCTTCATACATTTATAAATGTCATAGTCCACAACTAAATATTTAATTTAAAATATAAATATTTAGTTTACAAACTAAATACTTAACTTGCAAGTTAAATATTTAGTTATAAAACTAAATATTTAGGTGAAAATTAAACATTTAAATTATACTAAAATATTTAGTTTACTAACTAAATAGCTAATTTATGCCTAAATATTTAGTCATTAAACTAAATATTTAATTTACTAACTAAATATTTAGCTCAAACCTAAATATATATTTACAAACTTAATATTTAATTTCCAAAATAAAGCTTTTATTTTCTATCTAAATAATTACCTCGGACCTGAACATTCAACTTATTGGTTAAATATTTAACTTGTTAGCTCAATATTTAATTTGAAGCTAAATATTTAATGTGCAATTTAAATATTTAGGTCTGAGCTAAATATTTAGTTAGCAAATTAAACATTTAGTTTACTAACTAAATATTTAACTTGCTAGTTAAGTTTTTAGTTTGTAAACTAAATATTTATCTTGTAAATTAAATATTTAGTTTCCAACTAAATATTTATAAATGTATGAATAACATGGTGGAAATATGACTGAAAAAAAAAACTATTTTTTTCCTATTAAAAGCTAAATAAACCAAACATATTGATGTTAATTTTTGACTGTGCAACCTTATAAATGTCACCCCATACAATACACACACACACGCACGCACGCACGCACGCACACACACACACACATATATATATATATATATATATATATATATATATATATATATATATAAACTGTATATGCATTTTAGCTTATATTACTACCTTGAAATACTTCTTAATTGAAATTCATCTTGCTGCACCATTATATTCTACCATGTTGTTGTGTACTATCTCTCATTAGGATCTTGTAAATATAATTACTTTTTTACTTTGTGGTACTTATTATGTTATTGCATGCTTTAGTATTTCTTGTTTGTTTGGTTGTTCTTTTATTTTTTTTGTGTGTCAAATCGGTTTTTCTCATCCTGAGCATTTCATTGTACTGTTAGTCTTGTGTTAACCTGCATATGACAAATAAACACAACTTGAACTTGAACTTTATAGTCCCATCGTGCTGTAACTCCCCAAAGCTTTTAGTTGAGAATGGAAAAAAATGCCTGCACTCAGAAATCAGCACTGGTTTACCGCTTGCTGCCTGCTTCTCCCTCACAGCTGGCAGATTTATTAAAAAGAAGAAAAAAAACTTTGCTGGAATGGAATATGGGTCGAGCACAATCCCAAGGTAGCCATATTAGCCTGTGTTCTTTGTGTTTCAGCCCCCTGGAGGTGTTGTTTGTACCTGTTCTGCTCTATTTGGAATGCCATTTACGCAGAATTTATGCCAAGTAAACTGTTTGTCCTCCGCCTGTGAGAAAGCAGGACCGCCCTGCTCACTATTTCCTATTTCCTCTCCAGTCTGACCACCACACACACACACACACACACAATAAGATGCTAAAACAAATGTCAGCTTGTAAGCATTTAAAATGACCAGTTAGGAGGAATTTAATATAAATATTTACTTCTTTTTTTAAACTGCCAATTCAACTCACGTTTTGTTTAATATCTTGCTCTTATCTCCATGTCTATTTTTGCACATTTTTTGTGTTTAAGGGATTTTTTTGTTTGTTTTCATAGGTGTTGGTTTGGCAAACAAGTTGTTTTCCCTGAGCTGTGAGGCAGATGTAAAGATGTGGGAATTTCACGGTCTTAGTTTGTGGATTTAGACCAAACCTAGCAGCAGTGACTGCTCAGAAGATATTTGTTTTCTTAAGTCCACAGTGGCATGTGTGCTTTTTTAGGCGTGTGTTTAAATTATTTTGTGTTCACGTGTGCTGTTTGAAGTGTTGGGTGTGAAAAAGAAAATCATTGCAATAAAGACCACCATGCTTGTAAAAGGAAAACTTTCTGCTAAAAAGCTTCTTATTGTTTATTGTTTTAACTGTTACGTTTCTGCCCCTTTCTGCCACAGTCTTTTGTTTTCATGCCATGTTTCTCCACTGTTTACATCCCAAGTTCAACCCTGCTCCTGTCACCCTGCACCACGGCCACGCTGCCTTGTCACTGCAATCAGCTCTAATTATGTTCACCTGTTCTTCAACCTTTTTAAGTTACAGCTCAACTCACATTCAGTGCCAGATTATCGAAAACTTTCAACCAATAGATATCCGGCGTTCATTAGTGACGGCTAGATGAAGCTTCACGAAGCTCTGAGGCTTTCCATCAAATAGCTCCATGGTGATTTGCGCCATTTGCTCTACTGCGCCATGAAGTGGACTTTAAATGTAAAACAGGTAGATGGATTATAATAACATAACTGGTTTGTGAAGCTTTAAGTTGAATAAAAGAAAAAATAAATCATGTTTTCAATCACTAGTGAGGCCTTGAACGTCACTACATGAGTCATCAATGTACGCCTCGATATACGTTCCACATAAATCCTCTTGGATTACTTGACACGCTTCGGAGCCTCAACACAGAAGGACACATCACTAGCGTTCATTCCACAACCTTGTATCCTTCCCTCGTCTTGCCCCCATGCCCGCACCTTGGATTATTCGCCTTGCCTGCCCCTTTCTGGTTTTGGATTCTGCACTCTGACTACAGTTTTGACTCTGCCTTCCTCCTCTTCAACTACACCTCACAGATCATGATTTGGATCTGGCTTCTGCTCTCTGATCTACTGTGTGTGACCCCTGCTTCTCTTATTGGACCTCACTTTTGGATTTGCCCCCCACATACCACGTACAGCACCAGTCTGCTTCTCTGTTGCTGCTCACTTGCTGCGAGTGACATCGTTCTCATCAGCTCAACAAGAGTGCCTCATTCTGCAGACTGTGAATGTTAGTGACAGCCACAGTAACCCACAGAACCTTCACAGCCAAACCAGTTCACTAACCTCTCTATTTTGACAGATCGGAACTGGAACCCCCCTTGGACCTGGACCTCCACCAGCAACTGTTTTCTAATAAACAATTTAAACCATTCCTGGTGTTTGGTGTTGTGTGCTGATCCCAAACCAGTTCCTGTCAGTAACCCTCCTCTGAGATTTAGAAGATTAACCTAAACTCTAGTATTTTCTGACTTATACACTCAATAATCTTCGTTTTGTCCATAAGAACCATGCTGCAGTTTTTAGTTTTCTGCATTAGTTTTACTTTAGTTTGATTTGTCACTATCAAATTTGAGATCATATCCTTGCTACCTAATACTGGAGAGATGGCACAGTGGTTAGAGAAGGTGGGCCTGTGATCAGAAGGTCACCAGTTTGACTCCATGGACAACATCAAATGTAGGTGGGAGAGGTGAAGCTCTTGCACCTGCCCCCACCCTCATTTGCCCCACTCTGGGCCCTTGAGCAAGCCCTTAACCCCCACCACCTGCTCCCCCTGTGTCCAAGATAGCAGTTCTCTGCTCCACCCAGAGGGCTGTGGTAGCTCAGTGGTCTGTGGTTGTGTCAGGAAGGACATGTGGCGTAAAAACAACTGGCAAGTCTTCTTGCAACAGTTCACTGTGGTGAACCCTGAAGAAGGGAGCAGCTGAAAGAAGAACAATTCTTGCTCCCTCGTGGTTTTGCAGGAGTATTTCATAATTTTGCTAATATGTGGACAGGAAAAAAAGAGAAAAATATACCTATTTAAAATATTTACAGTTGTGTAGATGGACATAGACTGGGTATTTTTTTCTGAAAAGGTTTGAAAACAGGCCAATCCAGCAAACAGAAAGTGAGATCAGTTGAAAGTGTCTTACAGTTTGGATTTTCACAGTGAATAACTAACAAATCTAAACTCTATATGTGTGTATATACATTTAGTGTGCTTGCGTGTACACAAAATAACTCATGACCACATTTTTTTAATTACGGCAACCAGATTGACTTTATTTTATCCAATTAAGATTTCATATTCTTGTTGTTTTGTATTTTATTTTATTGATTTCAGAATTTGAATACATTTTTGAATTCTTTAGAAGAGGTTTGAACTTGGCAAGTGTTTATTTTGTATCCTTTTGTTGCTCTGCTCTTATATACCACATATCACACATTTAATAACATGTTTGACAGCTTAAACTTAATTTTTACAAAAGTAAATGATTGACTTAGGCTCTCAGTGAGAAACTCTGGTTCAGGACTTACCAACTTAAACCTGGACAATAAGCAAATATCTTAGAGGGGCTAAATAAAGAGACTGAGAGAAAACTGATGAAATTTCCAGGTCACTTACTGATAATGTTTTAAGGGTTTGTTAACCTGAAAGTGCTTATTTATGGTTAGAAACATGCACAAATCCAACCAGCAGTTGATGTGATGCAAAGATCTGCCTTCAGAAGTGTGCACGTGCCACCAAGCAGTTAAGAACATGGCCCATTGTTCGTGGTTAAAACCAGATTCACTCGCCCCCTCTGTTCCCATCTTTACCACCAGCTGGGGTTTTTCTTAGTCACCACACTGATGCTTTTTGAACTTACACAGATCTGCTTTCTCAGGGTAGGATAAACATGTGGTTTAACTCGCAGCTGTTACAAAGGAATAACTCTAAAAAAGGTCTGAGTCAGCATGTTCACATGAATAAATAGTCAGTTGTGTGTGTAACTGACATAAACCATACAGTGGTCAATTTATCTTCATAATAGCTTGAAATAAGGGCAAAATTATTTAAAGTTGTGGCAAGACCTTCCACATTGATGTGAGGAGACACCATTTTTCTCAGGTAATTTCAGTCATAATGAATAGCTGCAAAGTTAGATTTGAAATAAAATGTTCATTGAAAGGAATAATCCAATTAAAAGGCCGTTGTTTTTTAAGAACAAAAGTGAGCAATAAATTACAAGTTACAAGTTTTACCAGCTCCGAGCCAATAAAATGTGGAAACAAGCTCTTTTGTTGGTGAAAATATGGTAAATGTTTAAAGCTTGTCAGAGTTTTGATGTCTAACTTAAATAAAGTACATTAATGAATTCAAATAGTCATTCACTTTTCAAACAATCATTATATACTGAAGCAAACCAGGATTTATTGTTCAGTTTCTGTCTTTGCATGTGTGACATATAACACCCTCACCCAAAACTAATGCACCCAATTGGAAAAAAATAACAATAACAAATGTTGCACAAAAATACTGAATGCAAATCAAACTAACCAGGAGGCAAAAAAAAAAATATATATATATGTCACTATTATAAGCCTGTGCAGGTTTAGCACCAAAATAACTCCAACCTGGTTTTAAAATGTTGCTCCAGATGCTCATATTATTGTATACTAAACTCTAAACTAATGTCTTCTTACCTTATAGACTCTTGTTGTCTTTATATTTTTGCTTTGAGTGTGCATCTTTCGACAAAAGAACGTAAACGTAGAATTTCTTAGAACTGTACTCAAAGTTGCACCTAAGTTGAATTTCAAAACCTCCACAAAGCCACAGTTCTGCTCATCCACACTACTGTTCTTTTATTGTTCTTGCTACATTTTCTCTTCTTGATCATTTCAGTGACAGCCTGCAGAAGCACACCTATTGTGATTGGGTTTTTGATTTGTTCTTTTCAAATTTGCCTCGCTACGTGTTGCTAAAGGCAGCAAAAACTGTGACAGAGTCACAATACTTGTGTACAGTTTGACCTCAAGTGTAACCCATATGATGAGAACCTACATTGCTCTCTTCAGCCACTGGAGTCAAATCAGTTATTAGTAAGCCTCTTTCAGGCAGCATTGAAATCAAGAAAACAATAAAACATACAGTACCTGTCATAGCTATGCTCTCTGTCAGCTCCTCTGTCATGCTGCACACTCAGTAATCACTCAACTCATGTCACCTGTCACCGCTCATTATCCCACAGCTCCACCACCTGGTCCAGTCAGTACTTAAGCTCACTCATTCCTCTCAGTCTGGGCCAGATTCTCTATCCTGTCTCATCAGCAGTAGACTTTCCAGCATTCCATTGATTGACTCATCACGTTCATGACCCTTGCCTTGACCACGACCACGCTTTTGCCTCAGCCCTCGTCTGCTTTTGCTCATCTGATCAGGTACCGACTCATGCTCTTGTTTTTTGACTCTCTTTTTGGATCACGTACTGGATACTTCTGCTGAACAACTGACTTCACGGTATGAACTCTGCCTTTCCCTTCTGACTGTTTTTTGGATCACGGATTAAAGGTCAAGCTCATTCTGTATCACGGACTTATCCTTACCACTGAATCTGATTCCCACAGATTCATTTCCCCAATTAGTCTTTTTCCCCCTGCATCTACTAACCTTTATCTTTTAGTTGCAAGCCTGTTGGACTCCGTTCCAGTGGACCTTAACATCAGTTCTACTTCTACTGGCAGCCCGCCACTACAACACTACCCAATCTCGAACTACCAATCAGAAGATCGGAACCAGTCCAGAACCGGACCTACTCCAGAGTTTTACTTTATTTCTCAATAAATCTTTTAACCCTCTCAGTGGTTGTTGTTGTTGTTTGCGCTCTGGCCTCTGGTTCATGACAGTACCGGTATATTATTTTAATTTGTACAAGAAAAAAATATGTAAAAATGCTGTGCAGTACTGCACAAATACAGATCATCTGAAGAAAGCTTAGACTTTTGTGGAATACATTAGACTTTACAGTCTTATATTAAGACCACCACAGTACCTGCAACATTTTAGTACTCATGCTTTAACATCAGCAGACTCCACTGTAGAATGAATTAAGGCTACCCCTGCTTTGTTAACTGTAGGATTAGAGGTTAATTACATCTGGGCAGAGGTTGTCATGCAGTAGGAAAGTGTTTACACTATACTGGAGCAGCACATTTGGGAGGTGTTAAAGAGCACGATATAAACCTGTGTAATATGCCAGGTGCGTGCTGAGTATTTGATAATCCTGCCATGACCCTTTGAATCTGCCAAGACATGGATCCCAACAAGCTTACCCCTTTTTGTTTCTCTTCCCTCTTTCATTTCAAAAGCCAGTACTCACCTTTGTGGGACGTTGCTGAGGTGAAGCAATGAGTCAGTTTGTTGTATAACCAGGGACAGAAATAAATGAGTGGGTAGATTTGGAGAACAATAGATGACTGGAGTTGTTAGTCTGATGTATGGAGGAGGCCAATTTAGTATGATTTTAGTTGGACCATGAATAAAAACATACGTATCTCCCTAATTTTTCTACATGGGTGGTTCCACTTTAGTTCGGGTTTTCTACCTGAGGCCTGGGAGCTTGAGGGATCGCTTAATATTTTATCTGTTCCCAGGGCTGCTTTCTTCTGAACAAAGATTTCTAAGGCTGCTCTTGGGATCTACTGAAACCCCTCTTCTATTTTGAGGGCCACAATCCCATGTGTTCTCATGATCATTGGTACTACTGAGACCTTGACCACATTTCTTTCTCTTTTTTTTAATTCTTTAGCTTCTTGTGATCTTTCTTCTTGATGTTACAGTCACTTGGGATCACTGCATCTAAAGTGACTTATGCATATGTATGTATTGTAGCAGTGATAGCCAAGCATTTCAAGAACCACTGTTATGGTGTGTACCATCTTGTCGAGATATTTACAAACTTTCAGATAGTGCTTTTTCACTTAGCCATAGCAATGAATCAAAGTCATAAGTTTCTGACTAGGTCATGTTCTTGCCTCAGGTCAGCTGCTCTTCTATTCAGTTTCTTAGGGCTTTTCACGGGAGCTTGAGACCCATATTCAGATATTAAGGATGATGTATAACTCCCTGATCTGTCGCTCCAGCTGTCCCTTGTTGTAGCATCTTTGATGTACCTTGTCAATTCCTAAGTGTGATAGGAGGTTTCCCCCTTGAATGTTGGACCTCTGAATCTGATGTTGTTTCTGAGTCAATCTGGATGTTGGGTGTCAAAGAGTTCAGAGTTCCCATATCTTTCCAATAAAGCCCCATTTCCTAGACTTACTATTTTATAATATTCCAACAATGTTAAGTTATCTGCCCTTGTCCATGAATGTTTTGTTCAAATAGCCCACCTCACATCAGAAAATCATGGTTTCCCAACATCTGATGTGGACCAGAGTTTGTTGGGCAGGACATCATTTCTCTGTTTTTTTTCTCATTATTCAACCAAGCTTGCTCAAAGGTTGGCTGCACAGGTCTTTGGACCCTGATCCCCTGCTCTTCTGGTACCAAAGTCTTGAAACCTCACTTTAGTGACTGTTGAATAAATCTGTAAAGCAAAGAGCGACATGTTTTTTCCACAAATCTATAAAATTATAAAACACCATTTGAGTCTTTTTCATCACTGTGATTGGATAAACTTCATTCTAATATTTACCATTGTAATGTCTACCCATTGTGACATGACCTCTAACGCAGTTAGTGCCAGGGTCAACTTATTACTTTTTAAAAGATTAAACAGGATAATTTCACTTCAGTCATCACCTTCTTCATAGTGGTTTTGTCTAGACAAAAAAAATCACCTAATACTTCTTATATTTACTTATATACTACTTCTCACATCGCAACACATCACACCCCCTGCATGACACACTGGACTCTTACCTCAGCATCTTCATCCATAGACTGAGACCACCGAGGTGCTCCACAGAACACCACAGGAAGTCCTTCCTCCTGTGGCTATAAAACTTTTCAACTCCTCCCCCTTTATTCACAATAAAATTAATCCTGTACTACAATAAACACTTTAATGTTTCTGTCTGCACCTGACCCGTTTTAGATATTAATTGCTGGCATTGTTATATTCGCTGTTATTTTTCATATTATCTATTGTTTTTTATATTTTGTGTGATTCCTTGTGTATGCTCCTTTGTACTGAAACTCTGGCACAACAATTTCCTGCAGGATCAATAAAGTTCTACCTTATCTTAACGTATCTTATCTTATAGAGAAAGTGAGTACCAAAATTGATAAGTGGTTTAAATCATGTTTATTTGATAGATTCCAGTTTGTAAAAGTAAATAATGTATCGTCTTCATACACCAAAATAAATTGTGGAGTTCCTCAGGGTTCAATGCTTGGGCTGGTACTCTTCACCTTATATATGATTCCATTAGGTAAAGTTATTAAACAGCATGGGCCAAATTTTCGTTGTTATGCTGATGATAGTTATATCTATTATTATATGTTTGTCTGTTAGTCGTACTCAAAAATTATTCTTGCAGAAGAGCATAACAAGATTACTCTATGTATCTATCTTCATGTTACTACTTTGTACTCTGCCGTATTGCATCATGTATTGTTGTACACTTGTATACTACTAATGCACGCAAATAACACACCCAACTTGAATACATTCTGGTACACTATATTAGCCTGGGAACCATATTCCCACTACTTGTCTTATGTTGTGCTGATTGTAATAAAGTTTACTTCTTTTTATTCTTCTACTACTACTAGTCTTTCATGTCCCCTAAAACCCCAGCTGGTTGAAGCAGATGGCTGCTTGTCTTGAGCCTACTTCTGCTGGTTTCTTCCTGTTAAAGGGAGTTTTTTCTTTCCGCTGTTGCCTTTGTGCTTGCTCAGGATGGGAGTCTGTGACAAACTGAAGATTCAGCCCAATCTGCTGTCTTCCTTAGAACTTTCACTAATTGGATTTTATAATGTCTATGAATGTTTTTGTTCAGTGCCCTGATACGACTTCTGTTGTGACTTGATGCTACAGTATATAAATGAACTGACTTGAATTGAACTGGGAATCCATTATGGTTGCTACTGTTCTACTACAAATAGTGATCATTATTATACCAGAACATTGAATTTATCTAGACAGGTCTATGCTCTGGCAGCACGGTGGCGCAACTGGTAGAGCTGCTGCCTCTCAGCAAGCAGGTCCTTGGTTCAAACCCCGGTCCAGGGGTCTTTCTGGGTGGAGTTTGTATGTTCTCTACGTGGATGCGTGGGTTTTCTCCAGGTGCTCCTGTTTCCTCCCACAGACCAAAAACCATGCATGTTAGGCTGATTGGTAACTCTAAATTGTCCCTAGGTGTGAGTGAGAGAGTGAATGGTTGTTTGTCTCATTTGTCTCTATGTGGCCCTGTGATGGACTTGCGACCCGTCCAGGGTGTACCCCGCCCCTCGCACAGTGATTGCTGGACATGGGCACCGGCGACCCCCGTGACCCAAAATGGAACAAGCGGGTAAAGATAATGGATAGATGGATGGAGGTCTATGCTCTGTGTTGTTTTCATAGTGTTTGAGTCTAACTGAAAATACTCATTTCATATGTTTAGGCTTGTCAAGGTAACACCTAGAAAAAAAAATATGTCTGAATGATTTGCAAATTCAGTTTTTATAATACTGTACTGTATACTGTATACTATACTGTATACTGTATGTAGGTAAAAACATCCCTAATGCATTCATACATTTCTATGCTGATGACACAGTTGTTTATTGTCGAGCTAAAACAGTGGATAAGGCTTTCCAGCTTTTGAAATCTGCATTCAACAACATCCATTCAGATTTGTTCCGCCTCAAACTTGTCCTAAATGCTGACAAAACCAAAGCGATGCTTTTTTCAAATGGGAAGTTGGTCCCAGCAGTTCTTCCTCTGATCTCATCCTCAAATGGTGTCCCCATTGAGTTTGTTGATTCCTATAAATATTTGAGTATCTTTTGTCTCTCTTTTAAGCTCCATGTGGAAAACTTGGTAAAGAAACTGAAAGTTAAACTGGGTTTCTTTTTCAGAAGCAGATCCTGTCTAACCCTGAATGCTAGAAAAAGCCTTGTATCTGTGACTTTCCTTCCCTCCATTGATTATGGTGACATTATTTACATGAACGCTCCTACAAGAACCCTGCAGATGTTGGATGCTGTCTATCACGGTGCACTAAGATTCATAACTGGCTGTGATTATCGTACCCACCACTGCACCCTGTATTCACTGGTTAACTGGACATCATTAACTTCACGCAGACTCTCTCACTGGTACATTTTCATCTTTAAATCACTTCTTGGTCTGTTGCCTTCATACATCTCCTCCTACATGTCTCTGCGTGAGTGCAGCTACAGCGTGCGCTCTCAGGACATTATTACCTGCAGTGTTCCCTCAGTGCGAACTGAACTAGGCAAAAGGACCTTCTCCTACTCTGCTCCTGTTTCTTGGAATATCTTACAAAAAAATCTGAAGCTCTCGACCTTGACCTCTCTAAGTGGCTTTAAGAATCTGTTGGACTCCTGGCAGGGACCAATGCAGACATGTTCCTGTTTTTAGTTTTCTACATTTGCCATATAATCTAGCTGTTTTTTTGTTACTTTTCTTTTTTTTTACTTTTCTTTTTCTTTTTTTAATTTGGCCATCCTATTTGTAAACAAACAATAAAAAAAAAACATTGTATGACTTTTCATAACTGTTATTGTTGTCGCTGTTGTCCATTGTTGTCATCATTCTTTGTTGAAATCAGGTCTCTCTTGTAAATGAGTCCTCGAGGCTCAATGGGACTAACCTGTCTAAATAAAGGTTGAATGAAACTGTATGCTGATCAGCATCTGCATCCTTTGTTAGCCTTCTCGGGTCTCCCTAAAAACTTCCATGCATGAACAAAGATTGCTCTACTTGAGAAAAAAAGGGAGAGTAGTAGGCATGAAATTATCTTGAATGAAAATAGGCTGACTTCTTTTTTTATCAAATAGACTTTTTAAATTAAAAGTTAATGTTATTTTAAAAAAATTACTGTAAATATCAGAATTGCTCATCAAGGAGAGAGCATGAGTGTAGCACGTTCAAACTTGGCTAGAAGATTTTCACCATGCACATTCATCTGTGTTTCTCTGCCTCATTTCCTGCTAATTCATATCCATCATGTAAAGCGGGAGGCTCCAAGCAATCTGCGTGTGTTTGTGTAACTACCACCAAACGTGAGCCAGATGTTTTGGCCCACAGAACAAGTGTAAAGTCAGCACACTGAGGTCACAGCACCAGTGTTGGTACCAGATCTCCATATGGCCACACTATCAAGGAACCACGTCAGACTCTCATATCTGGTAACTCCTGAGTCTTAGATTAGATTTTTTTTCATTGCAACGTAGAACACAATGTTTTTTTATGTTATTCTTTTGTTTTCTCTCGCTTTTCTAAGCAACACTGTTTTGTCAGAGTCAGTTAAATTTAATGGAATAATGTGAAAGCCACAAACAAATAAAAAATACACTGAAATTAAAAATGAAACGATGTACACATAGACTTTGCTAAGTACAAAGTAAGTAAGTGGGGGAAAAAAAAGAAATTCCATTGACACACCCAATATCATACATTTCTTTTTAGTTCAGAACTAATCAAGCTTGAACCCTAAAACCTTTAGTGGATAAAATCAGACATTTGACTGGCTTGAACTATTTTGCAGAGATAGTTCAGTCTAATTTTTTTTGCTGATGTGGGATGGATGTTAACATTTCTGTCTTATGAGCTAATCTAAAAGCTACCCATAAAAAGAAACATCAGTCATTGTCCTGTAAAGCAGTGGTTAGCAAACCTTTAAGCCTCTGACCCCCAAAATAACAGCAGCAAAATTTGCAACCACAAATAATTTTGGTGAAACCACACAAGCATTGCTAAAAAGTAAATAAGGTCAACACATTGAGAACATTATACCAAATGAAATTGTTTTGTTTTTATTTCTTGTAACCATCCATTCATTATCTTTACACATTTCTTATTTTCTAGTTGCCCATGTCCAGCAGTTCCTGTGTGAGAGGCCGGGTACACCCTGGACAGGTCACGCAAGTGACAAACCACCATTCACACTGTCGCCAAGGGACATTTCAGAGTTATCAATTAGTCTAATATTTTTGGGCTGGAGGAGGAAAACGAAGTAGCTGGAGAAAACCAACATGTGCACAGAGAGAACAAACAAATCCACCTAGAAAAGTCATAGGCTGGGATTAGATCCTGCATCCTTCTTGCTGAAAGGCAACTGCTCAACCAACTGTGCCACCATAGCAAAACATACAATAGAAATTAATTACAATATTATTGGATTTTGTAAGATCATCATAGCCGAACATTATGTTTTGTGACCCACAGTGGGGTCCTGACCATAAGTTTGGTAAGATTTGTTTTAAATGCTTTAATGGATTTAGATTTATTTAAAAATAGAAACTTAAATACAAGCCAAAAAAAAAAAACAGATGCAAATTCAAAATATTTATAATTATTCACCCATGCCATTATAATGTTCATCCCACTACAGCCTTTGTGCATTTTTGTTAATACTTTTTTAATTGTTCTGACATTTTATCTTGTTTTCACTGCTTTTCCATTTTCATTTTTATTTTTAAGCAAAGTTAAGTATCATGCTGGGCAGTGTTGTTTGCACTTTGATTTTACATCAGCACCAAATCTATGTTTTGACAGAATCATTGCAGATGGATAATTGTACAATCTGTAACAGCTGGGTCTCACCTGCAGATGGCAGAATGTGCACGTGTGGGTCTGTTGTCAGCAGATCTGTAGGACATCACAGTTTATTTGTAGGCGTTGAAGATAATTGTGAAGGATGGAGACAAATTACTTCATGATGACTTCATGCTTGGCTGACAGCTGCATTCGTTTCATACTGGTTTGTTTTTGAGCAAAAGTCCTCAGGATCTTAATGTTCCTTGATGGATGAGTTTTATTGTAAAATGTGCATCACTGCAGTTGTTTAATGTATTAAATCAGATCTTTTCAACACCATACTTAGTCTTTCCTCTAGAAGGAAAAGATTAGTGAAAATGGTTTTGAGGAGTTCTGTCTCTCAAGATCTGTGCGAGTGTGTGTGTGGTCGTGTGTGCGTGCGCGCGTGTGTATTCTATGTCTATAAGCAAAATATCTCATAAACCATTGAACAACTTGTAAAAAAATTACAAAAAAAAAATACACTCTTAGAAATTAATCACTGGATGGACATTTACAACTGATTAACTTTAGGAGTCAACCCCATTCAAGATAGTCAACACAGTTAAGACACACTAGCACAGTAAAGTCCACGCTCAATAATCCAGGTACACAATCCAACATTTTTCAGTCAAGTCATCTGGACAGTTTCTTTTTTTGTGCTGAAACGTTTTGCCTTGGATCCAGAAGGCTTCATCAGTCAAGGAAACACACAACACAAAACTGATTCTTCCTCAACAGCTTACTCTGATGAAGCCTTCCGGATCGAGGGTTACACACCCTCCTCCATTGCTCCCAAGGGGTCGTACCAAAGAGACCATCTTAGCAGCAACATAACTGGTTTGTTCCACTTTGGAGTAAACTGTTGGGGGAAAAATCAGTTTTGTTGTGTGTTTCCTTGACTGATGAAGCCTTCTGGATCGAAGGCGAAACGTTTCAGCACAAAAAAAGAAACTGTCCAGATGACCTGACTGAAAAATTTTGGACCCTATCACAGTGTTTGTCAAAGTGGGGGCTGCGGTCCCCTGGGGAGCCGCCAGGGGGCGATAGGGGACCCCAGAAAGCTGGAGAGAAAAATATTTAAAATAAAAAAACAAAAATAAAAAAAAATAGTAATAATAACAGTAAAAATTACCCACTAGGGCAATCTGTAGCTGTCATTTCCAGATAAACACGCTTGAGTGAGAGGTTAGATTTTGTTTTGTTCTTCTGGTCAACATTTTGTTGAAAAGTTGTTGTTTTTTTTTTCAGTGGGAAATCATACAGTGTTTAAAACATGTTAATATTTGTATACTCAGCAGCTGTAATAATTAATCGAATATAGTGAATAAAAGTTAAAACATTCTAAAAGTTGATGTTTCTTTACTTATTTTGTAGCATTGTTTGTGGGTTTGGGAGGGGGGCCTCGGCCAGAAGCTAACACAGTTAGGGGGTCCATGGCATGGAAAAGTTTGGGAACCCCTGCCCTATCCATCCATCCATCCATCCATCCATCCATTATCTTTACCCGCTTATTCCATTTTGGGTCACGGGGGTCACTGGTGCCCATGTCCAGCAATCACTGTGCGAGGGGTGGGGTACACCCTGGACGGGTCGCAAGTCCATCACAGGGCCACATAGAGACAAACGAGACAAACAACCATTCACTCTCTCACTCACACCTAGGGACAATTTAGAGTTACCAATCAGCCTAACATGCATGTTTTTTGGTCTTTGCGAGGAAACCGGAGCACCCGGAGAAAACCCACGCATGCACGGAGAGAACATGCAAACTTCACCCAGAAAGGCCCCTGGACCGGGGTTTGAACCAAGGACCTGCTCACTGAGAGGCAGCAGCTCTACCAGTTGTGCCACCGTGCTGCCGTGTCAGATTTTCCCTAAAACCTATTTACAAATTTTAACAAAAATTCAATTCTTATGAACTTGGTTTACAACTCTGACATAAAAAGCAGTGGGTGATGTACATTCTACCAAGTAAATTAGGCTTTTGTGTTAATGTTCTCCCCTTCATCTCTTGTTTTTTTTTCATGTAGCCATCACATTTCAACAGACTGGCTTCCACAATGTATACGTATAACTTACATAAACAAAAATAAGTGTTGGGAGAGACTCTGCTCCATTGCATCGTTCTTATTATTGATAGAGACACTTTGAAGTGTTGACTTTTACTTGCTTAACAACATCCATCAGCCACACTAACCCACTGGGAGAGCTGTGACAGACTCTCCTGTTGTTCTTCCTATTAGCCTGCACCAGTTCTTGATTAAGTTTCAATAGACTCAAGATAGTTTTCTCTGGTTAGCCTCCTAATGAATGCCAGGGATGATTTGGCTGCAATTGTCTTCCTTCATCACTGCAAATGACTGCTGGATGTGGCCGCATTGTAAAATCAATAGTCTTGGACTATCAGATCTTCAGACGCGAGTGCAAAATACTGATGAGAGTGATTTGAAGTGTTTAGTTGTGCATATATGTGTGTCTGTATTTTTAGCCGTATTTGAAAGAAAAAGGGAGAAATATGGGGTAATTTTTTTTGCATTAAAAACAAAACAAAGTCAGCATCCAAACAATTATTGCATAATTTGGATTATGCAGGTGAGATTTAGGACGTTTGAATCAGGTCAAAAGAAAGAAAAGGCATGCCTCATGATTCAGACACAAGCGTAATTCATCATTTCAGTTGCTCTGGGAATGTTTTTATTCCTGTTTCCTGTGTCTTATTTTTCTGCTTTGCAATGCCACATTATTTCAAGGCTCTTTCCATCTTTGCGTGTGTATGTTTGTACACAACCAAGACTCATAAATCAGTTCTGCATTTGCACTCTGCATAATGTATCTCATGTTTCGATGAGGAAATGTGGGTGATCTTATGAATAATACAAGCAGCTTGGTATTTGATGCCAGTGCAGATTGTAATAAAGCAGGTTTCTGTCAGTGAGGGACAATCACGAGGGCTTGGAGAGGCTGCTACATTAGCTGATGATAAATCAGGTGTTCGCAGGGAGGATTGCTTGGCATGGGGCGCTCCCATCGGAGGGGCCCTCCCGGAGCTCTGCCATAAGGTGAGGTGAGGCATTCAGAATGTCCTCCTTACTCCACACTGCAGGTCTCCAGGGTGGCTTTTAATCGCCACAAATGGGTGGCAATAACAACTGGTTGTATTTCAAATTCTGTCCGATAGTTACAGCTTCCTGTAGCTTTTACGACGAGGAGATGTCAGGTTCTGGCCATAATTGGCCCTTCTATGGGGATTTTATGAGTCTGTTTACTCTGTCTGTACTTGTCTCTGGGATGCACTACCATTCAAAGAGTCTCTTGGGCTGACTGCTTGATATACTTTCAGCTTGTCTCTGTGTAGGGGGAGCATGTCTAATGATCACATATTGATTGATGTTCCTGGGGTCAGATTCAGGGGTGTTTTGAGTTCTCCTAACTTGAACATGACCATCTTATTTTTCTCTGGCACCCTCACCTCTGCTGAAGTATAGCTGATCTAATCCGGGACTATTTTTTATACATTTTTGTTATCGTGTTTTTGTGAGTGTGGGTGTGTGTCTTTGTTTTGTTGTTAACAAAATAGCTTATGAATAAGTGAACACATGCTAATGTTTTCTCACTGCATAGACTTGTACAACTGAATACCTTGTGGAGTTATCCCTATTCAAGGTAGGTGCCACAGATAAACAACCCTAAACCTTCTCTCTCTCTTTCAGGCTTTAGATCCCGCTCCTTTCGGAGCAGGGTCAGCCACATTAGAATCAGAATCAACCTTTATTGTCATTGCACAGAAGCACACCGAAATTACATTTCAGTACAGCCGTCCAAAGAAAACAAGATGGTTAGACAGGAATGCCTGAGGCTGCAGCCTCGTGTGAAGCTCTTTTCATTTAGATAAGGAAAAGGGGAAAAAATGAGGAAAGAGGAGGCATAAGAAATTATATCTCACACTATGTCCTTGATGGGACACAGTGTGAGGTTGCAAAAACACCTCAGCACAAGAAAGCAACATACTGTTGACATAAAGCCATGCATGTGGAGTGGGTGAGGGTGGGGATGCCAGCAAAGGCTGCCCAAGTGAGCGACGCAGCCACTGGCACTTGGGCATCTACCTAAGTTGCTGCACAAGGTCAATGGGGGGTGGGGTGAGGGAGGGAGGCAAGCAAAGGTGGTGAATCTGAGGGTAAGTAGTACAGAAACACTGTCCAGTTTATACCCCCCCCCACCACCACCACCACCACCACTCCACATGCATGGCTTTATGTCATCAGTATGTTGCTGTAGTGAACCTGATCTGACCCTGATCTGACCCTGATGACCCCAAA
>NC_056507.1:35355544-35358777 GCF_014905685.2 Nematolebias whitei
GGAACTCGTGAATATTGTATGCATATATATCTCATATATTGTCATACTACATTGCTTTCTTGTGCTGAGGTGTTTTTGGTTTTTGCAACCTCACACTGTGTCCCATCAAGGACACAGTGTGTGTGTGTGTGCGTGTGTGTGTGTGGGGGGGGGGTGTTAAAAAGTTTGACACATTCAATAAATTTCATTCCACATCACGATTGTGTCCCATTTGTTGATTATTCACAAAAAAATTAAAATTTAATGTCTTTATGTTTGAAGCCTGAAATGTGGTAAAAGGTTGACATGTTCAAGGGGGCCGGATACTTTTGCAAGGCACTGTGTATTTAGCCACTTCAAAAATGTTTATACTTTAGTTTTACAGTTAATGTGCCAAAATTTTATGTGGGAGTAGTTGAGAGTCCTTCTCAACATCTATGCTGAGTGCTACATATTGCACAAAATCCTTGTCTAAAACTTTTGCATAAACTGTTAAAACTATAATTGTCAGCAAAATATCTCATGAGCCACACCTATAATTTTGTGAACCTCTCAAAAAGCAATTATTTACATCTGCTTGTTTTTAACATTTAGGGTGTGACCAATTTTTAGCTGCCCATTTGTTGACCTCAGAAAGTCAGGAGTTGCAGATGGTGGGGGGGGGGTCTCTTTGGTAGAGACTGACGTGTAACGTAACTTCTTTCTTGTCTACAGCCACACATGCTTGGAGTTTATCCTCCATGTTTTAGTCACAATGGGAAACTTGAAGGACCCACAGCAGTGCACACTCTCCTCTTCTGGTGTGTGTGTGATAATTCATGCACTCAGCAGTGATACATATGAAATTATGATGCTCTTATCAACAGAAACTATTAAACATAATTTGCTTGTGTGGAGAAAATTGTGCTGCATCTCTGAACTCAATGAGCCATGGCAGACTAAGCTTCAAGTTCAGATTTATTTCTTTGATGTCAGATTATGATAGTCACAAAAGTTTTTTTTTTCCCCACAATAATTATCCTTCATTTTATTCTTTTTAGATTATTTATTCTTTTCTTTTTGATAGGAGTAATGCAAATGAAAACCCAACACTACTTTCACACTGAAGACGTTAATCATCTGCGGGGTGGTGGAGTGCATCAGACGGCATGCACATCTCAACATGGTGAAATATATGGCAAAAATAATAACTAATAAATATTAAATTACGAAACAGATTTAGAATAAAACTGAACACACCTGTATATTTGTATGAGCTTCACTGCTGCAACTTTAGAACAATAACAGAATACAAAGTGGAGACTTCTTTTTTTTACATGTTTCAGTACTTTTCTTTTCTTAGATTTATGACGGGTTAGTAATTGCCCCAGCACTAATACAACATATGGAATACATTAAGAAAATATGACTTATTCTGTATTTAATAATGATTTAAATATCCTGAAGTGTTGCTTACGGGTGTTGCTCTACATCTGTTGTAATAAAGATAGAGTTCAAATTCAAGTGAAAAGGTTTGGAAGACCTAATATAAATTAATAAAATAATATTAATATATATGTATAGTTGTAAATTCTGAATTAGAAAGTTATTTACATAAAATTCTGAGGTCATTTGCAAATAGCAGCAGTGGCTAGCTTCTGGGGCAGCCTGGGTACTTCAACCAAGAAATGTATTACAGTTTTTTTGAAAATCTGTTGATTCTGCTGATAATTTTTCAGCAAACCACACATTAAAAACTATAAACTATCAATTTAAAGCAGATTTTAAACAGATCTAAGTGGATAATAATAGACATAGAAGGGCAAAATATAATTACAATTTATTAATTTTTTTATCATGTCATATGCAGTCAGTGAAATGGAATTAAATGAAAGTGCATTGAGGCAGAGGCAAAACCCGCCAATTTACTTTTGTATTTAAGATGGTTAAAAGAACAAAAAGAAGGAGAAAATGAGTAATTAGAGTTGGTTGCTGTATCAAATCGCGGCCAGGGACCTTTCTGGATGGAGTCTGCATGTTCTCTCCGTTCATGCATGGGTTTCCTCCGGGTACTCCAGTTTCCCCCCCACAGACCAAAACATGCATGTTAGGCTGATTGGTAACTCTAAATTGTCTCTAGGTGTGAAAGAGAGAGAGTGAATTGTTGTTTGTCTCTATGTGTCCCTGTGATGGACTGGAGAACTGTCCCTGCCTCAGTGACTGCTGGACATGGGCACCAGTGACCCCTGTGACCTGAAAAGGAAGAAGTGGGTAAAGATAATGGATGGTCATCATTGTAAAACCAAACAGTAAAATGAATACCATAGTATAAGAAAAGCATTAAAGCATATTCAGCCTTCATTTTAGAATGATCCTTTTTTAAATACAATCAGAATCAGAATTCTTGCTGACAACCACTTCATCTTTTTGGCTTATTTCACCACCAGGAGGCACTGAAAGCAAAAACTTTCATATTCAGCTCCTGGTGGTTTTTAATAAATCTCATCTTCTATCTCACTGTTCAAAAACATGCATTAAATAGAACATTATCCGATTACTGGATTATCTGTCACAGCTCTCAGTTGTTGAAAATGAAAATAATTGACAGTCACAAGGTCAGTTCCTGAGGCAGACAGTGTTTTCTCATGAAATGCCTTTTTGTGTTGTTTTCTGACCACTTAAACAGACGATTTGGTTCAGCAGCAGTTTAAAGTATTTTTTCTTCTCGTCTCATTTCATCTCAGTGAGCTCTCTCCAAAGCACAGCTCTGCATTTCCCCTCTAATCACCAGCATGGTGGTACTTTGGTACCGCACAGTCCCACAACACTGGCATTAATTATTCATAATGATAAATGTAGGAAACAAAAGTTTGTGTTGGTGTAGACATGATGGTGTGTGTGTGAGTGTGTGTGTACCAGACTAACAACAAAACAAAGTTCCACCAGCAGTCACCTTATTGTCGCCTCAAATCCTCACAGTCGTTTCCTGCGTGTCGCCATCAAACTGATGGCGTTGTTTTATAATTCACAGCTGGCTCCCACTGACATGTGCATGCAATTACCCCTGTGTGTGTGTGTGTGGGGGGGGGGGGGTCCTGCATGTGTATGTGTGCGGTCACATGCTGCGTGGTGCCACCTACACACCTGTTTCATGTATCGTGTCATGCTCATCTTTTCACAATGCCTCACAGGCCCCAGTGCACCAGACAAAAGAACCACCTCAGCGCGCACACACACACACACACACACACACACACACACACACACACACACAC
>NC_056507.1:35363777-35369712 GCF_014905685.2 Nematolebias whitei
ACACACACACACACACACACACACACACACACACACACACACACACAAATTTTCACACCTTGATGAATAATTAAGGAGGCGTTATGTAGATAAGAGGCCATTGCACCTCGAGGAGCGTTGCACCCACAGCATCTCTGTGAATGACGCTTGGATTAAATGTTCTTTGTTTCCTCCGTCATGTGTCTGACTTTGTGACTGTCAGCTGTCACCGTTCAGGAAGAGAGACATATTTTTGTGTGCGCACAGACAAACACTGTTAAGTGAAACGTTTGACATTAGTAACAGAAAGCACCAATCAGCGTATTTATCAAAATGATGGGACTTTCATCAATTTCAGAACTTTTGTCAAACAATACTTTTTATGGTTCACGGAGCATTTCCTGCTGTTTTCCAGCAAATTATGATATTTTTTTCACAAGTGTCCCAGGCTTCACTGAATGGGCCAAAACTAGCTGGTGCTGCTTGCCAAACCAGATTTCTACATAAATAACCATGAAATGCAAAACTAATGTTGGAGTAAAGCGTTTAAAAAGAGTTTGCACGAACCACTGGGAAGTATTTGGTATTGGAGTTGTTTGGATGATCAAAGTCAAAGTTTCTTTATTTGTCATACACACAACATTTGGTACATATGGTGGAACAAAACTGTGTACACAGGGTCCCAGTTACATCCAACAAAAGTATAAAATGTAGAAGAACAACAGTAATAAGATCTAAGATATGAACTAAGAAAAATGTTAAACTAAAATTACACTAAGCACTAGTAGCATAAAAATAATACACCAAACAGCAGCACCAACATGAGTCTGTGTGAGCAGATGAGTACGAATGAACACATCAACATGAAATAAATCAGCAGCATGAGATCAGCAGCATGGATAATCAGCAGCACATATCAACAATCAAGTGGCATTACAGTGATTTTTCACAGTGATTATTCTGGTTAGAGATTCGTGAGTCTAACAGCTTCAGGGTAGAAGCTGTTCCTCAGTCTAGTGGTTCTACATTTAATGCTCCTCAACCTTCTTCTGAGGGGAGCGGGGCAAAAAGTGTGTGCTGGGTGAGTGGGGTCCTTCATGATGCAGGTGGCCCTCTTCCTGCATCTGGAGGTGTAGATGTCTGTGATGGTGGGGAGGCTGACTCCAACAGTCTTCTGTGCAGCCTTCACCACGTCATCCATAGTTTTTATATCATTCAGGTCAGTCAAAACTATTTCTCCAAATCGAGGTCATTTAAAGAGTTTTTTACAACATTAAAAATATTAATGTTCAAAACCTTTTTACAGACACATCAAAAGATTTGAACTATCTCTTTAAGTCACGTCAAGCTGCTCTTACATAGACCAAACTGATGCAGATCAGCAAAACAAGAGCTCTCATGAACAGCTGGACAGATTCTAACGAAGCTCAGAAAGCACCTTTCTACTTACATACGTACATCAGTTCTAGATGTCATCCTAAATTAAGATGGCTGCCACAGCACACAGATCTTAGTAAACACAATAATGTCTAACTCAGTCCATTTTACAAATAGTGTGCTAAAGTTTCATGTGGTGATAGGTGAGATGAACTCACAACACACGCTCTGAGCACTAACACGTCTCAGAAGAGCATCAGATTTGGCATAACGTTGTTGGCAAGGTTTTATTATTTCATCTAAACCCGTTCTAAAAACGATATATTTTAAGTTGTATAATTACAACAAATAATAATAAGTGCAATGCTGCAGTGCTGAGGCAGCAAACATTTCCAAGGAAACATCAGTGTGTTTGCATATCTAGTTGTAACACATCATCAGCATATAATTGAGGATGCTGTTATCATGGCAGTCAGAGCACTGAGAGCCATTAACGGGCCAAGTCTTTTATGACGTTCTGTATTATGGATGCCTTGTGCATGCAGTTTCATCAGAGGCTATAAACATCAGCCCAGTCAGCAAAGTCCACTCATTAAGAGACATTTAAATGTAATTATTTATTGATGCCTCACATGATCTATTGTCCTGGCAGCACTGGTGTGGCTATTTATTTTTCAAGCCAAACTGTGCATGTTCACTGAAGTCGTCAAGGTTAACAGCTGTCTTAACCGTTGAGACGCTAATGAACACATCCTGTTGGTAATATTAGGAAAAAGAGCAAGAAACAAACAGCAATGTTTTTAACAGCTGAAAAATAAAACTGGTTGAGTATGTGTTTGCAGGGATTTCCTTAGTTTTCTGAAAATGTAGTGCTGCTTTTCTGGGCTGTGGTGATGGTCAGTGCTGTGGTCTTGTGTTCTGGAGGCTAAAACAATCGCCAAAGTTTTCATGCAAGTTCACTTTCTAGAGCAACCCCTGCAGATGGAAGCAGCCGAAAGAAAAAACACATAATCATGATGTTGTTCTGTTTGCTTTACTGAGGTAACATTTTTTATCATGTTTCCTAACTAAGTAAAAGCCCAAAGCACATGTTGCTCTGTAAATCTTCAAGGGTTTGGAAAACCAACACACATTTGACTAGTGTAACTACATTTGTAACAAATAGTTGATTTCATGGACCATGTAAAATTTTATTAGCCATTTTATGAGACTTTCATAAAGTGCCAATGAAACTCTGCTGTTTGACATTTGCTAAAGCCAGAATGATAAAGCAACTGAACCGAAACATTTTATGAAAGGCGTTTTTGCTCACTTAAGGTTTTATTAGACTACAGCAAGCCTCACACTGAAAGATCTGTAAACTAGAGCTGAGAAAAAAGTCATTAGGAGTTCAAGAGCTATCGAGGGGATAAATTAGGCCATTCTCGAAGAGGGGCCCATATCCCCTCAGATCTGTCACACTTGCTGTCATGCCAAACCTTACCCTGGACATTTCCATTGGCAGGGCCACTACTGTATGTTTGCACTGAGACATTAATGCTAGGGAGAACATAGCTGCAGATAACTCACCGAGATTCATTTCTGTGGATACACTGCAGGTTATTATTTTTATTTATGGTCAGTCCATGCATAGTTTATAGATTTATTCAAGTCTGCTGCCATATTGCCCTTTAAGGTTGTACTCACACATGAGGCACTGAGGTAAGTGTTATCATCTTGATCATTTTAATGTTTTGTTCCTTTTGGACTTTAAAAAATGTAGCAATAACTTGAGTGATTGTTGTAGCAGGACCCACAGGCATGCAGGAGGTGAGAGAACGATTAAGCAATGTTTACAAGTAAAAGACAGTTCAGACATTTGTTTGTCACAACTAGCATCATGCCTGTTGTAGAAGTCTATTTCAGTGACCTGAGTTTGGGGAAGTACTGTCTATTGCTGATCAGACTGATGAGCTAATGGCTAGTACAAATGGGAACGGATCCAAACTAGCTCATGGAAATATTATTTTATGAACCAATAAATCATCATTAACATTACATTAGATGGTTGTTCATGTAAAATTTAAAGCTATTTGCAAGTGCAAATGGTGGCAGCATCAGCTAGCTGTATCACTTAGAGTCACTTTTGATAGTAATATCATAATATTTCTGCACAATTAAACTGATGACTGACACTGCATACACATTGATGTCTGCCTCCTTTAATGAGTACCTGGTTTATGTCATGGGAGATTACTGTGTTCAGACATCTGATTTTGAAGCCATGGGACGCTATCACTGTGATGCCTCCTTCTCCCATAAGCTTCTCCACTATTCCTCAGTCTCAGCTCTGGATGGATCTGATCCTGATCTATGTTGTTCCCCTACCATTGAAAGCACATGTTTGACGGTGTGGGGGAGAATATGTTGTTTATTCTCCTGGCTCCTGCTTTAGGAGTGTATCAGAATCAGAATCAGAATCAGAATCAGTTTATTATCGCCATGTCAATGAACGAGGTTCACAAACTAGGAATTTGCTTCGATATAAGGTGCGAATAGTAGTAAAGTAAAATAAAGTAAAAATAAAGTAAAAATTAAGTAAAAATGAGAACATTACATAAGACATAAGCCTGTGTACACCCACAAATAAAGTAAAATTAAAAACATAACATATCCGTATGTACACCCATACAATAGAAAACAATAAAAAAAGCTTAGAGAACAGTACAGATGGAGTATTCAGTTATAATACAGATGTAATGTGACCAAAGCAGACATTATGAGGTAGCATTATGAGTGTTCAGGAGTCCAACAGCAGAGGGGAAAAAACTGTTCTTATGGCGGAAGGTTCTGGTCCGAATGGACCGAAGCCTCCTGCCTGAGGGGAGTGGTTCAAACAGTCCGTGTGCAGGGTGAGCAGGGTCAGCTGTGATCCGACCTGCTCGCCTCACAGTCCTGGAGACGTACAGGTCGTGGAGGGATGGAAGGCTGGAAGGCTGGAAGGCTCAACTGGTAGAGCTGCTGCCTCTCAACGAGCAGGTCCCTGGTTCAAACCTCGGTCCAGGGGCCTTTCTGGGTGGAGTTTGCATGTTCTCTCCGTGCATGCGTGGGTTTTCTCCAGGTGCTCCGGTTTCCTCCCACAGACCAAAAACATGCATGTTAGGCTGATTGGTAACTCTAAATTGTCCCTAGGTGTGAGTGAGAGAGTGAATGCTTGTTTATCTCGTTTGTCTCTATGTGGCCCTGTGATGGACTTGCGACCTGTCCAGGGTGTACCCCGCCCCTCGCACAGTGATTGCTGGACATGGGCACCAGCGACCCCCGTGACCCAAAATGGAATAAACGGGTAAAGATAATGGATGGACATTTGTTATGATGCGTAACCATGGCAACAAGGCAGTTTTCTACAACAACAACAGCAGCTGATTAACATCTCAAAAGCTCAAATAATATCTCAACTATGGCCCCAACTCTCAAATGAGTTGAAAAGGATGTTCTGTGGACGCATTCTCATCTACCTGCCAGTTGTGCTCGAGTGCCTGACCACTGAGATCCTGGAACTATCAGGAAACAAAGCTCACGACAGCGGAAGGACAGCATCGTCCCTCACCACCTACAGTTGACTGTCCACAGCTATGAGGAGCTCGGCAGACTGCTGGGAGGAGTGGCCATCGCTCTGGGAGGAGTTCAGCCCAGTATTCAAGCGGTCCTACAGTCCAGGGGAACTGAAAGGTCAGCCGAGTCTGGGTGGACGGATCGGACGGCATCTGCAGCCAGTTTCTTAGGATCCACTGTGGGATGGACCTTTACAAGAGATCCTTCCTGTCTACAGCCATCAGCATCTATAACATATCTTAATGAAATGAGGATAAAGAGTTACAACAACAAAATAATTTCCCTTTGGGATTAATAAAGTATTTTTGAATTTGAATTTGAATTGATATATATATAAACTAAGAACACACTTCTAACTTTCCTTAACTATAGAAAATATATTTTTGGCAAGACTATTTGCCATACACCATTTTATTTCTCTGATCAATTCCAATTACGCCCTTGACATGGAGACAAGCACCACTTTAAAGTTGCGGAAAGACAAAAAACAATAAAATAAGAAAATCAAAAAGAGTATTTTCTTCATAAACTAGTAACAGCTGGAAACAAAATTTGAAAAAGCTCTGCAGAAAGTTACATGCCTCGGTCTCCTTATGATCACACCTTGTTATCACAGGAAAATCGAGCAAAGGCAATCACAGTTCCAACAGGGAAGATGGCACCTCGGTGTGTTTAAATGATGTGTTGTTGATGTGGTGGACTCTGTAAAATAAAATACCTTTTTTGAATTTTAATTGTGCTTGATTCAGTGTGAAGAGTTCTCAGGTTATGTTGCTCACGAAGAGACAGTAAAACACCATGACTCCAACTGTCTCTTATAATACTCCACCTCCTCCTTTGATAACAGTTTCATGTCTGTTTTCAGTCATTTTCAGCTCACTATGTCTGCACTGTCTCTATCAAGGTTAAATAGGCTATCAAATCAATCAAAAAGCTATCTATCTATCTATCTATCTATCTATCTATCTATCTATCTATCTATCTA
>NC_056507.1:35369722-35410567 GCF_014905685.2 Nematolebias whitei
CTATCTATCTATCTATCTATCTATCTATCTATCTATCTATCTATCTAACAAAATATGTGAGAAAAAACACTGAACATGCATTGAGACCTGTAATTTTTCAAAGGAACTTCACATACCCAGACTATAAATTGTACAAACAATTTCTTATCTGACATTATGCATGAATAGATGTAGGGTTGTGGGTCTTGTTGGGGATCACAGAGGGTCTAACTGATTATAGGTGGATCTAGAGGGATTGTCCTGCCTCTGCAGATAAAACAGGTTGGCAGTGCAGTGACAGGCTCCATTCATCACACACAGAGGTGGCATGTCAGCCTCTCACACTGCACTGAAAGGTGATGGATGACTCTGCTGCTGACATGAAGATGTCTGAGGGGCTGTCATTTACCAAGGTTCTCTTGTAGTCCGGTGGTGGTAAATTGCCTAATCATAATAGCCAATAAAGCCAGCCAGGCTAATCTAAAAAAAAAAAAAAATTAAGGTTTTCAGCTGGATTGTTCTCGTATTCTGCTGAAAGAGCACTACACAGTGCTTATCTTTAACAGTCTGGTTATGCATTTCAATTAAACTAACAGTAATTGAAGGAACAGATTTTCTTGTTGCCTTACGGCCCAAAAGGAGCTTGTTGTGTTCTGTAAGTTCCAAGAAATGTGATGAGATGACGTTTTGTATCAGTCAGGGTTGTGAGGTGGAGGACCCAAAGATGCAGGCAGTAGGTACCACGCAAGTATGAATTTAAATTTGTTTAAACAAAGTTTAAACCAAATCCAAAAAGGCAGGTGACCGTGGAGAGTTATGTATGAAGATCTGACAGAAACAGCAGGAACTGAGGAGGTTACATTGATTGGGTTGAGTAATTGTTGAAGAGAAGCAAGTGAGCTGATTACAAATGAACAGCAGGTAAAACACATTACCAAGTAAATGACTTGGTAAGACAGAGAGGAAAACCATGGAAAAACAAAATTCTACAACTGCTGGACAGAGCAGGTAGTAGCAAAACAAATGACTAAGAATGACTAAATTATTGAAGAGTCTGGCCGAAATAAACAAATTTAATGAAATTCCCAGAAAACAGGGTGAATCAAACAGGAAAACACTAAAATGGTAAATGGTAAATGGACTGTACTTATATAGCACCTTTCTAGCTTATCGAGATACACAAAGCCCTTTACAACACAATCTGTTCCCTCATTTACCCATTCATACAACACCTTACTAAATCCCTACAAAGCTAATTGAACAAATCATTCTAAAGAGACTAATCAGCACTTTATCACATTCATACACTGATGGGACACACATCGGAGGCTATGAGGGGTTCAGTGTCTTGCCCTGAGACACTTTGACATGTGACAGCTGGTGGATTCGAACCTCCAACTCTTGCATTGGAGGACGACTGCTCTAACCACTCAGCCACAGCTGCCCCAAAACGAACCTCGAAAACAGCCAAACGGACATTTTAGTTACTACCACACTAAATTTGACCTTTGTACTTGCAAAACTTAAAGTTATAGCCATTTTTGAGTTTGTTCACTTTGATTAGCTGTGGCGGACATCCTGAATCAAGCCGTCTCTAAAGGTTAGTCAGTTGTAGATCTGTTGTGCTGTCCAATGGTCCATGACATATTTTGCTAACAAAGTGACAGGGTTGAGTTTTCCAACAGTTAATGCCATCCATCCATCCATTGTCTTTACTTGTTCCTTCCTTTTTTGGTCGCGGGGGTCACCCCCCATGTCCAGCAATCACTGTGCAGGGTGCGGGGGACACCCTGGACAGGTCTCCAGTCCATCACAGGGACACATAGAGACAAACGAGACAAACAACAATTCACTCTCTCACTCACACCTAGAGACAATTTAGAGTTACCAATCAGCCTAACATGCATGTTTTTGGTCTGTGGGAGGAAACCGGAGTACCCGGCGAAAACCCATGCAGCACAGAGAGAATATGCAAACTCCACCCAGAAAGGTCCCTGGACTGGGATTTGATCCAGGGTAACCTGCTCTCTGAGAGGCAGCAGCTCTACCAGTTGCACCACTGTGCTGTCCCCGCAGTTAATGCCAAACATTGGCATTAACTTTGTGCATGATCTGTTAGAATAGTGAGCATGCGTTGGGGCTACCTCTCTACACTTTCAGCTGCTGCCATGCCATTTTTGAGCTCCATATCTGTAAAAATTTATAGTTATAGCCATTTTTCAATTATCTGTGGCAGCTATCTTGAATTGGGCAACTCTAAACATTAATTATTTGAAGATGTGTATCCATTGATCATTAGAGAGTCTTCTTGTGATTTGTCCACTGTTTCATGAGATATTTTGCTGACAGACAGACCCATCTTTTATGGTGAGTGATAAAAACCTACTCCATACGCTGCTAAAGGATTTTATGCTAAACGATTCTCTACTAAATGGTTTTATGTATGACATTATACATACTCAGCTGCATGTAGAAAATACACATAATATGGTATTGATATTCAAATGGTTTTTAACGAGGCTGTCTGTGTCAGCACGCCCATGTGCATTTTATGCTGTGAAGTTGGAGGATCATTATCCTGCTGTGACAGGCTCTGTTAAGGACCTGAACAGGGATGTGGATTTGCTTAAATTCCTCACCTGGGATAATCTTGCTGCACTTTCAAATAGAGATGAATTTATTTTTAATGACTGGGAACATTTGGTTGTTGCCTTAAGTGATATTCTGCTGGAATAGAAAAGGGAACATGTGGCGCTAATGGGATTGCTGTGGCTAAAGGTTACTATTAAAGCTCATATTTGTATTTCATTTGACTTCTGTGGGCATTTTTTAATGGAAGCACCTATAATTGGGAACCTAATGGAAGTTCACTTTACAACCAGTTGGCTTGGCAGCAGCTTGCTGCTCACTGATGAGGCTAAAGGAGGGAGCGGGTGTTGATTATCATCCACCACCATGAAGGACAACAAATAACGTAAATGCCTGTATCTATGTGTGCCTGTTAACAAAATATCTCATGAACCACTGGATGAATTTTAATTAAAAAAAAAATCTCAGATAACATTTTTATCTAACTCTACAACTAACTTTTGGAGTCAACCCAATTCAGTATGGTCATTGCAGCAAATCAACCTGATCAACCCATGGCATTAGCTCAGTCAGAATCATCGATATTGAGATTGATTTTGTTGTGGTATTAAATAAGTCTCATCACTAATATATCTTGAACCTTAGATCTTATTAGATTTTCCTCAAACATTTTGGAGACAACTCTTTCAGTCAATTTTGTTAGCAAAATCTGTCATTAACCACTGAACATAATTTAATAAAACTCTCAGAAAATAGTCACTGGATGTACATCTACAACTGATTAACTTCTGGAATCATCCTGATTTAAATCGCCACCACAGCTAATTGACTTTAGCAAACACCAAAATGGCCACAACTTAGTCTATATTGCAGATATTGATCTCAAATTTGGTGTCTAGTAATTGAGAGTCATCCTCTACATCTGCTCTGAGTGTTAACGGATCACATACAGTTATTGTTGAAAAGATTGTGATGTGATACATTAGTCAAAATTTGAGTAACTACTAGGCAACGCCTCAGGAACAAATAGGGAACAAAGCAGAAGCTAATAGGTAGTTAACCAGTACTTACTGGGGAACACACAGCCAATCCTTATTAGGGGACTACTGGTTAGTTACTTGGGAAATGAAAAGGAACTAATCAAAAACTAATGGGTAGTTACCATGGAAGCCAAAGAGGAACCAATCAGAAGTTAATGGGTAGTTCACCAGTACTTACTGGGAAACACACAGCCAAGCCCTATAAGGAGACTACTGGTTTGTTACCATAGAAACATAGTTAAGATGACAGCAGTACAAGATTATGAAATTGATAATGCCTTTCATCAATAGGGTTACAAAATAGAAAATCCAATAAAACCAGTAATTACTAGGAAACAGGTTTTTGACTATTACAAGCTGTGTGTAACAAAACCAGTAGTTCCTTAATAAGGCTTGGTTCTGTGTTCCCCAGTAAGTAGTCAAGTCAAGTCAAGTCAGATTTATTTATAGAGCACATTTAAAACAGAAACTGTTACCAAAGTGCTTAACAAAAATATCACATCATCAGATAAAAAGTAGCAAGATATATTTACAGCACATGGAATAAAAATATAAAACCAAAAACAACTAGAAACAATGAAATACTAAATCAGATCACGTTGTGTCAAAAGTCAAGGAAATAATAACAAAAAGCATAAACTCAGTCAGAAACAATGAAATACTAAATCAGATCTGATGACCTTGTGTTAAATAGGAATAATAACAAAAGCATAAACAGAATCAGCATCAATGAAAAACCAGATCTAAAGCTGATCACCCTGTGTTAAATGTCAGTGAGTACAGATGTGTCAGTGAGTACAGGTGTGTTTTTAGGAGAGATTTAAAAGCAGAGACTGAGGTGGCCTGTCGAATGTTGATGGGCAGATTGTTCCAAAGTTTAGGGCCCACGACTGAGAATGCTCGATCTCCTCTGAGCTTCAGCCTGGTTTTTGGTACAGCCAAAAGCAGCTGGTCTGATGATCTTAAAGCCTGAGAAGGAGTATAAGGATGAAGAAGGTAAGTACTGGTTAACTACCCATTAGCTCCTGATTTATTCCTCTTTGGTTTCCTTTGTAACTAACCATTAGTTGTTGATTAGTTCCTCTTCATTTACAAGGTAACTAACTAGTAAGTCCCTTAATAAGGCTTGGCTGTGTGTTCCCCAGTACGTCCAATACTGGTTACCTACCCATTAGCCCCTGATTCGTTCCTGAGGTGTTCCCTATTAGTTAATCAAAGTTTGTGTACCTTGTGGTAAAGTGTTACCAGTCATTTGTTCAAGCAACGCTACCTTGTTTTAAAGCCATCACTTTACATGCAGTTACCACTGCACACCTTTTAGGGAGACCCTTCTGTTTATTGACAACCCTAAAAGCCCAGAAGTGTGTGTCCTGCTTATTTAGTAGCATGCTCACAGCTCCATTTGAGGATTAAAAGATTAGTCTAATAAATCCTCTTTGGCTTGATAAACTGCTGTATTACTGTAGATCACATCTCACACAGTTAATTTATTATATCATATTTTTATTTTAAATTTAGACTGTTATATGATCAGTGTGTTGGTTGAACCCTTTGCTCTCAAAACACACACACAAACACACGCAGTATTTTATTTTTGTTCCATCATTGTGACCAGCAGAGAAATGGTGGCCCACACAAAGGATTGCTCTGACCGATAGAGCAGTGCATTGAGAGTGTCACAGGGCCTCGTGTACCACAAGAAAGATGGGAATGTGACGGCTACAGATCATTAGGATCACACAGCTGGGAGAATAGCCTTCAGTCAAACATTTATCTCTGGGTGTAGGCTCCTCAGCTAAAAAGTCTTTGTTTGCCCTCAGTACCACTGATGGAAACCATTGCTTTTCTGAATCCTCTGAAATCAATGTAAAGAACGTTTCTGTCAGCCATTTTTCATCTCCTGCCATAGCTGGAAAAAATGGGCATTTCACTCTCACAAAGCCCATATACAATTTTCCAATTTTGGGGCGCTGCACTCCACACTGTTTTCATTTCAGATGAATCTCTTCAGTTCTCAGACATCAGATATGCCTTCTTCTCCTCACAAAGTCTTCAATTATCTTTCATATCAGGCTTCTGGGGCTTAACTCGGGATTGTGAGTTCACAGAGCTTAACCATCAGAGCTGGATTTTATACCGTTTAGTTAAACTAATAGTTTCATATAATGAAAACATAAATTAATTTGTTTCTCCCAATGTTTGAAAACTTGCTGGGTTAAGTGTTAGATTTATTTTATTGGGAAGTTTAATTTGTTTGTTTTTTGTGTATCAACCTTTCAGCACTAACAGATTGACTCTTAGAAGATTTTTTAAGAGAATACTTTTATTTTCAAGTCCCTGGAGAAATACTAGTGGTCTGCAATAGAAGTGTCATTGCCTTTATGTTCATAGACTGGAGGTCAGATTGTTAAAGTTTATAACTGCCATTGTCTCGGATGACAATGGGATGTCCTTCATGTCTAAGACTGGGAAGGCACCATTTTAAATGCCACTTTACTTTTGCGACATGTTCTTCAGACTGAAAATGGTCACAATCAGAGCTATAGGTCAATCGAAAGGTGGGGGTGGCTTTTGCCCAGTGGTAGGGAGATTGCTTTACAATCAGAGGATTGAAGTTCGATCCCCAACCCCTGCAGTGTGCCATGTCCTTGGGCAAGACACTGAACCCCCACTGTTCCGTATGTGCTCATCAGTGAGGACATGTTATATATAAAGCATCAAATATAGAAATCATTGCATGTGTGCGGGGTGTTTGAGAGAGAGAATGGCTAAATGAAAAACATTGTAAAGCTCTTTGCAGAACTTGGAGAGATTGAAAACGTCATATGTGAATGTCAGAGTCAGAGTCAGAGTCAGAGTTTTTTTATTGTCATTCGCACCTCATGTGGTACATGTGGTGGAGCGAAATTATGTACACAGGGTCCCAGTTACATCCAACAATAAAATGTATAAGAAAAACAGTAATAACATCTAAGATATGAACTAAGAAAAACATCAACTAAATATACACTAAGCACTCATAACATAAAACATTGAACATCACCACAAACATGAACATGAGTCTGTGAGCAGATGTGCACGCATGAACACATCAACATTGAAACAGATCAGCAGCAACATGAAACAGATCAGCAGCAACATGATATGGTTTTTCACAGTGATTATTCTAGTTAGAGATTCATGAGTCTAACAGCCTCAGGGTAGAAGCTGTTCCTCAGTCTAGTGGTTCTACACTTAATGCTCCTTAACCTCCTTCCTGAGGGGAGTGGGGCAAAAAGTGTGTGTGCTGGGTGGGTGGGGTCCTTCATGATGCAGGTGGCCCTCTTCCTGCATCTGGAGGTGTAGATGTCTGTGATGGTGGGGAGACTGACTCCAACAGATTTCTGTGCAGCCTTCACCACTCTCTGCAAAGCTTTTCTTTCTGCAGCTGTGCAGCCTCCATGCCACACATTGATGCTCGAGCACAGGATGCTCTCCACTGCACACCTGTAGAAGGAGGTGAGGACTGAGCTTCCCAGACCAGCTCGCCTCAGCCGTCTGAGGAAGTAGAGTCTCTGATGAGCTTTCTTGATCAGGCTGGTGGTGTTGTTGCTCCAGCTGAGGTTGTCATTCATGTGTACACCCAAGTACTTGTAGCTGGAGACCACTTCCACCGCAGAATGTGGGCCATATAACTTGTAAAATGCTCTTTGAACAAACAAATTTAGTAAAATAACTAATCTCACAGCTAGTCTTAGTATAACGTCCAAACAATTTTAATAAAAGAAAATCATAAAGATTCAAGCAATACAGAAATGTTGGGATGTTCCTGCTGGAAGCGCCTCATACTTCACTGGTAATGCTACAGTTAGCTGCTGCCATTGTTTGTCCTTGCAAATAACCATATAATAATATGTAAATAACCTCGAGTTGTTAAATTCATTGATGATAAAGTGAACATTTGTATAAATCTCTATGAAACTTTTAACTTTTTGAAAAGGCAGCAATCCACTTTGGACTTGGTGCAGTTCGAGCTAGCCATTATTTGATCAGAATTAAACTATTTCTTCAAAATTAGGTTGTCCAAGTAGCTATCAACAGCAGGCAAGATATTTACTGAACATAGCCTTTTTACAAATCCACACACAAAAAAGAACCATTGCTTTAAGTTTGAACCTTTTCTGTTTCCTTTCAAGTACAATAACAAACACATTTAGACTGAGTCTTAAAACTTTCAAATACTACAGTTGTCCAAAGCTGTAGCTATAAAAGACACTGGTACTGCATGATAAATGAGCACTTTCTTGTTTTAATTGTTTAAAGTCAGTGTATCTGTTTTTGTTGATGTTCTGAAACTCTACAATCCTGTTAGATGCACAAATGTAATGATTGATCATTGACCTTTTAAATGGATATAAAAAATTTCCCTAAAGTGTTTATTGAGTCCTTCTAAGAGTCAGGGCTAATCTCCAAACAATCTCCTCATGTGAAATTGCCATATCTGGATCCTTGGCTGCACCTGTCCATTAATCCATTTAATTTTCAATCTCATTTTCATGAGTATGCTGGTTTGGAGGGTGGGCCTCGTTAGATATGAATTAGATTCATGTGAGTTGCCATGGAGGAGATCTTTCTGTGAGGTAACGAGTCAGGGAGAGCAGTGTGTGATGGTGCCAGGTGGGAGGAGTGGGTGGATAAGCAGGAAGGTTAGAGGATACGGAGCTGATTACTTCGGGTTGCCATGACGGAGGATACTAATGCAGCAATATCCAGCTGGTTTTCCTTGGCTGCCGTACGAATGAGACGGTGATGAGGAGCTTAAAATGAAAATTAGATTGGTTTCATTTTCCACGAGAACAAATTCATCTGCTTGCAGGTGATGGCAGTTTGTCAATTTTGTTTGGTTGTTGTTTTTTTTATTATAACCTGCCCGCCAAAGGCAAAAGGTAAAAAATGGTACAGTATTTCTGTGTGTGCATGTGTATGTTTGCCAGAAATATATCTTAGTGAACCACATTGACACTCTCAGAAAGGATTAGTTCCATGAACATCTACAACTGATTTTCTTATGGAATCAACCTTATTCAAGATGGCTGCCAAAGTCAAGACTGGGTAAAATCTTGTATCACTCCAAATCCACCCATCCATTTTCTTTACCTGCTTTATCTTTAAGGATTGTAGAAGAGTTGATGTCTATGTCCAACAGTCACTGTGCAAGAGGCGGGGGACACCCTGGACAGGTCTGCAGTCCATCACAGGGACACATAGAGACAAATGAGTAAAACAATCATTCACTCTCTTACTCACACCTAGAGACAATTTAGTTACCAATCTGATTAACTTGCATGTTCTTGGTCTGTGGGAGGAAACTGGAGTACCCGGGATAAAATCCACATATCCATGAGTAGAACATACAAACTTCACACAGAAAGGCTAGAAGGGGGTCCTGCAACCTTCTTGCTGTAAGGCAACAGCATTAAACACTCCTAGACCATGCAGTCCTTGGAACAATATTGTCTTCACTAATACAAATTCACCTCTAGTTTTCTCATTTTAAAGATTTTCTTTATTCCAGCTCTCGATCAAACACTTCATTTCTTGCTGTCTCCCTCTTTGCACTACTTCCTCCTTTAGCTTTATGTTTGCCTATAGCCCTGTTCACTCTGATTGTCTTCCCCACCGGTTGATGGGAGAGTTGATTGAAGGTGTTGAAGGTGGTCACCAGGATGGGGTCAGGAGGGCTGGCACAGAGCCATCCCGTCTGACTGTGTAATAGCAGACTGCAATCAGGTGAGCAGAATGAGGGGGGTGCCTCTGTGTACGCTAACAAACATACACCAATATGGAGAGATACACAGAGACACACACACAGACACACTTTTTCTTTTATTACTGGGGTGCTCAAATACATAGAAAATAGTGAAACTGCATTGGAAAAAATGGAAAGGCTGAAGAAGTAAACATGTACTTTGATAGCAAATGAAAGTAGTGATACAGTCTGGCGGTGGAAGAAAGAGAATAGCTAAAAGCAAGGAATATAAAAAAAATAGAGAATGTCTGTGCAGCTAGAAAACATGAGATATTTGCCTGATTCTTGGGTAGAGTCATACCTTATTGATGCTCAGCCTGAAACATGAAACTGAAATGCAGACACAACAAAACACAGATCCTATCGTTTCTTGTCCACAGCTGTGTAATTAAACAGTGTCAGTGATATTATTAGCAATGCAATTAAAAGCTGAGCCCCCATTTCTCTGATAAACACTGCAAGAGAAACAAACATCAGCCATCTGTTTGATTTCCTATCCTCTCTTTTATTACAGTCAAATCCTATCACAGCACCAAAAGTGATAGGCAGACCTCAGTACTATCCATCAGAGTAAGGAAGGAAAATGTATTAAAAATCCACGAGGTTGTCTTTCAGTTTAGCTAATTCACGGTAATCAGACAGTGTTCCTGCATGCCGTGCTTGTTGCGAACTACTCTTTGTTCTCATCAAACACCTTTTGAGATTCTTAATGAAATGCCCCGATGCGGGATCTCTTCTTTAGATCGGCCTTGACAGTTAATTACAGTTGGAGGTGGGAGAGCATCTGCGAGGGAGGCCATAGCACCTGATCTGATAACCCACCAACAAAACAATAAGAAGGTTGGTCATTTATTGTCTCTGTGATGAACTCCACTGAAGTCTTAAAATGAGAACACAAGAGGAAGTAATTAAAATATTGACTTCAGTGGACTGCAGCAGTGCACCTCACTTCAGGTTTTTTAGGGGAATTTTCAGACCAAGCCTCCCTTTTGTCCCTCATCACCGAGCGAAGAGGTGGAATTGGTAATATCCTCCATTCGTGTTGTGAACATGATAACTTGATAAATGAGACAGGAACCAACTTCCATTTTATTGTGCGGCTACGTCTAAGTGTAAGAAAGCTTACTTTAGAAAATTAGTTTGCCTTGTCACCATCTAAGATAGTTGCCGCCATGCATCTTATAAGATGTATAACTTGAAACGTAAGCAATGAGTGAACTTCCATTTGGTGTGTAGCTGCATTGAGTCATAAGAAAGGTCATTAAAGAAAAATGGGTTGCCATGTCAAATTCTAAAATCAAAGTCAGAGAGATTTATTTGTCATTCGCATCTCATGTGGTACATGTGGTGGAACGAGATTATGTACACAGGGTCCCAGTTACATTCAACAATAAAATGTAAAATAAAAACAGTAATAAGATCTAAGATATGAATGAAGAAAAACATCAACCAAATATAAACTAAACACTAATAGCATACAAACATTATGCCGAACAGTGGCACAAAGATGAGTCTGTGTGAGCAGATGAGCACGAATGAACACAGCAACATGAAACAGATCAACAGCAACATGAAACAGATCAGCAGCAACATGAAACAGATCAGCAGCAACATGATGTGATTTTTCACAGTGATTATTCTGGTTAGAGATTCATGAGTCTAACAGCCTCAGGGTAGAAGCTGTTCCTCAGTCTAGTGGTTCTACATTTAATGCTCCTCAACCTCCTGCCTGAGGGGAGCGGGGCAAAAAGTGTGAGTGCTGAGTGAGTGGGGTCCTTCATGATGCAGGTGGCTCTCTTCCTGCATCTGGAGGTGTAAATGTCTGTAATGGTGTAGAGGCTGACTCCAACATCTTCTGTGCAGCCTTCACCACTCTTTGCAAAGCTTTCCTTTCTGCAGCTGTGCAGCCTCCATGCCACACGTTGATTCTGGAGCACAGGATGCTCTCCACTGCACACCTGTAGAAGAAGGTGAGGACTGAGCTTCCTACACCAGCTCGTCTCAGCCGTCTGAGGAAGTGGAGTCTCTGATAAGCTTTCTTGATCAGGCTGGTGGTGTTGTTGCTCCAGCTGAGGTTGTCATTCAGGTGTACCCCCAAGTACTTGTAGCTGGAGACCACTTCCACCGCAGATCCTAGCCACCTCCATATACATATGTAAATAGGCCACTCCAATTATTTAAGGAAACTGTTTTCTATGTATTATGGGAGTGGTGGAGCAGAGGTTAGAGAAGGTGGGCCTCTGATCTGAAAGTTCTCGGTCCAACTCCCGAGACTGACAACATCAAAATCTTGTTGGAGAGGGTGAAACACCCACACCTGCTTCCACCCTTATTTGCCTCAATCTGGGCTCTTGAGCAAGGCCCTTAACCCCCAACACTTGCTCCCCCAGGTGCCCTAGATAGCAGCTCTCTGCTCCACACAGAAGGCTGTGGTAGCTCGGTGGTCTGTGGTTGCTTCAGGAAGGACACGTGGCGTACAAACAATTGTCAAGTCTTCGTGCGACTTACGCACTAATGTTTCAGCATAAAAAAAGAAACTGTCCAGATAACCTGACTGAAAAATGTTGGCTTGTATACCTGGATTATTGAGTATGGACTTTGTTGTTTTCAACCAGTTTGACACGACTGTCAACAAGGAAGAGGGTCGTCAATGGAGGAGGGGGCGTGCCAAAGAGACCATCTTAGCACCAACATAACTGGTTTGTTCCACTTTGGAGTAAGCTGCTGGGGGAAGAATCAGTTTTGTTTTGTGTTTCCTTCACTGATGAAGTTTTCCGAATTGAAGGTGAAATGTTTCAGCACAAAAAAAGAATCTGTCCAGATGACCTGACTGAAAAATGTTGGATCGTATACCTGGATTATTGAGCATGGACTTTGTTGTTTGTGCGACTTAGTTTTGCTGTGGCAACAGTGGACACTGTAGAAGCATCTGAAAGAAAAAAAACATCTCTGTTTTATTTTCCTTAAAAGTTTAGATTTCTCAAATGATTGGTTCTAAAATAAGCAATGAATAATGAAGATTAATCTATGGTGACCAGGGCCACCATTGTGCCTGGTGGTAGATAAAACTGGTGCCTCCACTTGCCAGGATCTATCATTCTGTGCTGCCTTGAACAAGCAACAAAAAAAAAACAATTACAAAAACCACTCTGCTCTTATACTGAGTGTAACTCATTCCCACTTGAACATCTTACACCAAAAACATAAAAGTTTATCACAGTCCCTGTTTAATTGCAGTCTAGAAGAACATTCATCTTGAAAATATCAGAAAGCACTTTTCAAATCCATCAGCGACAGGGGACATTGGCATACTGCTTGTTTAATGAGAATTAAACTGGATAATTTATTCGATTGTTTATCAAAAACTGATTGGATTGTGTTAATTATTATTATTATTATTTTTTTTTATGGAGGAAGTCAAGTCTCATCTTGTTTTATTGTTCAGAAACTAGCTTTAGGTGCTCAAGGTTCTCCCTAGAGAAAATAAACTCTGTGCTCAACCAGAAGTACAGCACAATTACTGCAAGAAAAGGTGTACAGATTACAGATGTAATGAAGATGAAGTTTAATATTGACGACAGTCTTTCATGTTTCTGAGCAGGAGGTAAATAGATAGGCAGATGGCAGCCAAAGTTCTGACTCTCAGACCAAAGTTTGTGTTTTCTAATCAGAATCTCAGCCACAATCTATCGACCGCAGCTGGGATTCTCAAAATTGCTGCTGACATAATTTGTCCCTCTGTCTGCTTTCTTTGTGTTTTTGTGTCTTTAATTTCCTTTTCTGCTTCTTGTAGTGTCATTCTGTTCTTCATGGTTTGATTTTGTGATCCTCTGTCATTCTTCACTTACTCCTCAGCCTGTCTCTCCAGTCACTAATTATTCACACCAGTTTCTAATCAGCAACCATCCCAGGTGCACTCATTACTCACTCTACCTCTGCCTGATAAAACCTCTCCTCTGTATCGTTTAGATGTCCGCTCATTGCTCTTTCCACATACAGATGTCCTGTTCCCCCTCTGTTCCCCCTCTGTTCCCCCTCTGTTCCCCCTCTGTTTCAATGTTGATGTGTTCATGCGTGCACATCTGCTCGCGGACTCATGTTCATGTTTGTGCTGATGTTCAATGTTTTAATGTTATGAGTGCTTAGTGTATTTTTAGTTGATGTTTTTCTTGGTTCATATCTTAGATGTTATTACTGTTTTTCTTAGACATTTTATTGTTGGATGTAACTGGGACCCCGTGTACATAATTTCGCTCCACCACATGTACCACATGAGGTGCGAATGACAATAAAGAAACTCTGACTCTGACTCTGTCCTGTCTGTTCGCGTTCCCTCTGATCTGCTCTGTCCTGTTCTGCTCACCTGTCAACCTGACCAGCCCTGTTTTGCGCGCACTTAACTTAAGTTTTTACTGCCTCATCAGCGTTTTTAATTTGTTTTTTTTTTAATAAAGTATTTTATTTAAAAACTCCTGAGCTCTTAGCACACTTGCTAATGAGTCTGAAAACTGAGGACTGACATTACTCAAAGACAAATCTTGTCTAAAATTGTCCAAAACAAAATATTAGGTAATAGAATAACTTGTTTAACATTTTTCAGTCAGGTCATCTGGACAGTTTCTTTTTTTTTTTTTTTTTTTTTTTGTGCTGAAACATTTTGCCTTCGGTCCGGAAGGCTTCATCAGTCAAGGAAACGCACAACAACACTGATTATTGACTGACCTGACTGAAAAATGTTGGATTGTATACCTGGATTATTGAGCATGGACTTTGTTGAATAACTTGTTTATTTTACAAAGCTATGTTGGGGAGGATATTAAGGAGCTCTGAAAGGAGATGATTGATATCGATGTTGCATTTAAAGGCTTCAAGGCAAACACCATGCAGCTTCATCGTTTTCTAGTTGCAGCTTTCAACTTGTGATGTCACTATCCTGATGCATGCTCAATAATCCAGATAGAAAAATCTAAAAAAGTTAAGTCTGGTCCTCTGGACAATCAAAAAACAAAACAAAACAAAAATTGTAGAAACGTTTCGTCTCTCATCCAAAAGACTTCCTCAGTCTGAGGTGCTGTATTCAGCTCAGTCTCTTAAATAGCACCTTCTTAGAGTGGATCAACCAGTTTGCTGCTGACAACCAAAACCAGCTGATCACATGCTCAAGAAGGACCATCAGCCTAACAATGGATCATTAGCACACTGATGGCTGTTTACTATTCACAGAGGGCTGAGTGATACTAGCAATAACAGCATTGTAAGAGGGGGACAGTTGAACACGTAGGCCTCCACCCCTGTTTAATGATGGACGATTTCTTTTCATAAAGATGGCCTCCTTTACTCCTCTCTCAAACCATCGTTCCTCTCTGTTCAGGATGTGAACATCTTCATCCCTGAACAAGTGAGTGTAGACCGCAGAGTCCTGGCCTGATGATGTTGATCTTCTGTGCTGGGCCATCCTTTTGGCCAGTGGCTGTTTAGTTTCCCCGATGTAAGACTGATCACAGCCCTCCTGACACTGAACAGCATACACAACATTACTCTGTTTGTGCCGGGGGACTGGATCTTTGGGATGAACCGGTCTTTGCCGTAATGTATTTTGGGGTTTAAAAGCCACTGGGACGTTATGTTTAGAAAATAAACGTCTCAGTTTCTCTGATACTCCCTCAACATATGGAATGACCACTGGTCTGGGTCTGGGTTCCTCCTTTTCACCTGATGGCTGACTGGAGTCCTGTTTGGGTTTCTTCTCTGCTTTCAGGAAGGCCCAGTTAGGATATCCACATTGCTCTAGAGCCTTCTTGTGTAGGATTTCTCCTTCTGCCTGGCTCCTGAGTTAGTGGGGACGCTGTCTGCTCTGTGATACAGAGTCCTGATGACTCCTAACTTGTGCTCCAAAGGGTGATGGGAGTCAAACTGCAAATACTGGTCTGTGTGGGTGGGTTTGCGGTACACCTCGGTTTGCAAATGTCCTCTATCAGAGACTGAGACCTCACAGTCCAAGAAAGCCAACCTGCCATTTTTTACGTATTCTCGTGTGAACTTGATGTATTTATCCACAGAGTTGATGTGGTCAGTAAAATGTTGGACTTCCTGAGATTTAATTTTAACCCAGGTGTCGTCAACATACCTGAACCAATGACTTGGTGGTGTCCCTGAAAAGGACGTCAAGGCTCTCTTTTCTACCTCCTCCATGTACAGGTTGGCAACAATAGGAGAAACTGGAGACCCCATAGCACACCCATGTTTCTGCCTATAATATTGCTCCCCATATGTGAAGTAGGTTGACTGCAGGCACAGTTTCAAGAGTTGACCCAGTTGTTCTGTGGAAAGCGTGGTCCTACTGCTCAGAGTGGTGTCTGATTTTAATTTTAAACTGACCACCTCTACTGCATCATCAACAGGAATGCATGTAAAGAGTGATGTGACATCAAAAGAGACCATTGTTTCATCAGTCTCCATGATGACATCCCTCACCTTATCCACAAAGTCCATGGTGTTCTGTATGTGGTGTTCTGAGCTGCCAACTAAAGGGATGAGTACAGAGGCCAGATATTTGGAAACATTGTAAGTGACAGAGATTCCAAATATCTGGCCTCAAACGGAGAAGTCTTTCGGATGAAAGACGAAACGTTTCTACAATATTTTTTGTTTTGTTTTGTGAATGTCCAGAGGACCAGATTTAACTTTTTTTAGATTGTGATGTCACTGTTATTTGTACTACGTCCAAAACATCTAGTGTTATGTGAACAAATATTACTCGGATTTTAAGATTACAACATTATTGTCATTAAAATTAACAACATTAACATTTAAAATCATATATTAAAAACTTTTTTTATCAACAGTTTGAGAGAACTCACACTGCCTGCTGCCTTGCTTGATAAAGTTTTAAACATCATAGATCAGTGCTATTGAACTGGTGGCCCAGGGGCCAAATCAGTCCCACTGGTGAGCTCAGTTCAGCCCACCATTTTTAAATAAAACGAGAATTTAAAGTGTAAAACAAGCTTAATTAATGACAATAACTGCTGGTGTTTGGCCCCTGAGCTCTTGGCTTTAACTGTGGCCCTCTGAGCAATTTAATTGAATAACCCTGCACTAGTGTTTGTTAGCACTCAGAGAATGTGTTGGGAATGGGTCTCAGCTACTACCACACCAAACTTTAACTCATCTGTAAACATGACTGAGAGAAGACCGATTAAATGTGGCAACCATTTTGAACTGGGTTTACTCCAAAAGTTAATCAAATATTGATGCCCATATTCTGAGACATGTTCTGGGAGTTTCATTAAAATTTGTTCACTAATTCATGAAACATTTTGCTCACTGACAAACAAACACACGCACAGGAAAATTCAACCTTTTTTTTTTTTTTTTAGTTTTTGGCTAAATTTAGTATCTGTGTGCAAAGTGTTCATATTTAAAAACTGCAACTAACTAACTCAGCCCGTATAGCCTACAGTTTGTTGTGAAAAATGAAACTGAAAGGTTTTAAATAAATCCAAAGCTTAGGGTAACTTATTAGTGCCATATTTGTACAGTTTAGTCAGGGTCTAATTCATGACAAATCCCATTTTAAATGTATAAAGGAATACAAATTGTTAAATATTTCATAGGGTCATGGATGTTTTAAACTTTTGTAAATTATGAACCCACTGGGTTTTTATTAATTGAAAAAATAAAACAAAACTGGTAGCACTCAGAGGGTGCTCACCTCCACCAAGACCCAAGGGTCACTCATGCATTGACATCTTGGGCACAGATGGACAAGAATCCTTTAAGAAATGTGTGCATCCAGATGGTGATCCACAGCCATGCTTGTTCCAAAGTCGGGTCACAGGGACAGCAGCTTAAGCAGGGAGGTCCAGACTTCTCTTTCCACAGCCACCTCTTCCAGCTTTTCTGTGAGGATTCCAAGATGTTCCCAGGCCAACCTAGAGACAGAGAGTCTCTCCGGCATGTCCTGGGTCTTCCCTGGGATTTCCTCCCAATCGGACATGCCTGAAGCATCTCCGTAGGGAGGCGCACAGGGAGCATCTTTACCAGATGCCCGAACCACCTCAACTGGCTCCTCTTGATGTAGAGGAGCAGCGATTCTACTCCCAAGTCTCTCCCGGATAACTCACTCTCTTTCACCTATGATATCAGACCATATCTAAAATTAAACAATTTATTATTTGTGACAACTTCAACATTTCCCAAAAAAAAAAAAAAAAATCCATTCATAACTTTTTGAGTAATCTTGTACACAGACAGACAGACACTGCCAAAAACATAACCTCCTTGGCAGAGGTAATGATGCACTTCTTAAAACATTAGTTTATGTAAAAATGAAATTTGTTGTTTCTTTGTCATCACAACTGACCTAATATTTCTTTACTAAAACATCCAGTTTGTTCTGTGCATGTGGTTAAAAACTGCACTGTGTGCTTAATAAACCATGGATGCCTTGTTTTATTACATTGGGTTAGAGCTGCAGGTCAGCAAATAGACCTAATGGTGCACAAAATCTACATAAAACAGAGACCATATGCAGTGTCCTGTGTCTAGATGTTTATGAGCCCTGAGCCAGGCTTATACTAAATCACTCCTTATAATCAGGGCCATTGCAATTGGTCGTGTATAAGATGAGTAATATGAGTTATATCCCCATATTGCTTAGCTGTCATCCCCTTCATTCAGCTGCTCCTCATACGCCAATACAAGGCTATCAGCTACGACCTTGCCGCCACACGGCAGCTCCAGGTGGAAGTGATAGATATTCACTCTCTATGACAGCCGGGCATTTCTGTACAAGAAAAGCCATATTGATTCATGGACCAATAAACACGCACACGAGCAGTTTTACTTCAGCTGCTCCTCCCCCTCTATTTAGGTTCCTCTTTGATTTTATTTTTCTTTGTGTGGTCTTAGTGAGAAAAACAGCAACGGAGTTTGGTCTTATCTGTTGATCAGGACGGTGCCAGGCTTGATGGCAGAGACAATGGAGGGTCAGTGAAGGGGGACCCTCAGCCACCAATGCCGGAGTCTTATCATGGTGTCTTTCATCAGTGGCTGCCAATCAAATGACTCTCTGGCCACCCGCATTAAAAAAGGGGTCTCATCTTTGAATTTCAGAGATAACAGGGCAACTGGGCTCCTCCATCCTTAAGGCTACCTTTGCTCAATGGATTAAATATCGATCATAACAATCTCAGGGTTATTTTGTCTGTGTTTCATTATAGAAACCTGTGCCACCTCTCTTCTATCGTAGATGACCACTTGTGGCAAACTTTTATTAGTGTCATCAGTCAAAATGAAAGAAGAAGGTGCTTCAACCTTCAGGCCTCCCTTTTATATTACAGTTCTATTGATTATAGAGAAATAGAAGCATTTATTTACGCTATGTCTGTTGTGATAATGCAATTTAAAGTATGTTAGAGTTCATGTACAGCAAGTAGAAATTGTTTAGTCTTGTCAACTTTTTTTTTCCATTTTCACTCAAAAAGTAACAAATGCATTAAAGCAACAGCAAGAATATACAGACCTTCATAAATCTGAATATATTCACTTTTTTTCAGTGCTGTGCATGTTCGTCCTTTTAGTTTAAAGCTGAGTTCATACAGATTTAATCTGAATAAATTCACATTAATAGTTCATCATTTAAAAGTTCTAAGTTAGCTTCTCACTCCAAACATGAACTAGTTGACATAGATCAATCCAAATTTTGCAATATATAGTTATTTTTTTGTTAATTACTGGTGATTTATAGCATGCCAGCTAGAGAAACGTGCATTTTCTAAAAAAAAAAATGCAATGTGAATGATGAGTGCAAAATGACTGCGGAAATTTACTGAAGGTGCTTAAACTGATTTTTTTTTATAAGTTATAAAAAGCAAAATGCAAGCCAAAAGCTGTAAAGAGCAAAAGGTTAGCTAAAAGTAGCAAAATTCTAACTAAAATCAAAATTTAGCAAAATGATAGCTCAAAGTAGAGTTGCAATTTCTGACCCGAGCCCAACCCAACAAAATGATGTACTTGATGGGCGGGCCGGGTTGGTCTCGGGCTTTTGATGCAGTTTTACGAATCATACAGCACAAAGGAAACTAAATAAGAAAACACAATATAAAACTGTGTTAATCTACTTGTTGAGGAGTAAGTTTATATGTTGAGGATGAGGAAAGAAAGAAAATAAAAGTGCAGAAGTTAATCAGACTGTGAAAAAACAGAGTAGCGCATTGCACAACAATTGCACATGTGGCCCCGCCCACCCAGCTTTGCTAATCACTCATCTGAGGATTTGCAATTGACCCACAACAAGTGACATAATGGAGCTGGAAAGTATTAAACAAAAGCTAAAAATGGGAGAACTCACTCTACAAAGCAAGCACAGAGAAACTTGCTGACGTGTGTCAGGTCAGGTGCATGCCCAGGTCCAACTGGCTGCTTGAAAGAGGTATTAGTCCAGTTAAGCTTCAGATGGACAACGGGATCATCAGCCGTGCATCCACTGACTGTTAATAACTATAATAACAATAATATTTTAATAACTATACAAATCCGCTGACTCTTGTTAATAAATGAGAAATCTTATATCTTCCATTCTTTGAAATATATTTTTAAAACTATCATATCAAACTGATTTGCTTACAAAAGCAATAAAAGCTTAATTTAAAAAATAAAGCGTCACTGCTGGATATGGGCACCAGTGACACCCGCGACCTAACAAGGAAGAAGTGGGTAAAAGATAATGAATGGATGGATGGACATATTTAGCTTATGATATGTGAAAATTTAATGTTTCAATACACACTTCTGGTTTAAAAACATTACTCCTCTGCTTCAATCTATTTTGTAACTATGTTCACATTTAGGGTTTAAATTACCAAATGACAATTGTGAAGCTATCCATGCATCATCTATACCAACTTCTTCCTTTTTGTGTTGCCGGGGGGTCACTGGTGCCCATTTCCAGGAGTCACTGTGTGAGAGGCAGGGGACACCCTGGACAGGTCTCCAGTCCATCACAGGGACACATAGAGACAAATGAGACAAACAACCGTTCACTCTCTCACTCACACCTAGAGACAATTTAGAGTTACCAATCAGTCTAACATGCATGTTTTTGGTTTGTGGGAGGAAACTGGAGTACCTGGAGAAAACCCACGCATGCACGGAGAGAACATGCAAACTCCACCCAGAAAGGTCCCTGACCGAGATTTGAACCTGGAACCTTCTCGCTGAGAGGCAGCAGCTCTACCAACTAATAATTTACCAACAAATAACCATGATCCAAAACATTACCTGTGAAAACAGCTGCAAATGTCCAAATAATATATTTGTGTGTATCTTCCAACAGTAGATAGTGAAATCAGCTAAACCACAGATGACAGATAAAATACTTTCAGACGATAGTAAAAGATTATTCAGTCTTCACAACATATTGTAAACTGCAAGATCGTTCTGTGATGTCCAGTCGTCCTTTTGCTATATTCATCGTTTTCTGGTGTTCAAGCATGTATTGTTGTTCAGAGTCACCACGCCTCTAGTAAAATTCACAACTTTTATCATGCATTGCGCTGACATATGCAAAGACTTCTTCACACATTTTTTTGAAATGTATATCTGGATTTGGAACGGTCTCGCCAATTTACAGGCAAAAAAAAATTTGCCCTATAGCCAAGTAGAAAGATTGATAAATGGAAATTTACACTGGAATATGCCATTTGGCTCATATCTTTTCTTGGTGAACACACAATGTATGTCTGAAATGCCAAGCTGCGTTTCAGGGCGCCTCAACGTCACGATGGACCTGGACAAACTATTGATTTCTTGAACATTTTTCATGAGATTATAAAATATACCTGACATGTCATATATTACATTTCACAGTGACCTTACAATGACCTTTGATGGGCTCCATGCAGTAGCTGAAAGCAGCTGGATCTACATTCTCCATTGAGTAGAATTAGATGTTGTTGCTTAACATGTTTTGCTTCGTGCACATATCTGCTCTAATACCATGTTGTCACTGGCAGAGACAGACATCTATCATGATTACTGCTGCTGCTAGTGAAAGGATGAAGGCATGTTAAATGAAAATACACCATCAAACAAATCTATATCAATGCTCCCTCTAACCTTGAGCAATGTCATTTTGAATGTAGCTGTATTATAATAAAAAAGTTCTTTCATTTATTAAATTATATATTTTATCCTATTTTCCCCACCACAAAAGACAAGTTATGATGTAACTGCCTGTTTATGTGTTTTTGTTTTTGTTGTTTGTTAGCAAAACATCTCATGAATCAGTGGAACGATTTTATTGAAACATATAGAAATAATCAAAGGCTGTTCCTTTACATCTAATCACCTTTAGGAGTCGGCCAAAATCAAGATAGTGTTGCAGCTGAACAACATTAGCAAACACAAAAATGCAAATCGGTCAGTTTCACTGATACTGAGCTGAGGTTTGGTGTGGTAACAGCTAAAAGTAATCCCCAACACATAATTTGAGAGCTAACAGATCACACAAGTTGCTTTTTAAATGTTTGATATTACCTGTTGGAGTCAACCTTGTCTGTCTATTGGCAAAATATCTAGAAAAAAAAGGCACGACAGATTTTACTGACACTCAAAGAAAGTAATTATTGGATGTACATCTACAATTGGTTTCAGACAACAGCTACAAATTAACCTTAAAACAATATTTTAATTAACACCAAATTTACTATAACTGTCAACTTTATGGCAATTAAGCTAGAATTTGGCATAATTGGTGAGATTCATCCCTATGTTGTCTTTCAGCTCTACCAGAACAACATGTAATACCTGAAAGAAAGCAACTGTGGATTTTTTAAGGTATATTGGATTTTAGCAGTTTATATGCAAGTGCTTTTTGACTGCAGAATATAAAGCATGGATTCAGTTTAGCAAAAGTAAAATCCAATTTCTCATCATAGAGTTTTACTATTGCACAATTATTTGTCAGTTTGTGCCAACGATACAGCTTCACATGATCCTAACTGGGCAACTTTAACACCCACATCTGTGCTTGTTTCAAAATTAAATTATAGCTTAACCTTAACACAGTGGGAGCATATCCAATCACATTTGTGTGAAAAATGAGACAGACCATATTTTCAATTACGTCTCAGCATAAAAGGATTGTTAATCCTGTGTCCCGAGCTGCCAGAAGCTCTTAATGAATTTGCTTATCCTCCAGGAAACTGATGTGGCTTACCTTGGCTCGGGAGAAACTCAAAAATCTGCCCTTTTTTTTTGTCCTCCATATACTACGCTGTGTCCCATTGAATGAATGCAAATCTTTTCAAAGTAAGGTTAAACAATTTGTTTCTTCTTATCGTACAGCAAAGAGATGAAACAATATTTCAAGTGATGATGTAAGCATAAACATTGGCATGGTTATTCTTTAAGAAGTAATTTAAAACAACCAAACAAAACCATGGGCAAATCTGAAATTCAAGATGGCGGCCATTTTTAAAAGATGGCAGCCCCTGTCTGAATGGTATATTTCGCATAACTTTTAGTGTTTTTATCCCATTATCACAACTACATTATCTATTTGGAGCAGCTGTGGCTGAGTGGTTAGAGCAGTCGTCCTCCAATGCAAGAGTTGGGGGTTCAAATCCACCAGCAATCACATGTTGAAGTGTCTCAGGGCAAGACACTGAACCCCTCATTGCCTCCGCTGTGTGTCTCATCAGTGTATGAATATGATGAATCACTGATTAGCCTCTTTAGAATAATTTGTTCCATTAGATTTGTAGAGATCTAGTAGAGTGCTGTATGAATGGGTAAATGAAGACACAGATTGTAGTATAAAGCGCTTTGAGTATCTCGATGAGATAGAAAGGTGCTATATAAGTACAGTCCAGTTACCATTTATTTGTACATAGTGAAAATGTGGATTTCAAATATTGACTTTAAATCATAATCAAAATGATTTAAAAACTATTTTAAGTAAAAATGTGTGTTTCATGTTTTAAAAGGCCATACATCAGAATCAGAATAAGCTTTATTATCATTGTACCGGAATACAGTGAAATTATATTTGTACAGTCGTCTGAAAGATGGGCAGAGTGCACGTTGCTGCTGCTATCATAGCGCGACCCCTTATTCTTTATCAGGATAGCTTTAGATAGAAAAGGGGGGAAAGGCCATGAGGGTGGATAGCGGTATTACAAAAAAATATATTTTCACATCTTGTCTATCAGCACGCAATTTGAGCCATTAAAAAAAACCCTCTACCAGCAAACACATTTATAAATACATTACATATGCATTTGACATCAAGACGTTGAGATTCGTCCATGAGCACTTTCAGATAATAGGACATAGTCCAGATAAGATGCTGGTCAGCTGGCACAGTTCTGATAAGCCTGCACAGAAATTCTCGAGGGGAGGAGGGTGTTGTAATAGACAAAGCTTTTTCCCTAGTTACCCATGTCCCAGGAGAAATCCAGAAATGCTGCAGTCTCCTCAGGGCCAAAGCCCATTTAAAATGGATTAAGTCAAAGTAGAAAACTTTCCTGTGGTCAGATAAATAAAAATTTGAATAGAAACCACAGATGCCATGGTATCCATATTAATGAGGAGAGGGGCCATCTGTGTGTTATAAGCTCACTGTTCCAAAGTCTGCCTCTTTGATGGCATGGGGTTAAGTTAATATATATGGCATGGCCATCTTGCACATCTTGAAAGGCCAATCATCCATCCATCTATTGTCTTCCACTTGTTCCGAAGTCAGGTCGCAAGGGCAGCATATTGAGCAGGGATGCCCAGACATCTCTTTCCACAACCACCTCTTCTAGCTCTTCTGAGCCCAAGGCATTCCCAGGCCAACTGAGAGACGTAGTCTGTCCAGCGTGTCCTGGGTCTTCCCCAGGGTCTCCTCCAAGTTGGATATGCCTGATGCACCCCCATAGGAAGGTGGCTATGGGACATCCCTTTCAGAAGCCCATACCACCTCAACTGCCTCCTCTCGATGTGGAGGGGCAGTGGTTCTACTCAGAGCCTCGCCAAGATAACTGAACTTCTCACCCCGTCTCTAAGGTAGAGTCCAGCTACCCTGCAGAGAAAACTCAATTCAACCACCTGTATCCACAATGTTGTTCTTTCGATCACTACTTGGAGTCCGTGGCCATAGGTGAGGGTAGGAACGTAGACTTACTGGTAAGCAGAGATCAGTAAACAGAAAGGTCCATCAATGCAAAAGAAAAAAAAATACATAGAGGTGTTAGAACAACATATGCTCCTATCCACATGACATCTTTATCAGTGAAGGACTTGCATGTTTCATCAAAGCAATGCTAAACCACATGCTACGTTCATTACTACAGCATGGCTTCATAGTAGAAGAGTCTGGGTGCAGACTGTCCTGCCTGCAGTGCATTCCTTCCATCAATAGAAAACATTTAATGCAACACAGAATGAAAAAGGAAAACCCAGAATTGTTAAACAGCTAGAATCATACATCAGCCAAGAATCACTGTAAATGATAAATGGGCTTCTTGCAAATCCTTGCTTTTTTTTTTTTTTTTTTTACATTTCACTCAACATCCAAACTTTTTTGAATTGTGGATATATTTAAAAAGTTGCTTTAATTATCAATACAGACCATAACCTAATTTATAAAATCAAATAAATTAGAAAAAAGGCATCAAATTAATGTTTTCCTTTACACAGTCATTACAAAGGAAAGATCTATAAAATACTGTACTAATTTGTGTCTTAATGTGTATTAGGCCAAAAACCTTTGTGAGATCTCAGAATTCTGTCTTAAGTATACTGTATTGGGGAACCAGCAGAAAGTCTTCTCATGGGATCTGTTTGGTCTCTGCCCATAATGGAAAATTACTAGATGTTCCATGAATGTATTGCCTTGGCATTAATTGGACTTGATTAAATAATTATTTGTGGCAAAAATACTTATTTATGAGTTATAATCTGTAAATTAAATTATTACTGGTGTGCTTGTCTTAGAGGTAATGGGCATTTATTTTCCTCTCTCTCTTTTTGTGAACAATAATGTAAAAATTCTTCCTGAGGGAAACATTGATGTCTTTACCATTCTTCTTCTCAATCTTTCCAAAACAGAACAAACATACTGTTAAATACCTTTTTATTGGGACTAAATATACACTTTCCTTGCTTTCATCAGACTTTATGAAATCAAAACAGCTGTTTTTGACTTTAACTTGCATCACACGCAGCTGATGAGGACACTGCTTTGAAGCGCCAGATCTGGTTCCCATTAGGGAGCAGGTCTGGTCTGTCTGGGGTCTGAACTAGTCAACAGTTAGCTTAATGATGTATGTCGCAATAATGCAGTCAGTCCCCTTCTGTTGTCACTGTGCATTACACAAATTAGAGAAAATAAATGCCCACCTCCTCAATCTACACCCCCCCCCCCCCCCCACACACACACACACACACACGTATATGCATTGACACTTTTCCTACTTGTGTTGCCTGCTCTATTTTTGCTAATAGGGTCTGTGTGTGCATGTGTGTTTGTATTGTTACCTTGATGAAAGGCAAAGCTTTATTACATTAACTCCAGCAGATAGATGACATCATCCCCACCTGGCTTACATCACCAACTTTCTACATTTTTCCTAAATGACAAATGAGGTTTGACGTGGGCTCTACTTTCCCTCTCCTCTTTTCTGAATGGCAAAAACTAATTTTAAAGTCCAATATATCAATGAATGAATGATATCAATGTGCCTCGTATATATTATAAAGATGCACTGTGGGCGTTCTTTCTCAGTCTGCTGTCTGTGTGGGATGTCGGACTGGGAGCTTTGTGATCCATATGTGCACCATGCATGAGCTTACATACATGCACGGACACTGAGAGGTGACACCGTCATCGTCATTAGACCTTCACAGGCATCTGCTCGCTCCCGCAATATGATGTGATCCTTCACCTTCTACATGACAGTTGCCCATTTAGCTGGAAATTTATGCCGCCCATGCCCTTTATCAATGCATCCTGGTGGGGTGAGTGGTGGTGGAGGGGGTGGGACTGGTGATAGAAGACAGAGGGCATCACTCAGGGTCCCTGCTTTGATTTGTGTTAACACCTTTGCTCAGTCAAAAGATTACAGTAAAACAACAGGCTTTTGAAAAGCTCAAAGTAATTACCAAAAAATAAAGCTGCTACAATTATACTATATATTTAATTTAAACACCCAAACATCTTGTTACTATACCATTTTTAAAATATAACAATCCTGTTGGTCTCCATTTCAGAAAAACAAAAAAAAGCAAAGTCATCTTCAAATTAAAGGCCTAACATTCCTTGAAGGACTGTGTATTGCCCGCCGTATTTCATGCCAGGACTTCAGACCAAGATCATCTTATGTTGAGAAATGAGAGAGTTGTAGCCATTTGGATCAAGCCTTGGTAATAAAAAAAAATATATATAAATATATATATAAATATATGCAATATAATGCAATATTTAAAGTGATCTTGCATGATCTGTTAGCATTCGTAGTTTTTAAAGACTCTCAACTACAACTGCACCAAATTTTAGTTCGACCTGTAAAATTACTTAAATTGTAGCCATTTTTGTACCAAATAATATTAATTTGGTATGGTGGCTATCTTGAATGAGATTATTCATACTTTGAAGATGTATATCCATTGATAACTTAATGATAGTTTAAAGTCCATTCAGTGGTTCATGAAGTATTTTGCTAACAAACAGGACTGACGTGCATGTAATGCCAACATTTTAAACAAAGATGTCATGCGATGTGGAAAGCTTGACGTATGGAACTGACTGGGAACTACTACGACCTGACTGAAATTTTTAGTTAACAAAACAGACAAATGAACACAAATTCAAAAACATATGCCTATTTGCCTTCAGAGGTTTGCAACAAGTATAGATATTTATTTATAGTCCAAGTTAGGTATTAACAAATTATTTAAAAAAAATACTCCATGAATTTCCAAACTACCAAGTTTATGTAGGTTTCATCAAACATTTCACAAAATTCACAAGAAACAATTAAGTTCCATTGATTCCTTGAAATGTCTTCAAAGAATGAAGCACCTCATGTGTTGTAAAAAAAATAAAAATAAAAAAAAGTAATTTTCAGTTGACTGTAATTTCAGTCATGTTCAGACATTTTAAAATAAGGTTCTCTGGAAATGGTACAAACAATTATAACCTTATCTGTAGTAGAAAGCTCCTTGAATGACCTTGATAGAGAAATACTTAAATCTGATCGAACTGACGAGCTAATGGCTAGTCTGAGCTGTGTCAAGTTCAATGTGTAATATCGCTATTTTAAAACTCCAATCTAGTTTGGTTTTCATTGATTTTATCCAGATGCCATTTTATAAACCTTTATAATACCTTGAGTTTCTCATTTGCAAATGCAAACACCAGCAGCAGCAGCTAGCTGTAGCTCGCTCATTACAGACTGATGCATTTTAAACAAGAATATTGCAACATTTCTGCTGGAATCGCCTGGTAAAGTGAACTGCACAGTGAAAACACTGATAAAATAACCAAAGATGCATCTTACTTGTCATTTTTGTGTGTTTCACTTTTTTCCATTAGAATGTTTATTGGAGTGAAACACATTTTATGAAATAATGACAAGGAGTTATCTATACGGATGAGTTTGTTTGGATTTGTTTTGCTTCCTTGGGAGATTAAATTCTGATCATTATTCAGAGGAACTGCTGGTGTGATAGGGTTTAGAGATAAGAATGAAAGGAAAACAAAAACCTGGTGAGGGCTTGTTACGTTGTTATCACGGCTGCTCAGAGCCTGTGGGGACATTCAAAGCCTCGTGTTTTGTTCAAAGACTTTTGTCAGCGGATAGACACCTTTTTTTTAATATCTTTCCCTGGTGGCTGAAGAAACTTCCGAGCGTCGAAGAGCACTTTGTGAATAATTTAATAGAGTCGACTTGGAGAAGGTCACCCCTTTGTTATTCTAAAAAATCTTGGCATCTCACAACCTGAGCGGGTCAGTCTGCCCCCAAACACAATAAAACTGGATGATCTTTTTCTGGCCCTTGTTGTCATTGATGAAATAAATTTTATTAACAAGTTTTCATTCAGGTAATTTTTTAGACCAGTTTTGTTTGAAACGTGTTCAATCTGACCTACTCATGCAAAACTGAATAAATTCTCAAAACTGACATACTGTAGATTTGAATGAATATTATAAAGACTTTTTCAGTGGAAACAATTCTGAATTTTCAACATCAGACAATAATGTTTTTATCTGTGTTCATTTACATTTATGTCTGTTAGTAAAATATATCATGACCCACTGGAAGGACAAATACTTTTAGAAAGTAACCAGTAGACATACATCTGCTGCTGATTACCTTTTGCAGTCAACCTAATTCAAGAAGGCCACCACGGCTTATCAATCGTAACTAACAAAAATGGCTATAAATCAGTATATTTTCTATACACTGAGCTCAGATTTATTTCAGTGGCAGCTCCTGTCGTAACCAACATATACTCTGAACACTGCTAGGTTGTACAAGACAATTGGTAAAGTTTTTACCATTAACTGTTGGAGTCAATCGTATGTCCAGTCATGAACCACAAAATTGATTTTGAGGAAACTGTTAGAAAATAATTAGATGTACATCTACAATTGAATAACTTCTGGAATACAACTATTTTATTAAGACTAAAACTGGTTTGATTTTCCAGATATTGAGCTAACATCTTCAGTGGTAGTAGCTCTGTTATTTACAAAGTACAACACATACTCTTAGTGATAACAGAATATGTAATATGTTGCAATATTGTCCAAAATTGCCTTACAGATATTTGGTTTGACCAAAATACTGTAGTGAACTAGGCCTGAATGTCAAAACCTTGACCTTAAGGACCATATGGGACAGAAACTGTCATTTCATTGATTTGAATCCAGAAATACAGGTTGACCCATCCTGAGACTTTCTTTCTTGAATTCAAGTGAAAGAACACTCTCTTTTCTATTATCATTACTATTTTACAAATGTTTGATAATCAAAGTGTTTTAGTTCAAACCATTTTAGATGTTGTAGTGAACTAATCATTTTTTATTAACTGTGAAACAGTAATAATGGTTTTTAATCCTCATGCAAAGTTAGAATTCATGTTAAGGTCTGTTACAGAGTAATTATGCATTTTCTGATTTTCTGTCTTTGAATGAGCAGGGTAAGTTGGTCCAAGGTTGGACTCAAACGCAGACAAGTGTTGGAACGAACTGTCATGTTTTTACATCCTCTCAGACGTAAATAGAGAAGCTGGCACCTGTTGGCACCTGTTTTCCGCCAACTCGTCCAAACATTTCTCTCCCTGTCTCTAAAAACATTTTCAATCTGTTCCATAACATTCTTGCTGTTTTTCTGACTCCTAGTGACCTCTTACGTCACAAAACACACCCCTGTCTGGTCGATATTGACCAATCAGAAACTCCCAAATGAACCGGAAATAGAGCTCTTTAAAATGTCGGTACTTCCTAGTTCAAACCAGTGTCGAGAGTCGTGTAGAGTTTCCAGTCGGGTCGAGAGTCGAGTTTGGAGTCGTTGCAGCTCCCGTGCTGGGAAACAGGAAGATCCTGACATGACCACAGAGCTCTTCCGAGTCTTATGGGATTATAACATCTTCCACCTCTGGGTGGAACTCTGACGGACTCCACTCATGTGAAGTCCACTCGTGAGGTGAACCTGTGTCGGACGGAATACCGTCACTACTTCGGACGATTCACAGCTGTTCCTACGGAGACGCTGAAAGGGTGCGTTGAATGGACTTTCGTACCAGTGGAGACATCTCCAGGTAAAAAGTTGATTTATACCACCTAAGTGTACTGGGGAAGAAGCTGAGAAAAACCCGGAGAGTGCCGTTCTGAATGCTGACACAAACAAACCCCCTCACCCATCTTTTTCTCCCTCTAAACTTCATCTTTCCATCTTTAAAATTCTTCTATCAGGTAGAAATCATTCCAGATATTTTAGAAATGTCTGTGTAAAGTTCTCATCCACCGCCGTGTGGTCAATCAAAATTGTACAGCTTGCTAAAATTAGCCATGTTGTTATTTTCCATATTTTGCCAAATAATGTAAATGTGTGATGTGTTAAACTTTGATTCTGTTAATAAATGACCCACTGTCGTTTGGTGAGTCAAAGATAATTAACGTCTCACGCTACATTTCTAAATTCAATGCACATTATATACGGTCCAGAAAAATGAAAGAATCCGTTTAATTTATGAATATATCTCATGCATATGTTCATCTACAATACTAAAACTGTATCATTCTTTGAACACAAAATTATTCCAGTTTATGACTTTTTTCATGAAGGACATCAGTTAATATGCAGTATAGATCTGCACTTAAACTATGATAATGCTTCACAATCCATCCATTCATCCATCCATCCATCCATCCATCCATTACCTTTACCCACTTTTTCCTTTTTGGGTCACGGGCATCACTGGTGTCCATGTCCAGCTATCCCTGTGCAAGAGTTGGGGGACACCTGGACAGGTCTCCAGTCCATCACAGGGACACAAAGAGACAAACAACCATTCACTTTCTCACTCACACATAGGGACAATTCAGCATGTTCAACCAGTCTAACATGCATGTTTTTGGTCTGTGGGAGGAAACCAGAGTACCCGGAGAAATCCTGTGCATGCACAAAGAGAACATGCAAACACCACCCAGAAAGGCCCCTGGCCAGGTTTCGATCTGGCGACCTTCTCACTGAGAGTCAGCAGCTCTACCAACTGCCCCACCAGTGTGCTGGTTCAAAATTATTTCGAGTATTTTGTTTTAAAAAATGTTGTTGTTTTTATCCCTTCAAAGCTTACACATTTATGGAGAAAGTCATGTTTGACTTTCAAAGGTAGACATTTAAGGTTGAATGGGTTAATATAACATACAATCATCTTTTTTCTTTTCCTCTGTTCCATCAGTTTGAAGCCCTCTTCACCTCTCCACCGAGGGGGAGAAGGTATGAATGGTAATAGAGTCCAGCGATCATTGCTCCCATTACCCAACCTTTGACAGAAGACGCCATCCGAGGGTGGTATCAGAGCCAGCTGTGAGGCTTCAGGGTAGCATTAAACCATAATCCTGACAATGTGTGTAGATGGAGTTATGGTAATCTTTAGCACACATTGTAAGGCCAGGTAACATTTTTTGAAGAATCAAGCCCAGTTTAACAATTTCAGCCTAGTTTGAAAGCAAAGATAAATGTGGTTATTAGCATCTCAACTGTTCCAAGTGTTGATCTTAGCTGCATTTGTTTCATTAACGTTTGGCACTTTGGACTGTGGCTACTCTTTAAGGACCCCAGCTTCAAAAACATACATGTTAGTTTAATTAGCTCTGTGCGTTTCTGTCTGTGAGAACTGATGACTGTCTTGTTTGTCTTTCTCTTGGCCCTGTGATGGACTGGTGACCTGTCCAGGGGTGAACCCAGACGCCTGATCTTTAACAGTTAAGAGACTCAGCCCCACTGAGACCCTCAGCAGGATATAGAAAGGAAAGAAAATGACTTAAATCAATTTAGGCACAACAATGGAATCGATAAATTGTTTACAACAACATTGTGGTATTGAATATCAATAAAACTTTCTACACATGTGATTACATGACAAAACACTCAGATATTTCTTGTTAAACAGAACAGATTGAAACGTGAAACAATGAAAACCTGTTTATGATTCTTAAAGCTAAGTTCTTCATTACACTTCATGGTAAGGGAAAGACACAAACAACTAGAACATTGGCACAAAACATCAGCAACAGGTTTTTTTTTTTTTTTATAAATATCTCTTTACATGACTCACCTATTTCTTGTAAAATAAATAAATAAATAAAACACTTGCCAGGGCTGGAAACAGCAATTGCTGCACAACTCTGAGGATTCCCAGTGCCTTCATTAAATTACAAAGGCTTATGTTGACACAATGGCCACCTCCTGCCATTTCTGGCCTAGATGGATGATATTTTTTTTATTTCTATTTTTGGATAAGTTCACCTGGGGTGGCATGGTGTCACAGTTGGTAGAGCTGCCGCCTCTCAAAGAGAAGGTCACCAGATCGTATCCCGGCCCGGTGGGGGGGTCTTTCTGGGTGGAGTTTGCATATTTTTTCCATGAATGCGTGGATTTTCTCCTGGTACTCCAATTTCTCCCACAGACCAAAAACATGCATGTTAGGATGATTGGTAACTCTAAATTGTCTCTGGCGTGAGCGAGAGAGTGAATGGTTGTTTGTCTCGTTTCTCTCTATGTGTCCCTGTGATGGATTGGAGACCTGTCCAGGGTGTCCCCCGCCTCTTGCACAGTAACTGCTGGACATGGGTACCAGTGATCCCTGTGACCTGAAAAGGAAAAAACAGGTAAAAGATAATGGATGGATGGATGGATGGATGAATGGATGGAAGGAGTTCACTCAGCTTCCAGGATTGATTGGTTTGTTGGGGATGTCTGAGATTTTTTAGGAGGCATTGGGAGGGAGACGTGGAGGGAGATGTTTGCTATGTGCTCCTCTCCTGGAGCTTACTGCTCTGGCCCTCAGCAAGTGCGACCCGTCTCCTTCGTTGCCTGTGGGATCAGTTCCATCTGCAGATCCTCTCCAAACCCTGTCATGCTACTGGCCACCAGAGATCCTCAAGTGGTTGGTGGCATCAACTACAGGACCAGTCTAAGTAACTTGAGGTCACCAAATTCTGCAGTTTCCAGGTGGCCCATCTCCCAAGATTTTAAGGTATCATACCCATGTACCCCAATTACCGCCAGTTCCTGTGTCACGCAACTGCTGTAAGAAGACCCAACAGCAGATCCAAAATCCTATTGCAGCTCTAGGAGTTCCACGGTCATCAGCTCCAGTGGTCCTTGAGCAGCCCAGCGAGGCTGAACCACCAATCCCATCTCAGCCATAGAAGTAGTCGCTTCCTGTCTTAGCTCTTCGAGTCTTCTGAGTCTCATCTCCTCGAGACCTCCATCATCACTGCTACATCTCCAGTCTCGGAGTCCTCAACAGACAGACAGCTCAGGGTCTCACGCTCCTCAGTCTTCTTGGCACTCAGCCACCGAGAGGATTGGCGACAATGCCTCACTGCCTCATTGCACACACACACACACACTATCTATCTATCTATCTATCTATCTATCTATCTATCTATCTATCTATCTATCTATCTATCTATCTATCTATCTATCTATCTATCTATCTATCTATCTATCTATCTGGATGGATGGATGGATGGATGGATGGATGGATAGATAGATATACTATAGTATCACAGATTATATTTCATTGTGGGACTTGCAAAAGAATGTCATGTGAATGTGACAAACGTCACAATTGTTTTATTCCCATTTTTAAACGTTTTTGCCACTCTTCCTGTAGTAAAGGGTCATTATTCCGGTCACAGCTTATACCTTTCTTAGTTAGGACATTTTGACCTGCCATAATAAGGAAAGAACATGCAGGAAGAAAAAAATAATGATGCTTTTTTTTTTGTTTCAGAATCCTAGGACTTTTAATGGTGGCTCACTGTCATTCTGTCTAAATGGGCAACCAGTTATAGCAAATGTTTGACTGCAGTGACTTATTTAAATCTACACTTTGTGGCATGTTAAAATGTTATGCACTTAATTTGGCCAAAATTAATAGTTCAAATCTTTGAACGTGGGGTTTCGTGGAATGATTCAGAAAAAAAACAAACTGTCCTATCTGTTATAGATATGTTTTTTTTTAATAATAACATCCACTTAGAAAAATAAAATTAAGTAGTTTTAGTCAAACTAACTAGTTCAAAATACCTTCCATTGTTTTGGTTATTAATCATTTATCCATATTGATAATGTAGTATATATACAACTGTACACAGCTATTACAGTTGTTACACATGATGACATAATTCAGGGTAGTTTGGTGGTCAAAGCTGTTGCCTCATAGCAAGAACATCATTGGTTTGCTTCCTGGCCTTTTTGTGAGAAGTTTGTATGATGTCCATGAATTGTTCGTGTGTTCTGCACACATGGGTTTTCTTCAGGTACTACAGTTTCCTCCCACAGACCAAAACTATGTATGGTTGGTTAACTGGTAACTGATTAGAGTGAGAGTATGAATGGTTGTTTGTCTCATTTGTCTTTTTGTGTCCCACCTGTAACCTGTCCAGGTTGTACTCCACCTCTCGTACAGTGAGTGTTGGTGACATGCACCCAGAACAGAAAAGACAGTAAAAGAAAATGGATGGAGAACAAATATATATATATTTTGATGACTAGTTTGTGTGTCAAACCAAAATGATAAGAAGAATAAATTCACTAAAATTTTACATTTCTAGTAAATATGAGAAACTATGTTTTTGCACGAGTCCGGATACAATAGGTGTAGTGTTAGTAATATAGGGTCCCTTGAAAGTTGAAAGTGCTATGTGGTGTCGTCACTATGTGAGCCCATACAATGATGACATTTGTCCTCTGCATTTAACCCGTCATCCTGTGAGATACACACAGCAGTTATTTAACTGCCAGGGGAGCAGTTAGGGAATAGTTGTCTTGCTCAAAGACATCCCGACATATGGGCAGGGCAGGGAATCAAACCTGTGAATTTTCAGTTCAGTGTGCCTGCCCTACCACTGCACCAAGATCTGTTTAAGTATAAGTCACATCTATTATGCATCACCACTGATACGTCTCGTTTGTTATGCATCACCGATGACCACCCAGAAACATGAGTCGGTGTTGTCCCAAAAATCGATTGGCTGCCAAATATTAGCTGGGGAGCATGCATGGGAGGACTTTAACAAGAATTTAGCAAGATTAACACTTAAAAACTATTATTTATTTTCTCAAAATTATAGTAAAGGTGTGTCTCAGTTGAACTTTTCCTTAATAAATGCAGTTTAATGGTCAAATCAGCTGCATTTCGACTGGACAACTCAGCGACATGCAGCTGATTTGACGTTTGCTCGAGGAGTTCCGGAGCTAAGGAAAGCCAAGTCAGATTTATTTATAGAGCACGTTTAAAACAGAAACTGTTACCAAGTGTCTCATTGATAACAACTTTTACCTATTAGTGAGACACTTGACTTGCCATATTGCTCGAGGGCCTTCTAGCGGCTGAAAATTGTAGTGTTCAATATTTTCCATGGCAGAATGAATGAAATAATAAGATCTCAGCCAAAAATTGGGTTATAAATATGGGGGGGGGGGGGGGAGTATACTAGTCACTTCGGTGTACAAGTCGCAGGACTTGCAAATTTGTGCAAAAAGATGTGACCTATGGGGAAAAACACGGTAGTTGCTGGTTTGTTTTAATCAGCCTCTACCAGAGTTAATCTTAATCAAATGCTCTCGCATATCCATGTGTAGATTCAAGGTCACAAAAGTCTCAGTTATATAAAAACAAACAATAAAACAAAATAAGAACAATTAATTGTGTATAAAAAGTCATACTTTTAGGTTTTAGTAAAACAGAAGACATATTGGAGACATAGTCAAAGTGTGAATTATCATTTGGAATGTCAAAATTTCCTATGTGTGAAATTTTTAGATGCACACTCAGTTCACATCCCAACATTTTGAGTACCCCCCACTGAGAGCTCTCAACCTCCAATCCTGCTTCTGAAGACTGGAGCGGTGAACTGGGATGAGTGATTTTCAAATCAATGCTGCCTGAGCACAAAATGGAAATGAGCTTAAGTAATTGACAGGAATTCATAACCAGGTGACGCATCACACACCATGTGACATCCAGCAAATATGTTGGCATGTGAGCGTTAAGGTAACAGATGATTTGGAACTGGTATCAAATATAGCAACATGCCACTTGTATAGAAAATTATAGCAACACATGGAGTTTTGAGCATTTATGTCCATCTACAGTTCTCTGCCAATATTTTAAAAGGGAGATTGTCATGCTGTGTTTGGACTTCTCAGCCACACACAGTGCTGTTTGTGAGAAAATCTGAAATTAGAATTAAAAGTATTTTCCAACATGGAGACAATGGCATGCTTCACTGATGCCCACTATCAGTTTGTACCCAAGAAACCAGAAAAACAGTAGAGACATTTTTATCATTTTGCTTCTTTTTTAATCATCTGTTTTGCTTTATCCATATCCTCTTGCCATCAAACTTTGCTCATGTGATAAAATGATTCATAACTGCAATGAAATTTCAAATGTTATCAGGAAAAATACTTTTGGTTTAATCAAATCTATAATTGTTTTTCTTTATATTTTGATAGTTCATTAATGTTGACATTCTCGGAACAAAGTGGTGTTGCATGGGTATTTATTTTTTTGTTAAAATAATGTAGACAGAGCAAAAATATTTATTTAAAAATATATGGAGCACTGTAGTGTTAACAGGGTTTTTAGTTGTAGTTTATGTTGGTTCTAAGTATGTGCCCAGCAGAAATAAGATTACACTGATGTGAAACCTGTTTTCTTCAAGTGAAAACGTCAATGACCACAAACATCCAAACACTTTTAGACTGATGAATTAATATTTAAAAATGTTAAGATGACATTAATAAAAATAATAATAATAACTTTTATAAACAAGATTAACAGATATGTGGAATGGATACAATTTTGGCTATAACAGTAAAAATTAGTGCAATAGTTTCATTTGTTTTCAGGGTGGGAGTTGTCATAGATTCTGTTCATAACTTTTATGGACAGAATTTTTAGGTGCAGCCAGGAGGCCTCAGGGTTAATCTCTGCTCTTTGCAGATGATGTGCTCCTATTGCTGTCATTGTGCCGTGATCTTCAGCTCTCACTGGAGCGTTTTGCAGCCGAGTGTGAAGCAGCTGGGATGAGAATCAGCACCTCCAAATCTGAGATCATGGTCCTCAACCGGAAAAGGGTGCATTGCTCTCTTCAGGTCGAGGGTGAGGTTTTGCCTCAAGTGGAGGAGTTAAAGTATCTTGGCGTTTTGTTCACAAGTGAGGGAAGAATGGAATGTGATATTGACAGACAGATTGGTGCAGTGTCTGCAGTATTGAGGACTCTGTGCTGATACGTTGTGGTGAAGAGAGAGTTGAGCTGTAAGACAAATTCTCTGTTTACCTGTCAGTCTATGTTTCTGCCCTCATCTATGGTCATGAACTCTGGGTAGTGACCGAAAGACCAAATTCTTTGAGTTTCCTCTACAGGGTAGCTGGACACTCCCTTTAGCAATAGGGTGAGAAGTTCAGTCATCCGGGAGAGTTGAACCACTGCTCCTCCACATCAAGAGGAGTAAGTTGAAGTGGTTCGGGCATCCGGCATCATGTTTCTGTTCAGTGTCCTGAGATGAACAAAGTCCATGCTCAATAATCCAGGTTTACAATACAACAATTTTCAATCAGGTCATCTGGACAGTTTTTTTTTTTTTATGTGCTGAAACGATGACCTGACTGAAAATTGTTAAATTGTATACCTGGATTATTGAGCAAAGACTTTGTTGGTTTTGAAACAGTTTGACATGGCTGTCGATGAGGAAGAGGGCCAGCACCGGAGGAGGGGGCGTGCCAAAGAGACCATCTTCGCACCAAAATAACTGGTTTGTTCCACTTTTGAGTAAGCTGTTGGGGGAAGAATCAGTTTTGTGTTGTGTGTTTCCTTGACTGATGAAGCCTTCTGGATGAAGGTAAAACTTTTCAGCACAAAAAAGAAACTGTCCCGATGACCTGACTGAAAATTGTTGTCCAGAGACGACTTCTGTTGTGACTTGGCGCTATATAAATAAACTAAATTGAACTGAAACGGTAAGGATGCTTCCTGTGCGCCTCCCTAGGGAGATGCTTCAGGCATGTCCGACTGGGAGGAGACCCCAGGGAAGACCCAGGAAACGCTGGAGAGACCGTCTCTTGGTTGGCCTGGGAACGTCTTGGAGTCCTCCAAGAAGAGCTGGAAGAGGTGGCTATGGAAAAAGATGCCTGGGCCTCCCTGCTCAAGCTGCTGCCCCCCAGACCTGACTTCAAAATAAGCAAAAGATAACGGATGGACTTTCATTTTTTGAGATGCAGCACATATTGTTTTTTGTCTTTAATGGATGGTTATGTACCACAGACCTTTAAGGTTGCTGTAATTAAACCTTTACTTAAGAAATCTGATCTTGATTCAGAAATCCTGGCCAACTACAGACTTATATCTAATCTAACTTTCATCTAAAAAATTCTAGAGAAAATATTAGCAAGTCAGTTGCGTGATCATCTACAAAGAAATAATCTGTTTGAAGAGTTTCACTCAGGGTTTAGAGCTTATCATAGCAAAGAAACAGCACTAGTAAAAGTCACTAATGATATTCTCATGGCGTCAAACAATGGACTTGTGTCTATACTGGTCCTGTTAGACCTCAGTGCTGCATTTGATACAGTTGATCACAATATTTTACTACAGAGGCTTGAATATGATAATGGGATTACAGGAACAGCTCTAAAATTTGTTTAAATCATATCTATCTGATAGATTCCAGTTTGTAAATGTAAATAATAAATCTTCTTCATACACCAAAGTTAGTCATGGAGTTCCTCAGGGCTCAGTGCTTGGGCCAATACTCTTTACTTTATATATGCTTCCATTAGGTAAAGTTATTAAACAGCATGGGATGCATTTCCATTGTTATGCTGATGACACACAATTATATTTGTCCATTAAACCCAATGAATCATATCAGCTACTTAGACTACAAGCATGTCTTAAAGACATAAAAACCTAGATGACCCTTAGGGTGCATTCACACCAGCCCTGTTTAGTCCGCTTTAATCGAACTCTAGCTCGTTTTCCTAGAAAGTCCGGTTCATTTGAGGAGGTGTGAACGCGCCATCGAACTCTGTCACGGAACAAAAAGGTGAACTCTGGCCCGGGCTAAAACCTAGGTCTCGGTCCGGTAGAAGAGAACTCCAGCGCGGTTCGAGTACAGTGTGAATGTAAACAGAACGGACCCGCTCCGCAGGGTAAACAAACACACATTTCTCTGACCTTATATGGAGCCGTCATCTGCCTTGTGTGAAAAATAATATTCTCCATGGTCTTCTGTCTCATCTTCTGCTCATGCTAAGTCCATTTTTGAAAAATGACAAAATATAACTCCTAAAACTGCTAAAACTTGATGCCACTTCGTTTTTGTTTTTATTTACAGAAGAAGAAGAAGACGTGTCTTCAGAGATTTTTGTGTCATTTCTTTCAGTAGTTCTTGGTGCAGCGCCCCCACAGGCGAGTGGGGGAATAGGTTGGTTCAACAGGTTGACTCGACTGCACAGTGAAGTGTGAATGCAAACGCACCAGCTCAAATGTAAACAAAAGGTTATGAATATTGGTCCCCAACCGAACCGAGTCTACCGGACTATCTGGTGTGAAAACGATCTTAATTTTCTCCTGTTGAACACAGACAAGACTGAGATTTTGGTTTTTGGACCTGAGCACCTTAGGAATGAATTTTTAAGTTTTTCTCCCTCCTTAGATGGCATTAATCTGTCCTCCAGCTCTAATGTTAAAAATCTTGGTGTTATTTTTGATCAGGACATGTCTTTTATCACCCACATTAAAAACGTTACTAGAACTGCCTTCTTCCACCTGCGTAATATCACTATAGTTAGGGTCAGCTTGGGTTTCCTGAGCTGTCCCTTAGATATGCTGCTATAGGCTTAGACTGCTGGAGGACAAATTGACCACAATTTTCACTCTGCTACTGTCTTTACTTACTCTGCTCAACCTGTTTTGTATTTGTAATTATTTTTTCAATCCTTAACATGTGTTTTTTTGTCTTTCAAATACACCTGGACCTATACTTGGACCTACCATTCTATGTTCGGCTGTCTCTCCTTCCTGTCCTCTCAACCAGCCGGTCAAAGCAGATGGCCGCATGTCCTGAGCCTGGTTCTGCTGGAGGTTTCTTCCTTTTAAAAGGGAGTTTTTCCTTTCCACTGTTGCCACTGTGCTTGCTCAGGATGGGAGACTGCAACAAAGCCAAGACTCAACTTGTCTGCTAGATTCCTTAGATAGAGAACTTTACTAATTGGCTTTTATGTATGTGAATGTTTCTGTAAAGTGCTCTGAGATAACTTTGATGTGATTTGGTGCTATATAAATAAACTGAATTGAATTGAATATTGTGATATGCCCCTCCCTGGGCTGCCACCTTACCGTGGTGGAGGGGTTTGAGTGTCCCGATGATCCTAGGAGCTATGCTGTCAGGGGCTTTATGCCCCTAGTAGGGTCACCCATGGCAGACAGGTCCTAGGTGAGGGACCAGACAAAGTGCAGCCCAAAGACCCCAATGATGAGAAACACAAATAGACCTAGTGTTCCCTTGCCCGGACGTGGGTCACCGGGGCCCCACTCTGGAGCCAGGCCTGGAGGTGGGGCATGCGGGTGAGCGCCTGGTGGCCGGACTTTTACCCACGGAGCTGTAGATGAACAGATGCTCAGATATATTCATCAATTAACACGGATTC
>NC_056507.1:35410577-35438427 GCF_014905685.2 Nematolebias whitei
GTTTTGACCTTAGGCTTAGTCGTGACATCAGATTAAGTTCACTACAGAGCTCGGCCGGGCACAGCCCGAAGAGGAGACATGGGTCCCCCTTCCCATGGGCTCACCACCTGTGGGAGGGGCCAAAGGGGTCGGGTGCAATGTGGGATGGGTGGTGGCCGAGGGCGGGGACCTTGGCAGTCTGATCCTCGGCTACAGAAGCTGGCTATTGGGACGTGGAATGTCACCTCACTGGTGGGGAAGGAGCCTGAGCTGGTGTGTGAGGCTGAGAGGTTCCGGCTAGAAATAGTCGGACTCACCTCTACGCATGGCTCGGGCTCTGGAACCAGTTTCCTTGAGAGGGGCTGGACACTCTTCCACTCTGGAGTTGCCCGTGGTGAGAGGCGCCGAGCAGGCATGGGCATATTTATTGCCCCCCAACTTGGTGTCTGTGTATTGGGGTTCACCCCGGTGAATGAGAGGGTGGCCTCCCTCCGCCTACGTGTGGGGGGACGGGTTCTGACTGTCGTTTGTGCTTATGCACCAAGCGGCAGTTCAGATTATCCACCCTTTCTGGAGTCCTTGGAGGGGGTACTAGAAAGTACACCTTCTGGGGACTCCCTTGTTCTGCTGGAGGACTTCAATGCTCATGTGGGCAATGACAGTGAGACCTGGAGGGGTGTGGTTGGAAGGAACGGCCCCCCTGATCTGAACCAGAGTGGTGTTCTGTTGTTGGTCTTCTGTGCTCGTCATGGATTGTCAATAACGAACACCTTGTTCAGGCATAAGGGTGTCCATATGTGCTCTTGGCACCAGGACACCCTAGGCCGTAGTTCAATGATCGACTTTGTCATCGTCTCATCTGATCTGCGGCCACATGTCTTGGACACTCGGGTGAAGAGAGGGGCGGAGCTGTCAACTGATCACTACCTGGTGGTGAGTTGGCTCCGATGGTGGGGGAGGATGCCGATCAGACCTGGCAGACCCAAACGTATTGTGAGGGTTTGCTGGGAACGTCTGGCAGAGTCTCCTGTGAGACGGAGTTTCAACTCCCACCTCCGGGAGAACTTTGAACATGTTCCGAGGGAGGTGGGGGACATTGAGTCTGAGTGGACCATGTTTCGTGCCTCTATTAATGAGGCGGCTTACCAGAGCTGCGGCCGCAAGGTTGTCGGTGCCTGTCGCGGCGGCAACCCTCGAACCCGATGGTGGACACCGTCGGTGAGGGATGCTGTCAGGCTGAAGAAGGAGTCCTATCGGGCCTTTTTGGCCTGTGGGACCCCGGAAACAGCTGATGGGTACCGGCAGTCCAAGCGACATGCGGCTTGGGTGGTTGCTGAGGCAAAAACTCGGGCATGGGAGGAGTTCGGAGAGGCCATGGAGAACGACTTCCGCACGGCTTCGAGACGATTCTGGTCCACCATCCGGCATCTCAGGGGGGGAAAGCGGTATGCCACCAACACTGTTTATAGTGGGAGTGGTGTGCTGCTGACCTCAACTCGGGATGTTGTGAGTCGGTGGGCAGAATACTTTGAAGACCTCCTCAATCCCACCAGCACGTCTTCCACTGAGGAAGCGGAGCCTGGGGACTCTGGGTCAGACCCTCCAATCTCTGGTGCTGAGGTCACCAAAGTGGTTAAAAAGCTCCTCGGTGGCAGGGCCCCAGGGGTGGATGAGATTCGCCCAGAGTTCCTTAAGGCTCTGGATGTTGTAGGGTTGTGTTGGCTTACGCGACTCCGCAATATTGCGTGGACGTCGGGGGAAGTTCCCCTGGATTAGCAGACCGGGGTGGTGGTCCCCCTATTCAAAAAGGGGGACCGTAGAGTGTGTTCCAACTACAGGGGAATCACGCTCTTAAGCCTCCCTGGTAAGGTCTATTCGGGGGTTCTGGAGAGGAGGGTCCGTCGGATAGTCGAACCTCGGATTCAGGAGGAACAGTGCGGTTTTCGTCCTGGCCGTGGAACACTGGACCAGCTCTACACTCTCAGCAGGGTCCTGGAGGGTGCGTGAGAGTTTGCCCAACCAGTCTACATGTGCTTTGATGACTTGGAGAAGGCATTCGACCGCGTCCCTCGGGGGGCCCTGTGGGGGGTACTCTGGGAGTATGGGGTACCGGGTCCTTTGATACGGGCTGTTAGGTCCCTGTATGACCGGTGTCAGAGCCTGGTCCGCATCGCCTGCAGTAAGTCGGGCTTGTTCCCGGTGAGAGTTGGACTCCGCCAAGGTTGCCCTTTGTCACCTATCCTGTTCATAACTTTTATGGACAGAATTTCTAGGCGCAGCCAAGGTGTTGAGGGGATCCGTTTTGGTGGCCTTAGGATTGCGTCTCTGCTTTTTGCAGATGATGTGGTCTTATTGGCTTCATCGGATCGTGATCTACAGCTTTCGCTGGAGCGGTTCGCAGCCGAATGCGATGCGGCCGAGATGAAGATCAGTTCCTCCAAATCTGAGGCCATGGTCTTGAGCCGGAAAAGGGTAGAGTGCCCTCTCCGGGTCAGGGAGGAGGTCCTACCCCAAGTGGAGGAGTTCAAGTATCTTGGGGTCTTGTTCACGAATGAGGGAAAAATGGAGTGTGAGATCGATAGGCGGATAGGTGCAGCGTCTGCAGTGAAGCGGGCGCTGTACAGGTCTGTCGTGGTGAAGAGAGAGCTGAGTCAAAAGGCGAAGCTCTCAATTTACCGATCGATCTACGTTCCCACCCTCATCTATGGTCACGAGCTTTGGGTTGTGACCGAAAGAATGAGATCTCGGATACAAGCGGCCGAAATGAGTTTTCTCTGCAGGGTGTCTGGGCTCTCCCTTAGAGACAGGGTGAGAAGCTCGATCATCCGGGAGGGACTCAGAGTAGAGCCGCTGCTTCTCCACGTCGAGAGGAGCCAGTTGAGGTGGCTTGGGCATCTGTTTAGGATGCCTTCTAGACGCCTCCCTGGTGAGGTGTTCCGGACACGTCCCACCGGAAGGAGGCCCAGAGGAAGACCCAGGACACGCTGGAGGGACTATGTTTCTCGGCTGGCCTGGGAACGCCTCGGGATTCCCCCGGAAGAGCTGGCCCAAGTGGCTGGGGAGAGGGAAGTCTGGGCCTCCCTACTTAGGCTGCTACCCCCGCGACCCGACCCCGGATAAGCGGAAGAAAATGGATGGATGGATGGATGGATGGATATTGTGATATTATGGCAGGACTGAGTAAATTTATTGATGTTGGCACCTCCAGACACAAACAGTGTGTTTCTGTGCTGCTGCTGTTAATAACCCGTCCTAACTGATGAAACTTCAGTGAGCAGCTGCCTCTGGCCTTTTCTTCAGAATCAGTCAGGTGGTGTTAGGTCGAAGCAGCATGTCACCTGATAAGAACAAGCAATATTACAGGTTTTTCAAACTGTGTGCCTCATTTAAATACAAAACAGGAAAAGAACCAGGAAACCAAAAGAACAATGTTTGTTTTCTCAAGATGCAGCTAATGTTTTCATCCCACAGGACATTGTGGGCTAAGTCATTAAATGTAAAATATGAGCACCATAAAATAAAATAAAATAAAAAAGCAGTGCAGTGTGGTTTGCATACTAAACAAACAAACAAAAATAAAATAAAATAAAACTAGCAGTAACATTACATAATGATTCTAGCTTGAAAACAAACTTGTCAGGCAGGAATATAATTTATTGGAAAGAGGGAGATTATTATTGATCAAAATCAACTGGACCCAGACATTTACCCTGACAAATAACCCTTAATTTTCTTGAAAGAAACTTTGGTAAATATAAATTTAGCTGGACAGGAACAAAAGTGGTACAGTGTCCAAGCTAGCTGTGTGTAACTTTATTCACTGATTATTTTCTAGCTAAATGTTGAAATGATCCTTGCGATTAAAAGTTACTGAGCTGAAAACTTTGCTGAGGCAGGCAATTACAGTATAAGCGCATCAACACAAAACATCCGCAAGTGAATTCAGCTTAATAATTTATCACCTACAGCTGGCAGACATACCCATTTTTTTTGCAAAAAGATTTTAGGAACGAGGTTAAAATCATGTCCTTGTGTGAAAAAAATAAAAGAACCCAGGATTCAATGTCATGTTTAAAATGGGTTTATTTGAAAATAATTTAAGATTTGGGGAAAAAAAACCCACACACATTCTAGTTAAAACTCAGTGAAATTGGGTGGAAAAATTGCCTAGTCTCTTTTTACAAGGATTACTGTAAGGACTCAACTATTTTTACACTTAATTAAAAAAAGTTCTGGTCCTCTGGACATTAAAAAAATTAAAATTGTAGAAATGTTTCGTCTTCCATCCAAAATACTTCCTCAGTCTGAGGTGCTGTATTCAGCTCAGTCTTATAAATAGCACCTTGTCAGAGTGGATCAACCAGTTTGCTGCTGACAACCAAAACCAGCTGCTCACATGGTCAAGAAGGACCATCAGCCTAACAATGGATCATTAGCACCCTGATGGCTGTTTGCTATTCACAGGGGGCTGAGTGATACTAGCAATAAAGAGCATTGTAAGAGGGGGACAGTTGAACCTGGAGGCCTCCACCCCTGTTTAATGATGGACAATTTCTTTTCACAAACATGGCCTCCTTTACTCCTCTCTCAAACCATCGTTCCTCTCTATCCAGGACGTGAATATCTTCATCCCTGAAAGAGTGATCGCTGACCTGGAGATGAGTGTAGACCGCAGAATCCTGGCCTGATGATGTTGATCTTCTGTGCTGGGCCATCCTTTTGGCCAGTGGCTGTTTAGTTTCCCCGATGTAAGACTGATCACAGCCCTCCTGACACTGAACAGCATACACAATATTGTTCTGTTTGTGCCGGGGGACTGGATCTTTGGTATGAACCAGTTTTTGCCATAATGTATTTTGGGGTTTAAAAGCCACTGGGACGTTATGTTTAGAAAATAAACGTCTCAGTTTCACTGATATTCCCTCAACATACGGAATGACCACTGGTCTGGGTCTGGGTTCCTCCTTTTCACCTGATGGCTGACTGGAGTCCTGTTTGGGTTTCTTCTCTGCTTTCAGGAAGGCCCAGTTAGGATATCCACATTGCTCTAGAGCCTGTCTTGTGTGGGATTTCTCCTTCTGCCTGGCTCCTGAGTTAGTGGGGACGCTGTCTGCTCTGTGGTACAGAGTCCTGATGACTCCTAACTTGTGCTCCAAAGGGTGATGGGAGTCAAACTGCAAATACTGGTCTGTGTATGTGGGTTTGCGGTACACCTCGGTTTGCAAATGTCCTCTATCAGAGACTGAAACCTCACAGTCCAAGAAAGCCAACCTGCCATTTATTGCATCTTCTAGTTGAATGAACATACATCTTGAACTAGCTTTAAGAATAATTAATTAGTAGTGAAGCTACAGCAAAGCTGTCCCCCACATTCACTACATGTGTGAACTTGATGTATTTATCCACAGAGTTGATGTGATCAGTAAAATGTTGGACTTCCTGAGATTTAATTTGAACCCAGGTGTCATCAACATACCTGAACCAATGACTTGGTGGTGTCCCTGAAAAGGACATCAAGGCTCTCTTTTCTACCTCCTCCATGTACAGGTTGGCCACAATAGGAGAAATTGGAGACCCCATAGCACACCCATGTTTCTGCCTATAATATTGCTCCCCATATGTGAAGTAGGTTGACTGCAGGCACAGTTTCAAGAATTGACACAGTTGCTCTGTGGAAAGTGTGGTCCTGCTGCCTGGATTTAGTTACCAGATTTAACTTTTTTGGATTTTTCTACCTGGATTATTGAGCATGCGTCAGGATATCTTTATACTTACTTACACTTAATACACATGCTATAGTGTTAATACAAAGTATAATGAAATCAAATCAGGTGTATTTTAAGGAATGTATAATAAATCTGAACAGTGGTTTTGAGTCGACTTTCTCCTTCCATAACACTTGGCAACTTTACTGTTTAGTAATGATATTTTATCATCTTGATGAACTTTCAGTGACTTTTTGTATCACAGTAATTCAACTAAATGGCACTCTTTTACTAAGATGCTTGAAGCATAACCGAGAGTAACATATCCTGTTATACCTTTTGCTTTGTCATATACCTCAGAAATTGGTGCCTAATGAACCATAAACACAATAAGTCTAGGGTTTTTTCTGATTCACTCCCTCATCAGTGCTCACTTGACTAGAAAGTGTACTGTTAACATAATATTTCAGCAACAATGAAGAGCATTGTATAGCATGGCATTATTACTTCATTGTCTTCAAGCCAGAGGGTGTATAGCATTGTGTTTTAGTGAGGGAATTTATCGTTATTGGCCATTGAGAAAATGAGGCTTTCACTGAAGCTTGGCACACTTTGGTTCTTTGTGGGAAACCATTCAAGAGTGTAACTGACGATGAGATTGAAGAATAAGACTCTTTAGAGGCAAATGTTTGCTGAGATGTGCTGAAAATGTCTCTTCAGAAAAGAGAGGGAAATAAAGACTGACAGGCAACAAAGGGAATAGAGTTATCTCTGAATGCTAAATGTGGTGTCTGAGATGCTTACACTGCTTTGGTAGCACAAGGACCAATAGGCCTTTTTGCATCAAAAGATGAATGGTGATGTGTACATGAAATTAACCCTAGAATAAAATGTTTCAAATGGATGTCCGAAAGCTTCTGTGTTCTCCATTATATAAAAAAAAAGCCATTAAAAGTAAGAATACTAAAGACAAATCTGGACGTTTTATCAAACGTCTAGCATCACTGATTGAGTCCCACTTTTCATTATGAACCATTTAAATGTGCTTTTCCTGTAACCTATAAAATTAGGACAGCACCTCTGATTTTCATTGTCAAATATTTGTCTTGTACATGTTTAGCTTCTTGCTTAGTTTTATATATGGCAGATGATTTTTAAAAAACCGACAGTAACATTTCTGAAATCTGTGCAAGAGTCTTCAGATCATGTTTAAGTCAATGGCAATGTCATAAACATCTAGACATACAATTGTCTTAAAGCTAGAGGTTACATGTATCAGGATTTGATGTGTGGAATCGAACCCAGAATGCAGACAGAGGCGAAGAACTCGGAGGTAAAAAGGAAAACAATTTATTAAACACCCAACAGTTGTCGGACCCTCTGGACAGTTTCTTTTTGTTTAAATGTTTCATCTTTCATCCAAAAGACCTCATCAGTCCGAAGAGCTGCAACAAACTCAGTCCCATAAGTAGCACACTCACATAGTGGGCCAACCAGTTTGATGGCGATAAGATGGTTTCTGGACTTCGCCCTTTAGCCCGCCGACTCGTCTTAGGCAGCCATGGCCAAAGTGGTTCAAAACATCAAAGTTCATGATCACTCCAGTTCTGTTGTGGCTCCTCAGACTAATGAAGTCTTTTGGATGAAAGATGAAACGTTGCAACAAAAAGAAACCGTCCAGAGGACCTGACTTAACTTTGTTGGATTTTTTTACCTGGATTATCTAGCATGAACTTTGAAATTTATTCAACAAAAACAAAAGGCTGATGTGGCAGCAAACTTAAGGGGTAAAACACAGGAGCAGGATGACATGGAGGAACATAGGCTTGGGGAAACAATCCATGGACAACCTGAAAACACAAAGACACTGAATTTATAAAGACACTAACAACAGATAATGACAAACACCTGGGGAAAAGACAATGAGGAGCAGGTGGAAGTGGCAGGAGCTGGAACTGACCATGTGGGCTAAAAAAAACACTAGGGAAACACAGATCTTGACAACATGTACAAAATTTACTAAATAACACAGAATGATAGTTTGTTCAATGATGTGTAGCCCCACATGTGCAGTATGCATAAAGAACTCACTTTTTTCCTGCCTGAGAACATTGTAGAGCACCAAAATGCTGTACAATAAATCAAGCAAGCAGAGGACACAGACTAAAACACACGAAATGAACAAAGTTGTAAAAATAAACCAGTAGAACGGCCAAATCAGTAGTCTGTGGTTGTGTCAGGAAGGCCATCTGGAGTTGGTTTGCTGATGACCCCTGACAAAGGGAGCAACCGAAGGAAGAAAAATACATAAATGAAATATAACAGAGATGGTTCTATCACCTCTGAGCTTATATCAGGTGTGTGGAACCTGTGTCAGCATCTGATCTGCTGACCTCAAAGTGGTCTCACAATAGAGAGAATGGAGGAGCCCAGGATAGGAAAGACCTCCTTTAGAAGTTGAGGAGGTGCCACGTTGAAGGGGGAACCAGATAACTTCATTCTGGAAATCAGCTGCTTGAAGAAAGATAGTGAGATAGATGGATATATGGATAGATAAATAGATGGATGGATGGATGGGTGTGTTCACAGTGGTCAAACACAGCTATGGAAACACAAAAGGATAGATCATGAGCTGGTGAGAAATGAGAGCCTGAGTGTTCACTACTTTTTCTAAAAATAAGTGGAACAATTTCTCACAAAGTTCAAAGGAAGCCTCCAGAGAGGCAGGCTCATTGAATCATGAAGAACTGAGCTCAAACTAGAAAAGAGAACTCGGAGGTGGGAGACAATATGAGATATTTTTTTTTATTTTTACAGCTTTTTGATAACAATGCCAACTCTCAACATTTAAAATAAACCTGCAACCTTCTAATAGCACAATTATTATAATTTAACCATGGGTCTGATCTCTGCTTTGGATATCAGATTTCTACTGGAGCCACACGGTACAAAATATTTAGACAAACAGAATAAAATGGGATGGTTAGCTCCTCTGTGATGGAACACACCGGGGACTGCTTGATCCCTTCAGAATTAAAAGCCTCAGTAAAACGAGTGGCTGTGGAGTGATTAAAAGCCTGGCAGCACCGAGCAGGAAGGTTTAAGGGGTTCATAGAGAGGAACATTCTCAAATTAAACAAGCATGCAGTCTAAAAACACAGCATCACTGAATTCCAGATTAAAAACTAAAGCAACTTGTAAAGTCCAACATATGCCCACGTTTCTGCCTGGGACATTTACAGACTGAGATAAACTGAAAGAGTCCGACAAATGTAAAAAGTCATTCACTAAAGGCTTTTCAGTGCAACAAAAGTGAATATTTAATTACCCAGTAATTACAACTTTGTAATATCTAGGTGTAAGTTCATCCATCCATTATCTTTACCCGCTTATTCCATTTTGGGTCACAGGGGTCACCGGTGCCCATGTCCAGCAATCACTGTGCGAGAGGCGGGGTACACCCTGGACGGGTCGCAAGTCCATCACAGGGACACATAGAGACAAACGAGACAAACAACCATTCACGCTCTCACTCACACCTAGGGACAATTTAGAGTTACCAATCAGCCTAACATGCATGTTTTTGGTCTGTGGGAGGAAACCGGAGTACCCGGAGAAAACCCACGCATGCACGGAGGGAACATGCAAACTCCACCCAGAAAGGCCCCTGGACCGGGGTTTGAACCAAGGACCTGCTCGCTGAGAGGCAGCAGCTCTACCAGTTGTGCCACCGTGCTGCCTAAGTTCATCCAAGAGATCAGAAAAGTTACTTAAAAAGTCTTTGTTTTATTTTGAAGGACAACAAACCACTGTGCACAGCAGAGCAGGAGAATGACCTGGTTCAAAAACACTTAGCTCAAAGCTGGAGAAAACTAGCAAAATGCACATCTGTTTACAGTCAAATTTTCTTTTGAATATACTGTAGGTGCTAATCCTCCACCACCGCCTGAGAACTACAGGGAATTAAAATACAAACAGTTGAAGTTTCACTAAAAGCTCAGTTTCTTGATAATCACACATATGGCAAGTTATGTTGTGTAAATACTATTCTGTTTTATCCACTAAAATCCAAGCAGATGCATGCAGACTGTGAATGGCACTGCAGTAGATGGTTTATGTGTGAAGTACTAGTTTAAATGTAGTTCAATAAGGCAGGGCTCACTTTTTACTTTATACCTTCTTCACTTTAAATTAGGTATATGCAGGGCCAGATTAACACATCGCTGTACCCTGGGCAACAATCTTCAAGGGTCCCATCATCACGACCCCAGAGTCACCATAATCTGTCAAAATACAGAATAAATTACCATACTATACAGTAAATATATTTGAAATTCTAACTATCAAGTGTATTTTTATGTATAAAACTCCAAATGCTCATTGACACAAATCATCAAGACTGAAATAAGTTAAACGCACTTTGAACATCATATGACACCATATGTGTACTTGTTTAGTAAAGTGTTGGACACTGGTGTCAGAAGCGTTTATAATGTGTGTGTGTGTGTGTGGGGGGGGGGGGGCACTGATGGGGGGGTCTAGGGGTCCTCCCCCAGAAAATTTTGAATAAAGTAGATGCCATTTCCTGCATGCTGGTGTATTTTAATGGTTGTTTAACATCTAGTTTTACCTACACTAGTAAACACTGGGAACACCTTGGGATTCCCCTGGAGGAGCTGGTCCAAGTGGCTGGGGAGAGAGAAGTCTGGGCCTCCCTACTTAGGCTGCTACCCCCATGGATGGATGGAAGTAAACACTTGATTCAATAACTATTTTAGAGCTAATGGCACAACAAGAAGTAACCTGACCAACAGCTGATTCAATGAACTAAAAATATTATATATTCAAAGGTGACAATTTGATGCCCAAATTAAAATTAAATGACTGTAACTTAGTTGACTTCAAATGAAATAAGATTATCAATGAATGCTTGCGGCAAAGGATTTACTGAGTATAACAAAGATTCCTTCAAGAACCCTCCCAGTAAATAATAAAACAATAATGACTTCTGCTCATTCTAAATTTGTCAAATGGCCTAAATCTCCTAAAGTGAAGGAAAATCATTTTAAAATAATAAATAAGATATATCCCGTAGCCATGTTTCTTGGAAGAAGATTTAAATTTGATGTTGATTTGTGTGCCTTTTTTTTTTTTTTCCAAGATGGCCACGCTCAGAGCAGTTGCAGCTTCACAGGCTCCCGGTACCATCCCAGTTTTTAGAAGTTTTGATATTGACTCTGTGCCTGACTCTGCGCGATTTATGCGTGTGAACTATAGCCGAACCGAACTGATGAGAATAGGAGCGGATTTGCCACGAAATATAGCAGAAATCAGCAACAAACTCAAAGCTACGCTCGGCAGAATGCAGATCTTAAAGTCATCTACCTGGAAGCTGCAGCAGAGGCGTTCCAGCGGGCAGAAGAGGAAACGCTGCTCCCGGCTTAAGAGGAGAGGATGCCGGGCGGGGGTTATGGTGAGGCTACGAGCTAACGCTAAAGCCGGTAAACTCCCCATGCCGTCTCTCTTTCTGTCGAACGTCCGCTCGTTGGACAACAAGGTGGATTTACTTCGTCTGAGAGCGGGCGCCTCAGAAGAGATGAAGAAGTGTGCGGTGCTTTGCCTCACGGAAACGTGGATTACAAGTGAAACGCCGGACTCAGTCTTCCAGCTGGATGACAGACTTTTATTTCGAGCGGACCGCTGCAGCGAGCTAACGGGGAAATCACGGGGGGGCGGAGTGTGCATTTACGTGAGTAAAAGTTGGTCCACGAACTGTACTGTTGTAAATAGCTCATGCTCGAAGGCTTTGGAGCAAATAACAGTGAAATGTCGGCCACATTATCTACCCCGCGAGTTCACAGTGACTTTTATCACAGTTGTTTACATTCCTCCGGACGCTAATGCTAATGAATCACTACAGGAGCTACATGATATCATCAGCTCGCTGCAGAACAAACACCCCGAGGCTCTTTACGTGGTAGCCGGAGACTTTAACCACGTGAATCTAAAGGACTGTCTCCCAAGCTTTAATCAGCATGTGACGATTCCAACACGTGGAGACCGCACGCTGGACCGTGTTTACACGAACGTAAAAGATGCATACAAAGCCGAACCCCGCCCCCACCTAGGACTGTCAGACCACATCTCAATCTTCCTGGCTCCTGCTTACATGCCCCCGCTGAGACGCTCCGGACCGGTACAAAAGAAAGTTAAATGTTGGAGCCAGGACAGTGGCCCCATACTGAGAGATTGTTTTGATCGAACAGACTGGCAGGTTTTCAGAGAAGCTGCTGAAAATGGAGGTTCGCTTGATCTTGACCAATACACATCCTCAGTACTGGGTTACATTAGTACATGTACTGACACAGTCTCCACTATCAGAAATGTTAAAAGCTACCCAAACAGAAAACCTTGGCTGAATGCAGAGGTGCGTACCCTGCTGGAAGCCAGGAACACTGCCTTCAGGTCTGGAAACTCAGAGGAGCTGAGTAGGACAAGAAAAGAGCTGGTTGCTGGTATTAAGAGGGCCAAGGCCACATATGCAAAGAGGATCGAGGGTCAATTCATCTCACAAGACCCTCGGAGCATGTGGAGGGGCATTAAGTGCATAACAGATTATAAAGGAAGGAGCGAACAATGTCCCAAAGACCCATCTCTGCCTGATGCCCTCAACAAGTTCTATGCACGCTTCGAAGACCCGAACAGACCACCCAGCACCAGACTCACCTCGCCACCGGATGAAGAGCATCTCAGCGTGACCTCAGCAGAAGTAAGGAGTACCTTCAGGAGGATTAATCCGCACAAAGCAACTGGCCCAGACAACATCCCCGGAAAAGTGTTGAAGGAATGTGCTGATCAGCTCTGTGAGGTGCTGGCAGACATCTTTAACACCTCACTTACCCTGGAGACAGTTCCCACCTGCCTGAAGACTGCCACCATCATCCCAGTCCCAAAAAGCTCTACAGTGACTGGTCTGAATGACTATCGGCCAGTGGCCCTCACCCCGATAGTCGCTAAATGCTTCGAAAAACTGGTCATGACTCACATCAAAACAACCATCAACATCAACGAGGACCCTCATCAGTACGCATACCGTGAGAACCGATCAACAGAGGATGCAATCTCCTCTGTGGTCCACACTGCACTCAACCACCTGGAGCAGAAAAACTCTTACGTCCGTATGCTCTTTGTGGACTTCACATCCGCCTTCAACACCATGATCCCCCAAACCCTGATGGACAAACTATCCAAACTAGGACTAAGCCCCTCCATCTGCAACTGGGTACTAGACTTTTTAACAAACATACCACAGTTAGTGAGGATCCACAACCTCTCCTCCTCCACCATAACCCTCAGCACTGGCTCTCCTCAGGGATGTGTGTTGAGCCCCCTCCTGTTTACTCTGCTCACATATGATTGTGCAGCTACCCATCCAGGCTGTCACATTGTAAAGTTTGCAGATGATACAGCGGTGGTGGGATGCATCACAAACAATGATGAGTCCAGCTACAGGCAGGAGGTGGAACACCTGGAGAGCTGGTGCAGAGAGAATAACCTTCACATCAATGTGAAGAAGACAAAGGAGATGATTGTGGACTTCAGAAGGAACAAAAACACCTACACCCCCCTGAACATAAGAGGATCTGCGGTGGAAGTGGTCTCCAGCTACAAGTACTTGGGTATACACATGAATGACAACCTCAGCTGGAGCAACAACACCACCAGCCTGATCAAGAAAGCTCATCAGAGACTCTACTTCCTCAGACGGCTGAGGCGAGCTGGTCTGGGAAGCTCAGTCCTCACCTCCTTCTACAGGTGTGCAGTGGAGAGCATCCTGTGCTCCAGCATCAATGTGTGGCATGGAGGCTGCACAGCTGCAGAAAGAAAAGCTTTGCAGAGAGTGGTGAAGGCTGCACAGAAGACTGTTGGAATCAGTCTCCCCACCATCACAGACATCTACACCTCCAGATGCAGGAAGAGGGCCACCTGCATCATGAAGGACCCCACCCACCCAGCACTCACACTTTTTGCCCCACTCCCCTCAGGAAGGAGGTTAAGGAGCATTAAGTGTAGAACCACTAGACTGAGGAACAGCTTCTACCCTGAGGCTGTTAGACTCATGAATCTCTAACTAGAATAATCACTGTGAAAAACCATATCATGTTGCTGCTGATCTGTTTCAATGTTGATGTGTTCATGCGTGCACATCTGCTCACAGAGTCATGTTCATGTTTGTGCTGATGTTCAATGTTTTATGTTATGAGTGCTTAGTGTATATTTAGTTGATGTTTTTCTTAGTTCATATCTTAGATGTTATTACTGTTTTTCTTATACATTTTATTGTTGGATGTAACTGGGACCCTGTGTACATAATTTCGCTCCACCACATGTACCACATGAGGTGCGAATGACAATAAAGAAACTCTGACTCTGACTCTGACTTTTGTAAATCAGAAGATGAATCCCTCAAGTATTTTTTTTTTTCATGTCAATACAAAGTCTTTGGTCAGACATCAGAAACTGGATTAATCTCAAATTTAACATAACTTATTTTCATGCTGATGCCATTTTACTTTATGTGGATAACTTAAGCTCAGCTTTCTCTAATGCCATAAATATAGTCATACTTATAGCAAAGTACAACATTCACTGTAGTAAGAGGAGGGATAATAAGTCCTCCTTCCTGTTTTATGAACAATATTAAGTCATACTATTCTTCATTAAGTAGATTAAAAATCTGCAAAACTGCTAAAATCACCTCACAACAGATACAAATTTATTGTTCTAATTAAAACAAGAAGTACTATTTCGTATAGGCTTCGCCCTTTTAGGCTGTCGCTAGTGGGTTTATCCCATCGTGCACAGCGCAGCACTGAAAACTTTAGTCCATGCCCACCTGCTGTGTGGGCCTCACCCCTGGTCCATATAAATTTTGGTGAGACCGGTTAATCGGCTCCCATTTTTTCTTCAGCAAGCAACCAGCACTGCTTTGAGAAGAACACGATGTCCAGCACCAGCACCAGCCACCTGTGCCTGTCCTGCAAGACCGGCTACATGCTGAGTTTCGAACGGCACGGCATCTGTGAAGGATGCCTGGGTCCCCGTCACGCCAACCTCGCCTCTTCCTGCCATCTTTGTGACCCCCTCCCTCCTGAAGAAAGGCAGAGACGAGCAGCCTTGTTCAAGGCTAACATTGAGGAGTGCCTTTCTATGGCGGGGGACTGTTCGCTGGATGACGCCATTGCCTTTTTTGACACCAAGTCACAGAGTGAATAGGATGATTCCTCCAGAAAAGGCGACGTCAGTGTATGAGTTTTAAAATAAAATGAAAACATAATTCAGAGAATAAAGTGTCTTCTGATTCCAGCCTGACTGTCAGATCGAATGATCTCACAGCAGCTTTTCTTCTCACATCTTCCACACAAAACTAGCCGGTAACCTCAAAACAGGTTTTTAAGAGTCACAGCAGCTCGAGAAATCACACAAAATGCTCACTTGACACAGCAGCTAGAAATGATTCTTTTCAGCAGACCGAGCCCGGAAAAAAAACTCGCTCTCAGCCCAGGTTGTGTTCTGACTTTTCTGACCGCAGCGGGAACAAACATGTTTCCCCACGGCAATTGCAATCTCCACCCAAACGGTGTCGCATTTTTAAAGGCGCTCACACCTCTCCTTAGTGCGCGTCAGCTCACATTAACTCTGATGCACAGCACAGAGGCATTCCCAGGGCCCTTTCGGCGAGCCCCCCCCCCCCCCCATGGGTCGTTCAAGGAGCGTCTCCAGAGCATATAACAGCGGTGGGGGCCCTAGCTTGGCTAACGTCCGTAAAGGACATGACACAACACAAAAATGCGTGCCCACTTCCAGAGCGTTACGCAGAGTGGCAAGAAGTGTGTTCCCTTGACAGATGGATGAAACGTCTTATAAGCAGAGGTTACACGCTCCAGTTCGCAGCTCAACCCCCACAGTTCAGAGGGATTATAGAGACGGTTTTGTCATCTACAGAACAGATCTCATCTCTCCACTCAGAAGTTCAGGAATTACTGATAAAAAATGTAATTTCTAGGGTTCCCAATGGAGAGGAAAACACAGGGTTTTACTCGCGTTACTTCCTGGTTCTGAAAGGGACCGGAGGGATGCGACCCATTCTTGACCTGTTCACATTCAACAATTCGATCATGGAGAGACAGTTTCACATGCTGACAACCAAGTAGTTGTTGGACAACATTCACCAGAACAATTGGTTTACCTCCATAGATCTAAAAGACGCTTATTTTCACATACCAATCATTCCAAAACACAGAAAATTCCTGTGTTTTTCCTTCCAAGGGACCCAGTACCAGTACAACAGGCTCCCGTTCGGCTATTCCCTCGCCCCACGCACATTTTTAAAATGCGTGGAGATGGCTCTGAAGCCGCTACACAGAGCAGGAATGAGAATTTTGTTTTATCTGGACGATCTACTGCTGTTAACTCGATCCAGGCAGGAAGCAGCTGTGCAAACCAAAGCGCTGATGTCACACCTGTTAAACCTGGGTTTCGCCATAAACTGGGAGAAGAGTTCGGTTCTCCCGGCCCAGATGATTGTTTATCTGGGAGTGGAGCTAAACTCAGTCACTATGAGAGTCTGCTTATCACAGCTGAGAGCCGAAACCCTGAAAGACCAGCTCCGCCGCGTAAAACCCAGCAGAGTAGTAACGGCTGTCTCGATCATGAAACTTTTGGGTACGATGTCCTCAGCTCACGCTGTGGTTCTGCTGGGCTTACTCCACACAAGATGCCTTCAGAGATGGTTTGCATGCCTGTGCATAGATCTGGTACATCAGAAGAGGCGGATGATCTCTGTGCCGACCTCTGTGGGAACTGACCTGAATCACTGGGGAAACCCTCTCACTCTGTCAGAGGGAGTTCCTATCAGCAGACCTACATCACACGTTTCAGTTTTCACAGACGTGTCCCTGTCAGGCTGGGGAGGAACTTGCCTGTCTCAAGTGGTGAGGGCGCTGTAGCCACCTCACACATCAGCTCATATAAACATTTTGGAATTCTCACTGTTTAGAATGTGATTCAGCATTTTGCTCCCCTGTTACAGAATCAATATGTTCTGATCCACACAGACAACAAAGTGACTGCAGCTTACATAAACTTGCAGGGGGGCGTGCCCTCAGCCCAACTGTTACGCATTGCAAGACAGCTGTTGTATTGGGCACACAAAAACCTGCTCTCCATCAGAGCAGTGTACATCCCTGGCGTCCGAACAGAGGAGCAGACATATTGTCCAGGGTCAGTTCGTGCCACGGGGCCTGGAGTCGCAATCCCGAGCTGATTTTTCGGATTTGGAGCAGGTTTGGCCGAGCAGCAGTGGATCTGTTTGCCACACAGGAGAACACCCAATGTCAATTATGGTTCTCACTGAGCCCACGGGATGACCCACCATTAGGAGTGGACGCTTTTGCCCACAGCCCGTGGCCAAAATGCTCCTTTACGTGTTTCCTCCAGTCCCTTTAATAGCATGGTTTCTGAACCAAGTCCGGGAGGAAGAACTGTCAGCCATTCTTGTAGCCCCTGAGCGCATGAGCGCCCCGTGGTTCCCAAACCTGCAACGTCTGTTATCGGGTCGACCGTGGAAACTGCCGTGGAAGGATGATGCTCTCCTCCAGGTGGGAGGAGCGATCAGGAGTCACCCAGAAATAGGTCAGCACCTTTTGAGTCTGGCCGCTGAGCGGATCCACTTAGAGAAGATGGGTCTCTCTCAGGAAGTGGTGTGCACAATCCAAGACTCACGAGCCGCTTCCACCACAGCGCTGTACACATCAAAGTGGACAGCTTTTCAGTGCTGGTGCACAGAGAAAGGTGTAGAGGCCATCTCATGTCCACTAGGTGGCGTGCTGTCCATTCTGCAACAGCTGATGGACAGAAACCTAGCGTTCAGCACAATTAAAACTTATGCTGCAGCTATTTCTTCCTGTCATGAAGGATTCGGTGACAGGACAGTTTTTAATCAACCACTGATAAAGCGTTTTCTAAAAGGTGTACGGAGACACAGACCGGTGTCACGCCCACTAGCTTCACAGTGGGACCTAACAATGGTTCTGCAAGCGCTGATAAAAGCTCCTTTTGAGCCTTTATATCAGGTGTCACTTAAATTCCTGTCACTTAAAACAGCCCTGCTGTTGGCTTTGACATCAGCAAAGAGAGTGAGCGATTTAGCTGCGCTCTCTGCTGCCCCGTCATGCCTCAGGATTCAAGCTGATGGCAGCTCAGCTGTGCTGAGACCTAACCCAGCTTTCATGCCCAAAAGCATCACAAGTTAATTTAAATCAAGAATGATAACATTGGAGGGCTTTTATCCCACCCACCCCCATCACAAATCAGAGGAAGAATCATCTTTTCATCTCTTCTGTCCTGTGTGTGCGCTGGCATGTTACATAACACGCATGGCTCCTCTGTGGCAGACTCAGCGTATGTTTGTGCATTATAGGGACGTCTCTGCAGGTCACCCGTTATTCGCTCAGCATCTTTCACACTGGCTGTGTGAGGCCATTTCTGAGGCTTACAGGGCATCAGGATTGGAGCCTCCAGAGAATCTCAAAGCTCATTCCACCAGAGTAATTGCATCTTTGACAGCTTTGCATAGTGGTATGACAGTGGAGGACATTTGTACGGTGGCGGCTTGGACATCGCCTTGTTCATTTATCCGCTTCTATCTGCGTGATGTTTCATCTTTCTCCATGGCCCATTCTGTTTTTAGTGTTCTAACAGAATGAATCTTACTGTTTTCATAGAATTTCGTTTTAAAATCACATTTGTCTGCATGCAATTACTGGGTGAGATATGTATTATCAGTCACAAGTTTGTGACTGCTGTTTCTATTGTTAATAATCAGTTCATGACTACTGTTACCAATCAGATCATTTGATTACTAATAAGTTCATTTGTTATTAATCAGTTCATATTGAAGAGCTGTTGGCCATCTCTGCTCACTGTTACACAGTTACAATTTGTAACCTCTGTTCTCTTCCATTCTCGGCAGCAGGACTGCTTTCAGCCTTCTCCTTTTTCCCCGTCGAAAACTTATTCTCTCCAGGGCGCTCCTGTGCATGGAATGCATAATTATGCAGCGCGTAATTACGCACACAGAAGGATGAGTGATGAAATGCTTTTTGGTGCAAGCGGGTGCTTAAAATTGTGTCTGAATGGACCCAGTGAGGCATAGACTACATCCTGCTTTGCCTTTAACCCACTAGCGATAGCCTTAATGGGCGTAGCCTATACAAAATAGAATGCTGGTTACGTACTGTAACCCCAGATTCTATGAGTATAGGCGTAGCCCTTTAGCTCTCGGCCTCACTGGTTCCTAAATGGCTGAAGAAAAAAAGCTATTTGGGAGCCGATTACCCGGTCTCACCGTAATTTATATGGACCGGGGGTGAGGCCCACACAGCAGGTGGGCGTGGACTAAAGTTTTCAGTGTTGCGCTGCGCGCGACGGGATAAACCCTCTAGCGACAGCCTTAAAGGGCTACGCCTATACTCATAGAATCTGGGGTTACAGTACATAACCAACGTTTCTCAAGGTAAAAAAAACTGATGAGCTTGTCAGCAAGTAAGGGACGTTTACCTTCGGGACAAATTGAGGTCGTCGATTGGTCAGTTACTGACACGCCATCTGAGTTGATTGACAGGTCGCACCATCGAGGAGCCGAATAAAAAAAAAACGAGAGCAGTAGCAGCCACGTTGGGAGGAGGCGGGGCTGCCCAAATGCAGTGGAAGTGCAGCAGTCTGTGCAGCGCAGGGCTCCAAGTAAAGCAGAAGATAACCAGATATTTTGCTTGTGCCCTCACTGCCCTGGGCCCCTTAGAGATCATGGGCCCCTGGGCAGTTGCCCAGTTGCCCATATGGTTAATCCGGCCTTGGGTGCTATGCTCTGTTTCCCAGGGGCATAGTGGAGCAGTTAGTAGATCTGCCCCCTCTACGCAAGTAGGTCGTCAGATCAAATCCCGGCCGGGGATCCTTTCTGGGTACATCCTGATGCATGCTCAATAATCCAGGTAGAAAAATCCAAAAAAGTTCAATCTGGTCCTCTGGACCAGAGGGGCTTTCTGGGTACTGTTTGCATGTTCTCTCCGTGCATGCATGGGTTTTGTCCGGGTATTCCATTTTCCTCCCACAGATCAAAAACATGCATGTTAGGCTGATTGGTAACTCTAAATTGTGTCTAGGTGTGAGTGAGAGAGTGAATGGTTGTTTGTGTTGTTTGTCTCTATGTGTCCCTGTGATGGACTGGGGACCTGTCCAGGCATCCCCCATCTCTTGTGCAGTGACTGCTGGATATGGGCCCCAGTGACCCCCACAACCTGAAAAGGCAGAATCAAGAAAATTATAATGGATGGATGGAAGGATGGATGGATGCTCTGTTTCCTAGGCTGATTATGGTATCTGATTTTTATCAAGCTATGACTTACAAACGTCTTCCCAAGAACCATCAACAGCAGAATATTTTTTATTTTTTGTGTAATTTGAAAATATCACTGTAAATGAAATATATCACAATAAGAAAAAAGTATGTCACAATTGTGAAAATATCACAATTCTATATTCACAATAAAAAAAAAAAACTGCATAAGGTTGAAAAAATAAATTTGGTTACTGAAAAACAACAACAGATCAAATCCTACAGATTATCAAACCTATTTGAATGAATACAGTTTCACTAAAACTGAACTGTAATTTATCCATCCATCATCTTTACCTGCTTCTTCCTTTCCGGACCACAGGGGGCACTGGTACCATTGTAGTGGACTAGGCCTGATGTCAAAACTGACCAGATGGACAGAAACTGTCATTTCATTGATTTGAATCCAGAAATACAGTTTGACCCATCCTGAGACTTTCTTTCTTGAATTAATCAAGTGGAAAAAGACAATTCTCTATGATCATTACTATTTTACAAATGTTTTGATAATCAAATTGTGTTAGTTCAAACAATGTTTACATGTTGAAGTGAACTACTCATTTTTATTAACTGTGAAACAGTAAATACCGATCCTTAATCCTCATTCAAAGAAGAAATCAGGTTAATATGCATTTCTTGATTTTTCTGTCTTCAATGAGCAAAGTTGTAAGTGTGTTAAAGTTCAAGCTTCGGTCAACTAGAAAGTTTACTGAAAAGAAATGTCATGTTTAACTTTTACAGCGAGATACAGGAGAGGTGGCTCCACTAAGACTGGTTTTCTCCAACAATCTTTCTGTCTGTTCTTAAACAATCTTAATCTCTATCCTTGACTTTCCATAACACCTTACATCACAAAACACACCTCTGTTGGGGTCCATCGACCAATCAAAGGCTCTCAAACGAACCGGAAGTAAAGCCCATTAAAATATCGGCACTTCCCAGTTCAAAAGAAGAGTTCTGGTAGAGAGTTCAGCTCTTTCTTGAAGCTGCTGTAAGCTCAGTCTTGAAGATGGAGCAGCAGTTCAAGAGTTAGAGAGCAGAAGAGAGCAGAAGAGTTCTGAGTTCTTGGAATCCAGAATGCAGAGAGTTTGGGAGTACCTGAATGCAAACGCAGGCATTCATGGATGCTGCTAAACCAAACAAGCTGAACCAGAGACGATTTGGGGAATTATAACTTCTGTTTGGATAACCTCGCACGGCTGTCGAGGTATTTGGCTGTTCTCACGGAGACGCTGAACAGTGGTTGGAAGTGAGACTCCACGCCGGAACTGATCTATCTTCAGAAAAGGTAAAAGTCGACCTTCACCAAAAGTGTACTGTTGGGACAGGCTGATTTCCGAAGGAGCGTGCACGTTCTGGTTAAAACAGACAAATTCCCTCACACATCTCTCTGTAAGATAAATCTCAATTTTCCATCTTTAAACTCTCCTTTCTGCTAGAAAATTAATCCAGATGTTTTCATTAATGTCTGTGGTGAAGCAACGGAAAATCATGGCCGTATGGTTTTCCTGGTTGTAAAGCTGATTAATTATGTTGTTGTTTTCATATTCTGCCAAATTAATGTAAATGTGTGATGTGTTAAACTTGATTCTGTTAATAAATGACCCACTCGCTTGGTGAGTCAAAGATAATTAACGTCTCACGTCCACATTTCTGTTAAATTCAAAGCACGACATCATCCAGTCCAGAAAGATGAGTGAACCCGTTTAATGTATGAATATATCTCAGGATATGTCATACTACACCATCCATCCATCCATTATCTTTACCCGCTTATTCCATTTTGGGTCATGGAGGTCGCCGGTGCCCATGTCCAGCAATCACTGTGTGTGAGGCAGGAGACACCTGGACAGGTCTCCAGTCCTTTACAGGGACACATAGTGACAAATGAGGCAAACAACCATTCACTCTCTCATTCACGCCTAGAGCAATTTAGAGTCAGTCTAGCATACATTTTATTGGTCTGTGGGAAGAAACTGGAGTACTCGGAGAAAACCCACTCATGCACGAAAAGAACATGCAAACTCCACCCAGAAAGTCCCCCCGGCAGGGATTTGAACCGACAAGCTTCTCATTGAGAGGCGGCAGCTCTACCAGCTGAGGCGCTGTGCCACTTGAATTGTAAAATATTTCCTATATAAATGTAAAAAAAAAATTTGATTTATGGATGACAGTTTTTGGTCAAGCTGAAAAGTGGCTATCTCTGGAAACCTTAAAATGAATAATTGTTTCTGTACTTGTTAAAAAAAAAAAAGACATTATGTGTGTTATTATTTGAGAACCAAATAATTACAAATTAAATGAAAGTAATCTTTATCTATGTTGGTGTATCTTAAGCCCTCTTCACACGGGATTAGTTTTACCTATGGACCACATGTAATAAATAAATGACTCCCCATGGTCTGCTTTTTATGTGGTGCATTCGCACAGGATAACCAAAGTCTGAGATTTAGCTGAAATTTACAGACATTTTCCGGACATGATAACGTGGTACATATTGCGTAACAATGACGTTACATCAGTCACATCAGTCACGTTATGTTCAGGCTACGGCCACATCTCGGTGATGTGTTACTGCCAGCGCTAGCCAGCTGTATAATAGTATAAAACAGAAGAAATGTATTCTTGCCATACAGAGCAATGCATGACATGAGCCACCATTTGCATATGATTTTGCTCCTTCTCTCCAGCCTTTTCTTTCTTTTTTTTTTTTGGCGACTATTATGGGTCGACTTTTGCTGGTCTGAGACACAAAAGTTTATTTATGCACTCCAATGCAGCCTCCATTGCCAAAAGCAAATAAAAATGTGCCCAAGAAACAAAAAACGTCTAGTTGCGTATCGGATCCCACACATTTCTGCCCAAATCACAGAGATGCCTATACACATTGGATTTGTATTGTCACAGGACCTTGGAGTGCAGTAAAATATTGTGGGTAAATTGTGGGAGAATTTTTACTTTACAAATTACTGACATGGCCGATTCACACGGGATTAACAACACAGACAATCTCCGTAATTATTACAAATAGCGTGTGGTCCCGAGTTAAAACTAATCACGTGTGAATAGGGCTTTAGTTTAATGTTTCAGTGTTTCAGTGCAGATCCAGACATTTCATGCTTGGAGTCAGAATGTCTGCCATGGTTCACAATAAATCTCCCAGCTGTCGATCTCTAATTTCTTTTTAATTATGAAATCAAGCTCTACAATGGTATTAGTGAGTCAGACATCAAGCAGGTGCCGATTTGGTCTTTTTACTATTACAGGATCAACATTCTGTATTAGCAGCTACAATTGGGTGTTATGTGCAACAAGATCAGCTATCACAGCTCCTATCAGTTGATAACACCCCAGATATTTTGACTGCACTCTAAGATTAAGCTTAGGCTGATTTACCTTTGACTACCAGCAACATTCAGTGAAATGAAGGCCAATGTCTTAAACACTTACATGTAACCATGATGAAGCCATCCTGTCCATGTTGTACTTTATTTGACTAAAATTTCACACATATAAATCTAGAGTAATAAATGTCTGCAGACAAAGTATGTGCGCGCAGAGGAAACCAGTCTTCCCAGCAAAACTAGCATCAATAGAACTAGAAGAATGAAAGTTGCTCTGTTCAGGGATGAGTTCAACAATTTACAATCTGTTCTGTATCTCAACCAGTATTGTAGAGATCATGCAAAAATACCATTTGCATAAATTTTAAGTCAGAACATGAAATGACACTTTTATTTGTACGATCCTCTTTGAACTGACTACTTTTCTTGCAGTAATATAAAGTTCTGCACTGTATTAATTGGCAAAAGTGTCAGAACCATCACAAAATGGCTGTCATGAAGAACCATTCATGATGCAAGGTCAGCAGGTGGAGGAAAGTGACCCAGAACAGCTGCAGCCTGTAATCATCTGTATTAATGTTGTGTGAGATGTTACCAGAGAACACACATCTGTCCAACGTGACTTATTGATTTCATAACACCGCCTGTAAGGTTGCCATTGACGCTCGTCAACAACAGACTGCAGGCTCCCTCACCGTGACAAGCTGACGTGTAGATGAAAAGGACCTGAGCACAAGCAATGACACTCTATCCCCTAATGCTCCATGGAAATGCAATTTTGTACGGTCATAAATGAGATATAGCTTGTCACAACAATGGCACGTCAACATAATTGTCTAAGGTTGGTTTTTCCTGAACACTGCCTTTCAAAATACAGGAAATAATACATTTGTTTTTGTATTAAAAAAGGTACAGCATATGTTTTTAGCTTGAGACAATTATTTATATATATATATATATAAAAAAACTAAATATCTGAAGCAGTGATAGATTCCTTTGGTCACCTTTTGTCGTAGTTTAGAATGTATAAGCAGTATTTGTATTTCTTGGTTCAGACATCCAGAAAAATGAAAGAAAATCACAAAGTCTAAAAACCCCATCAGAGTTCATCTGGCTCCATCAAGATTAGGACTCTACTGCCCCGTTTGCCATGGATCCCAGAGTGTAATGTAGAGGCAACCACGCCATCGCCCTTCATTCCTTGCAGCCATGCTTGGAATGACTTCATGAAGAGCTTCATTACCTCTACAACATCTTTCCTCCCTCTACTATCCCCCAGTCAAACAGCTCTAAAACTCACTAACAGAAATGGCATGGCAATTTTTTTTATATACATACAGCCATGCTAAAACCTTTCTGAGGCTCAGTTGCAGGAAATAAAAGGGGAACAATATTTAGAAAATGTAGCATCCAGCAAAAATGATCAGTCAAATTAGGAAATGAAAAGCTTTTCACTGGAATTATTGCTTGTCATAAATGGACCATTGGATACGTTTACGACTGTTAGAATGATAGAGATAGTATGTGTACTTGTGTTAGAATGATGGTGTGTGCACTTGTGTCACTCAGCTTTTTTTTTTTTCTTTTGACCTGATAACCTTGCCACAGCCCCTCCTTTAATTATAACTGATTTTACAAGTTTGGTGACAGTGTGAGGCTCTTTTTCCCTTGGACTAATTGAAAGTAAGGACTTCTGTGTGCATTTAGAGAAGCTATGGAAAGACAAGGCGGTTACTTGACAGGTATGAACTCATAATGTCTGGCCCCTCGGGGGATACACAGACATGTGAAGATGTTGCTGTAATTGCTCCTGTGCTGCGGATGCTTTCCCTTTTGTCTGCAAAAGTCCATAAGACAGAGTGGGGTAGGGAACACTCTTCTTTGTCTGTAGTACAGCTTGACTGTGTAGGTATAAGGGGTGTACAGGCATGTATAAATTATAATTCTTACATACCTCAATTTCAGGGTAACGCTTCATAGCAAAAAGTTGAATAATCTCTAAAACTGAAACAGATCTCTTTTTGATAAGAAAATAAGACCAAATTGACAGTTTGTTTGTTTGTTTGCTTTTTTTAAAGGGTGGTATTGCAAAGGTTAGAAGGCAAGCTGTGACCACGAGATCACTCGTTCAAATTCCCTGATTGTCACATCAAAAAATGTGCGAGGGAAAGGTGGACCACCCACACCTCCCTCTACCCTCTTTTGCCTCTTGAGCAAGACCTTTTGGTGGCATATGTGCTGTTTCTCAAATGTTATTGACCATTATCTTCACCCGCTTCTTCCTTTTTGGGTCACGGGGGTCACTGGTGCCCATGTCCAGCATGTTCAGCAGTCACTGTGTGAGAGGCGGGGGACACCCTGGACAGGTCTCCAGTCCATCACAGAGACAAATAGAGACAAACGACCATTAACTATCTCTCTCTCTCTCTCTTTTTCTCTCTCTGTTCTCTGACCCCCCACCCCCACCCCCGCCCCGGACATTTTAGAGTTACCAGTCAGCCGAACATACATGTTTGGTCTGTGTTTCAATGCAGGCAAATTATAAGCGTTTTGGTCAAAGCAGACGCCCGTAGGGCATGTCCGTGCAAAGCTCCATTTTTACGACTGTGTATGCGCACTCTGTGTCGCACAATAATCTGCCCAGCAACAGACTGTTTTGTATGCAACACCAATGTATTAAATTCCCCTTCTTCATCCCTGGCCTAATGGCCTTTTCTTTTGTTTTTTTGCCAAGAGGCAAACGATCTCTTCCTCCTCGTCTGTTGACGCCATGACTGAAATGGTGAGAAATGAAGGAATTTGCCACGAGCGAATTAAAATCAGGTCCAGTGTAGCTGCGGGAGGGTCTGGATATTTCCAGGTGAGCTGGTCTGATGTGTGGGCTGCAGGGCCAGCGCTCCCTGTTTTTTTTTTTTAAGAACTTTTTATTAACAACATATAGGGAAACAGTTTAGTGGAACTCTTCAGACCGATGAAGCCCTCCGGATAAAGGGCAAAACGTCTCTATAAAAAAAGAAACAGTCCAGATGACCTGACTGAGAGCTATTGGATTTGGTACCTGAATGATTGAGCATAAACTTTTATTAACAACATATAAACACAAAACATCGCTCTGGCTGGGGCTGCCAGCTCTCGTTTTTTTTTTTTTGCGACCTATCAATATTAAAGTAGGTGTGTCAGCAAATGACCAATTGGCGAACTCAATTTGTCCCAAAAGTAAATGCCCCTTGTCTGCGGAGCTGACTGCAGCCGGTTAAGGTGAACGCTCGAGTATGAAGTCTCAACCCTCTTCGGACAGTGCGCACAGTTTCCACGCAGCTGACAGGACACGTGAGTATACTGGAGACTTTACAATCAAAAACATTTTCACACAACTGAATTGAAATAGACATGTTCCAGCTTGTCATCCAAACAAGCTTTTCTTGCTTTGCTTTAGTGAAGGTTGCTTTAATATTTCCATCTGCTCCTTTTCTGTCATATATTTAATTTTATTTTTTCTTCTTCTTTCGGCTGCTCCCTTCTTCAGGGGTCGTCACAGCAAAATAAGTCGCATGAAGACATGGCAATTATTTTTACACCAGATGCCCTTCCTGACAAAACCACAGACCACCGAGCTACCACAGCCCTCTGTGTGGAGCAGAGAGCTGCTTTTTAGGGCACACGGGGGAGCAGATGGTGGGAATTAATGACCTTGCTCAGGGGCCCAGAGTGGGGCAAATGAGGGTGTGGGTGCTTTACCTATCCCACCTACATTTTGATATTGTCTGTACCGGGAGTTGACCCAGCGATTTTCGTCTTACAGGCCCATATTCTCTAACCTCTGCGCCACCACTCCCAGTTATATCAGGTAGCAAAAAAATCAATAACCTCTTTTGGATGGACTCTTTTAGACGTATTCCCTGTAACTACTTTGGTTGGCCTTGATGGTTTGGTACTAACACAAATTCTGTTACACCGCTAGCAGAAATTATCTCTGTCTTGCCTTGATTTTCTGTGTGTACAAGGTAATTCAGTCTAATAAATCCCTATTCATATCTTTATCAGGTCTCTCTTGTAAATGAGTCCCCGAGGCTCAATGGGATTAACCTGTCTAAATAAAGATTGAATGACTATGCAGCGGCAGCACGGTGGCACAACTGGTAGAGCTGCTGCCTCTCAGCGAGCAGGTCCTTGGTTCAAACCCTGGTCCAGGGGCCTTTCTGGGTGGAGTTTGCATGTTCTCTCCATGCATGCGTGGGTTTTCTCCAGGTGCTCCGGTTTCCTCCCACAGACCAAAAACATGCATGTTAGGCTGATTGGTAACTATAAATTGTCCCTAGGTGTGAGTGAGAGAGTGAATGGTTGTTTGTCTCGTTTGTCTCTATGTG
>NC_056507.1:35448427-35469582 GCF_014905685.2 Nematolebias whitei
ATCTATCTATCTATCTATCTATCTATCTATCTATCTATCTATCTATCCAGATAGATAGATAGATAGATAGATAGATAGATAGATAGATAGATAGATAGATAGATAGATAGATAGATAGATAGATAGATAGATAGATAGATAGATAGATAGATATTGGTCGTGAACAAGAGTAGTTTAAGACTTGAGACTCTAAATTGTTTAGATAAAAAATATTTTGTCAGACACATGAAATTGCTACTCTTTATTATATCCATGCAGCACTCTGTCTCTCACTATGACCAGTTGTTTTTCACAGGTCATTTAACTATATGTACCCCACATCTTAGTCATTAAACACAGGGATAGGCCCCACCCTCCTCATCGACAATGAACTGGACAAAGTAGCTGCGGAAAAAGTGACTTAGTATGACTTGTTACCTACTAAATTATTTTGTTTATTAAAAATGTTTTTTTAGGAATAATAAGTTTTTTATTAGTGTAAAAGGACATTTGAACAGCAACATAGTCTTCCAGCACAATCTCCATAAATATCTTATAAACAACACTAAAACATATCTTGCATTGCTGATATGATTGCATTTGTTTTTTGTAAAGCATTGTCTAATTTGCAAATCAGCTCATTGCGCCATCACTAATAGGGTAAACAAAATTAGACAACACATTAGCTGAAGTATAGTTTCTCTGTACACACTGTAAATTGGAATGGTGTCTTGGCAGTGCTTTGCCGGCCAATATATCTATTGCTGATGGAGTGATTGACACGGGCAATGGAGCCTGGGATTGGAGATGGCTGTGCAGAGTGCTGGTGTGAGGGAGAGTTGTGTTTCCATCATTAGGCAGGCTGGGGGAATGCCCCGCTGACCCCACACTGACCCCTCCAACACAATTACAAACCACAGGCCTGGCGCCGTTATTGATGCCCATTACTGACATGAGCAGCTGCTCTGGGTTACGATTTTGCTCATAATGTGAGCTGCAGTGTGTCAGACTCGCCGAACTGTGCATGAGCAAACGTGTCCCTCTGACTAAATAATCAGGACTCAGATTTGGGAATGGAAGACAATTTACAATATGTGTTTCATCTCAGAGACCAAAAAGTTTATTATTAGTGTAAAAGAACATTTGACTGTATTGTTTCAGCACAGAATCTTCAGAATTATCTGAATGTTGTCCAAACTTTTGTGGATTTTTAATGTGGCCATTCTTTCTCTCTCGCAGCAGTAGCTTTCATTAAGTTCAGCATTGTAGTTTACAAAAAACATTAAAATAACTCCATTAGACAATTTTAACGAAATAATTAGTGCCAAATTGAAAACTAAACAATGAACACAAAATAAAGCTGCAGTAATGACCAAATATACCAAATGTGCACTCCCTCAAAACTTGCGACATCTGTGGTATTATGCTGTGTGATAAAACTGTACATTTTATAGTGGCCTTTTATTGTGGGCAGCCTAAGACACACCTGTGCAATAATCATGCTGTCTAATCAGCATCTTGATCTGCCAAATCTGTGAGGTGGGTGGTTTATTTTGGCAAAGGAGAAGTGCTCACCAACTACAGAAATCTGTGAACAACATTTGAGAGAATAAAGCCTATTGTGTACATAGAAAAAGTTTTAGATCTTTGAGTTCAACTGATTAAAAATGGGAGCAAAAACAAAAGTGTTTATTTTTTCTGTGATTTAAACAGCAATTAAATCAAGATGATCACGAGCATACATTTCTTCTGTACTTTATGTTCTGTCTGGAACAGGTCTCTCGTGTAAATGAGATTAGCCTGTATAAATAAAGGTTGAATGAATGAACATAAAGTGATACTAGTCACATTTATTCAGTACAAACAAAACTTGACAACAAAAACATCAATTGACAGTTCAGATTTTTTGAAGTACTTTATGTGAAAATAAATTATGAACAATAATATTTTGTGGATGCACTAACTGTTTGAAAAGTCTCAGTTTTGCGAGACAGTTTCTAGTTTTGAACAAAGTGACAGTTATAACTTGGTTATTTATTTACAAATCTATGGATTTGCAAATGTAAACAGCAGCAGAAGCATCTTGAAGTAATTCTGTCAAGAATATCACAATATTTCTGCAAGAATATCCATTCATTGTGAACGTGACCATTAAAATGAATTAGTTAGTTCAATTGAAATTAGCATTCTTTTGAGCGATTTAGCCTACCATCTTGTATGCTGGGCTGCACGGTGGCACAGTTGGTAGAGCTGCAGCCTCTCAGCGACAAGGTTGCACCAGTTCAATCCCAGCCCGGGACCTTTCTGGGTGGAGTTTTCATGTTCTCTCCGTGCACGCATGTTTTCTCCAGGTACTCCAGTTTCCTCCCACAGACCAAAAACATGCATGTTAGACTGACTGGTAACTCTAAATTGTCCCTGAGTGAGAGAGTGAATGGTTGTTTGTCTCGTTTTTCTCTATGTGTCCCTGTGATGGACTGGAGACCTGTCCAGTGTGTCCCCTACCCCTTGCACAGTGACTGCTGGATATGGGCACTGGTGACCCCCGCAACCCGAAATGGAAGAATCGGGTAAAAGATTGATGTATCGTGTATGCTAAAAAAAACAATATTAAAAAAAGATCTTGCGCGCTTTACTGGTACTCACAGTTTGTGGTTGGGATGACTCTTATCTACTACACTAAATGTGTTTTTGTCAGAAGCCTCTTACTTGGGCTGAGGACTTCAAAAACACAGTGGACCAACACCAGCAGATGACATGGAACCCCAAACCATCACTAACTGTGGAAACTTCATACTGGACTTAAAGCAACATGGATTCTTGGCTGCTCCACTTTTCCTCTAGACGAGTGGGGTCCCCAGAGAAACTGGGGATCCCATAGCACACCCATGTTTCTGCTGATAATATTGCTCCCCATATGTGAAATAGGTTGACTGCAGGCACAGTTTCAAGAGTTGACACAGCTGCTCTGTGGAAAGAGTGGTCCTGCTGCTGAGTGGTGTCCGATTTTAACCTTTAACACCCCCCCCCATCCCCCCACCCCCGACACACACAAGCATTTACATGATGCTGTCAATGGCAGCAGGTGATAACGAGCTCCTCTCTGCTCATTTCTCCACTCAGACTATCTGATAGCTTGTATTTCGGTTCAGAATTAGACTTTACGTTTTCCAAACAGAGATTGATCAAATAGCTGTCTGCAACAGGTAACATAATGTTCATATCAACTGAACTTCATATAAAAAAGATATAAAAACAGGTTTTTAAATACAATTGTGTACAGAAACCTGAATCAGCTGAAATGCACCATGAAACTAGTTAATTGCCTAACTCTGCATTTAAAATATCCTTATTCATGCTCAATAATTCAGGTAGAAAAATCTAACAAAGTTAAATCAGATCCTCTGGACAGATTAAAAAAAATAATAATAAGTTAGTAATTTAATTTAGTAATTTTTTTATTTACAGTAATTTAAATTTTTTGAATCCACCCAGAGGACCTGACTTAACTTTGTTAGATTCTCCAACATTTTTCGGTCAGGTCATCTGGACAGTTTCTTATTTTGTGCTGAAAATTTGTTGTTTTCAACCAGTTTGACACGACTGTCAACAAGGAAGAGGGCTGGCAGTGGAGGAGGGGGCGTGCTAAAGAGACCATCTTAGCACCAACATAACTGGTTTGTTCCACTTTGGAGTAAGCTGTTGGGGGAAGAATCAGTTTTGTGTTGTGTGTTTCTTTGACTGATGAAGCCTTCTGGATTGAAGGTGAAACGTTCCAGCACTAAAAAAGAAACTGTCCAGATGACCTGACTGAAAAATGTTGGATTGTACACCTGGATTATTGAGCATGGACTTTGTTGTTTGTTAGATTCTGTATTTAAAGGTTTGATGACCAAGTCTTTGCTACAGATGCTACACAGAGTCGATGTAAAATTTAAAGTGAAACTGTAAGGTGATGCTTTTTTACATCTATATGTCAGCACATGCCAACAGTACACAGGTAAATGTAACATCTGCAATCTCATCTGGATGTAAATTTTTAAAAATACATAAAAATAAACTAGACCATCAATTAGCTCTAAGTACAGCAGCATTGTGCACAACCTGAAGACAGATTTAGAGGAAATCATAACAACAAGATAATCATTTGAATAGTGCATATTTTTTTCAAACACATATTTAGTCCCCTCTCTAACAAAAAAAAAATATATATGTGTCAACATGTTTTCCAATTTATTATGGCTACACAGTGTACTACGTTGAATGGTTTTGGTGATATACATTCATTGAATATAGTAACTGTTTCATCAACAAATGTGCTGTTGACTTTTTTAACCAAAGGAAGAAACCTCCAGCAGAACCAGGCTCAGGAAGAGCTGCCATCTGGGTCCGGCTGGGTTTGAGAGGAAGAGAAAGGAGACAAACAAACACAGATGCAGGTAGAAATCCAGCATCAAACTTGTAGAAATTACTTTTTATCATGTGAAAAATAAAAATCAAGCAGATACAACAGATTATGGTCCTAGTATTCCTTAACTAATAAATATCTCCCACTTCCTTTTATATTATGTCCTCTGTTGAGAAATGACTGAGCTGTAGTTGTTTCAGTCAAACCTTGAAAATGTTTTCTGTGCAAACTCGTGCAATATCACAAGATGTCACGCAACGAGTGTTGTGAATGTTTTATCAAATTTCAGCTTGATATATGTAAAAGTGACCAGAAAAGAAAATACTTTGGGTGTAGTTCATGATCAAGTCCCGACTTGTCTTTGGATATTGGATCTTTGCAGACTTTGAGAAGGACATGGAAGGATATTGGATCGTGATTGGAACAAATTCCTGTGATATGACAGAGGATTCTGTAAGCACAAAAAGTGCTCTTTGTTGGGTCTCCTGTCTTAGATGTGAGCTGCACTCATTCTCTCCATCACCAATAAGTGTGTGTGTGTGTGTGTGTGGGTGGGTGGGTGGGTGGGGGTCTTAGTGAGCTGCTCAACTGTACCTTGGCTGTAAGTGTGGTGTAAAAGAAAAATACAATTCAAACTTTTTTTTTTATCTTCTCATTTTTCCTTCAGCATGTTGGCAATAAGCCAGTTTCCAGCCTATTGATTTTCCACACCTCTTCTTATGAAAACAAAAATTGCCCTCTCTTCCTTTCTCACTTTGCAGGTTGCAGCTTTTGATAAACTTTGCAGCCTGCAATTTATATAGAATACATCTTTTGAACCCAGGACAGTAAACGGACTATTCTGAACACAGCCTTGTTTTTACAGTGTATCTTTCTAGACACGTGTCATTATACCTGCACATATTGCATCTTGGCAGCACATTAACGTTTCTCAGAGCTTTAAACTCTAAATTGACTTGAGAAATCTCTATATTCTGCCTCTCGTTTTTAATGGTGGGTAGTTCCATTAATGAGTCTTTGTTCTTGCTCAGTGACGTGCAGGTCTGGGAACATAGCCTCTGTGATTAGTAGATTGTAGTTAATTAGATAAATGGAAGGGTCACCAGCAGTGATAAAGTCAGAGAATCACAGAATGATGGAGGTGTCAGCAGATATTATTCAGTGAAGAGTGCTCCAAGTGGCACAGACTCTGTAACAGATAGCCATTAAAGGGCATTAAAAAAGATCAGACAAAACTGGGCTTCTCTGACAATTAATCTCTAGAACCACTCTGGACTGTGGTGTAAATTGTGAAAAGTAGACTAATCTGTTACTCTGTGCCAATAATAGGAGTCAATGAGGTGGACAAGCTGGAAAAAATAATACCTGTGTGATCTCCTGGAAATGGTAATGTCAGAGGTAGTTCTGAGTAACTCTCCTGTGTCCACAGATTGGTTTCATGGTCGAAGTGTCAAGTTAATCCACACAATCAAAAGGAGATTGAAAATGTTGGAAGACAAGAGGCAGGTGTTGTAAGTGGAGAAGCATAAGTTGAATCACAAATTGAATCTGACCTAAAGAGATTATATCCATATCAAGGAGAACACACAGCTTATCTGTATGCTGTATCAAACCTCCTGTCTGACTTCAATTTATCTTCCAGCACCATCCACGGTGTTGAGAAAAAGGAATAAGATAAGCTCTTTGATTATCTCCAAACAACGAAGCACAATGTGAGCAGTAACATCAGGCAAAGTTGATTCTGCACATCTCAAGGAGACTCCTGGTGTGATGCATCCTGCTGTTTGAAGAGCGTACCTCATGTATGTTGTGGCATCCTAGCGGATGTGTGAACCAACTTTCTGCGTTGGCCATAGTTGACCTCACCGCCCCAGCTCTGAGCAATTAGTCCAGGAAATGGCTGATGGGAAATCTCCTGCTGCACAGGGTTGGCAGGGCCACACTGAGGTGAGCTCCACAGTGAGGAATTAAATACACTGTTAGCTAACAATCATTTTAATACGTGAGGAGCTGATGGGGGCAAGAATGGTCCACATCTGAATCACAGAGGAAACTATCATTTAAACCTTTTAAACCTTGAATCTGATATTTATTTTGAAAATCTGCCACATAATGAGGATTGTTTTCACACAGGCATGCAAGCAAAAAATGAAAGATGCTGATTCTTTGAATAGTTTTTTTTTTCTCCCCATTTCTCCTCACCTACTCCACACAAACTACAGTAATATAAAATGAATATATATAGAGGAGTAAACATAGGATGCATAAACAAATGTATTTACGATTGTAAGTATTTTTATGGTATAATAAAAGGACAATAACTGACAGTTTCAGACACCGAAAATGATTATTTGCTCATGATTTTTTTTTTTTCAAGGTTTGACCAAAAAGGTTTCAATTCCTTTATTTCTCATTGTAAGTGAACATCGGTCTATAACTCTGCCATGAAAGGTTGTGGGAAATATGCATTCCTTTATGAAAAGTGTGTCCATTTTTAAAGGGAGGATGGTAAACCTGAGCTACAACTCCAAGACAAATCTAGTTTTTTTGTCTTAATTCTTTTTTGGATTGACAACTCCATGAGATCATGATTTTACTGCAATAAAATAAAAAACAAACAAACATAGCATTGAATGAGGAGTAAACCTCAGCCTTAGGGCTAGCCCTGTCTTTGTGATTCTTTTGCACGGGAAAAATAAACAATTTGTCAACATACATACTATTTGTAGATTAGATTGCAGAACATTTTTTAAATTAGCCTGTCTAATAGCCCCTCTTTCCCATATTTGTCAGTTTACCCTACTTAGATAAATAATCTTACTAACTGATTTTTTTTTTTGTATATTAATGTTTCTGTTCAGTGCCCTGAGATGTCTTCTCTTGTGACTTGGTGCTATATAAATAAACTGAATTGAATTACTGAATTGAGTTTTAACCTATTTATATTGTATTACTGTGTCACAATTTCAAAAATCTAGTGCATACCATACCATACCATACCAATTTATTTATATAGCACTTAAAACAGCAACAAGACCAACCAAAGTGCTGTACAAAAGAACCAAACATGCACATCAGACAGGAAAACATAAAATAGAAATACAGATACAAATAGCAGCAGAAGCTAACTAAAATGGCCAACAGAGTAGAGAACAGACCGGACCAAAACAAATCACACCGTGTTAAAGGCAAGCGAATAGAAGTGGGTCTTCAAGCGAGACTTAAAGACTGAGAGTGTGGGAGCCTGCCGGACACTCAGTGGCAACTCATTCCACAGTCGTGGACCTGCAACAGAGAAAGCCCTGTCACCTCTGAGCTTACGACGGGTTTCTGGGACTGAGAGAAGCATCTGGTCTGCTGACCTCAGAGAGCGCGGTGGGACATATGGCTGCAGAAGATCAGTGAGATAGGATGGGGCGGAACTGTTCAGTGATTTAAAAACATACATGAGAATTTTGAAATGGATCCGAAGGTGAATGGGTAGCCAGTGCAGGGAGGCTAAAACTGGCGTGATGTGCTCTCTATAGCCTGTACCAGTTAAAAATCGGGCTGCAGCATTTTGGACCAGTTGTAGACGAGCAATGGAGGACTGACTGATTCCAAACAGAAGTGAATTGCAGTAATCAAGCCTAGATGTTATGAAGGCGTGGATCACTGTCTCGAGGTTCTTTTTGGAGAGTATAGGCTTCAGCTTAGACAGCCGTCTCAGCTGAAAAAAACAGGATTTGACCATCATGTTTACGTGACTGTTGAGTTTTAAGGACGGGTCCATTATCACCCCCAGATTAGTCACCTTTTGTTTCTCTAGCGGGGCTAGAGAGAAAAGGTCAATGTCATGGTTCATGAGTGAGCCACTGGGATGGAACAGCATGACTTCAGACTTCTTCTCATTGAAGCTTAAGAAGTTTAAAGCCATCCAGTCCCGGATGTCAGCCAGGCAGTCAAGAAGAGGCTGAATAGAGCGTGTGCCTGTGTGCCTCAGGGGGAAGTAAATTTGGCAATCATCAGCGTAGAAATGAAAGGGTATGTCATGTTTGCGGAAGATAGCACCTAGTGGCAGCAGGTATAAAGAAAAGAGAAGGGGACCGAGGATGGACCCCTGCGGTACCCCCCACTGGAGTGCGGTCGATGCCGAACTAAAATCTTTGATATTGACACAGAAGGTTCTGTCAGAGAGGTAGGACCCAAACCATTTAAGGGCTGACCCTGTGATGCCCACCCACTGCTCCAGTCTAGAAATGAGGATATTGTGGTCGATGGTGTCAAAAGCAGATGTCAGGTCCAATAGGACCAACAGCACAGAATCACCTGCGTCTGTGGAAATGAAAATGTCATTAAAAACCTTCAGTAGAGCAGTTTCAGTGCTATGGAGAGATTTGAAGCCAGATTGGAATAACTCAAGGATAGCGTGATCCCCCAAAAACTGTTTCAACTGAGACTCCACAATTTTTTCCAGTAGTTTAGAGGTGAATGGGAGTCTGGAGACAGGCCGGAAGTTGGACATGACTGAGGGGTCAAGGTTAGGTTTTTTCAGGAGGGGCTGGACAGCAGCATGTTTAAAAGTCTTTGGCACCACACCTGAGGATAAACTGCTATTCAGAATAGCGAGGATAAAAGGACCCAGGGTAGGAAAAACTTCCTTTAGCAGTCGAGGGGGGACCACATCAAAGGGGGAACCAGATGGCCAGTGCATAATACGTTACATTTATATTTTTGTTACTCACTTAATTTTCCCCAGCAGTCTATGGAAAAGCTGTCTTGAATGAAAGTAGATAAGGTTGAAAAACATGTTGATACACGTTGATACACGTTGATACATGTTGATACATGTTGATACATGTTGTGGGCCACTATATTACATGACATTTAGGTACTGAATTTATTCTAAAACAAAATGATTTATATTGTTATATCAAAAAGTGTGCAGTACTCAAAGAACTAAAGTGTGAACAGTAAAACATTTTGTCATGAAAAACAGTTTATTTAGTTATTTCATTTTAGTTTTTATTTCTCCTTGTGATTTATGTTTTTTCTGCCCCTTGTGTTTTGGTTCAGCTCCCTGTGTTTCATTGCTAGTTTTCATTTTTACCCTCAGTCAGCCTCCTCAGTAGGTTTTTAGTCAGTTACCACTTTCACCAGTTACCAGGTGCTGTCACTTTCCCCTCACCTGATGGCCGCTGTTCTATTCAAAGCATTTCTGATCACCTCCTACAGCGGTTCAATGTCTTGACTACCTGTCAGATGCCTTGGTCCTCTCTGTTTTGTTCCCCGGTGTTTTGTAAGTACTTTGTAGTTGCTGCCATCTCAGCCCTTTGTTTTATTTTATAATAATAATAATAATGTGTTATGTATTGTCATCATTGTATGTTCCCATACAATGGCAAAATTGGCTCTCTGCATTTAACTCATCCACCACCAGGTGGAGCAGTGAGCAGATGTGGAAAGTGCCGGGTCAGAGTCAGAGTTTCTTTATTTGTCATACACACCACATGTGGCACAACAAAATTGTGTACACAGGGTCCCAGTTACATCCAACAAAAGTATAACATGTAAAAGAAAAGAAAAACATTTAACTAAAAATACGCTAAGCACTAGTAGTACAAAAACAATACGCCGAACAGCAGCACAAACATGAGTCTGTGTGAGCAGATGAATATGAATGAACACAGCAGCAGGAAATAAATCAGCAACATGATGTGATTTTATTTTCACAGTGATTATCCTGGTTAGATATTCATGAGTCCAACAGCCTCAGGATAGAAGCTGTTCCTCAGTCTAGTGGTTAAATGGTAAATGGACTGTAATTATAAAGTGTGTGTGTGCTGGGTGAGTGGGGTCCTTCATGATGCAGGTGGCCCTCTTCCTGCATCTGGAGGTGTAGATGTTTGTGATGGTGGGGAAGCTGACTCTGACAGACTTCTGTACAGCCTTCACCACTGTCTGCAAATATTTTCTTTCTGCAGCTGTGCAGCCTTGGTGATGGTTGTGTGAGGAAGGACATCTTATGTAAAATACTTTTTTCAAAACGATGCAAGTTCATCTAAGCGACACCATACCAGATCGGTTGAGGCCCAGAATAGCAACAACCACCATCGGTGCTGTTGACAAACAGGATGCCGGTGGAAATTGTGTTGCTGTTAGTCGAAGACCACGAGAAAAGAAATGTGTCAGGAGGCAGAGGGAGAAGAGGAAAGTCAAGAATGTAGAACTGAGGGTTGCAACTCTGAATGTGGGGAAAATGACAGGCAAAGGTAGAGAACTGGCTGACATGATGCAAGGAAGGAAGGTAAATGTCCACATGTCCAAAAGACCAAGTGGAAGGGCAGCAAGGCTCGCAGCATTGGAGCAGGGTTTAAACTGTTTTACCATGGTGTGGATAGAAAGAGAAATGGAATAGGGGTGGTCCTGAAGAAGGAGTTGGCAAATAATGCAGTAGAGGTGAAAAGAGTGCCAGATAGGGTGATGTGCCTGAAGATAGATGTAGAAGGTCTGATGCTAAACATTGTCAGTGGTAATGCTCTCCAGGTTGGATGTGATGGGGAGGGAAAATAAAACTTTTGGAAGGGTCTGGATGAAGTGATAGAGAGTATTTCCAGGGAGGAGAGAGTGGTGATCGGAGCCAACCTGAATGGACATGTTAATAAAGGAAACAGAGGGAATGAGGAAATGATGAGTAGGTTTGGTGTCAAGGAAAGAAACCAGGAAGGACAGATGGTGGTGGATTTTGCCAAGAGAATCGAAATGGCTGTAGTCAACACTTATATCCAAAAGAGGGAGGAACATAGAGTGACCTATAATAGTGGAGGAAGAAGTACGCAGGTAGAGTACATTCTGTGTAGAAGAGGAAACGTGAGGGAGATTGGGGACTGTAAGGTTGTGGCAGGGGAGAGCGTGGCCAGACAGCATCACGTGGTTGTGTGTAGAATGACTTTTGTTGTGAATAAGAGAAAAAAAGTCAAATCGGAGAAGAAGAACAAATGGTGGAAGCTGAGGAAAAAGATTGTTGTGAGGAGTTCAGAGGGGCACTGTTAAAGGCGCTGGGTGTTATTAAAGTGCTTCCTCAGCTACTACAGCAACAGTAATTAGAGAGACAGATAGGAAGATACTTGGAGGTACATCTGGACAGAGAAAAGATGAGAAAACCTGGTGGTGGAATTGTGAAGTGCAGGAAGCTATTCAAAGAAAGAGGTTATCCAAGAAGAAATATGACAGTTACAGGACTGAAGAGAGGAGACAAGAATATAAGGAGATGGGGTGTAGAAGAAAGATGGAGGTAGCTAAAGCAAAGCAGAAGGCATATGATGGGTTGTATGGGAGACTGGACACTAAAGAGGGTGAAAAGCACTTCTACCAATCGGCAACACAGAGGGATCAGGCTGGAAAGGATGTGCAGCAGATTAGGCTTGTGAAAGAAAGGAATACCAGTGTTCTATCAATTGAGAAGATCATGACGGGAAAATAGAGGGAGGATTTTTAGGAGCTAATGAATGAAAGGGAATGAAGTGTAGAGGTCATAGAAACTGTGAATCAGCAATTGGAAAGATTAGTAATGGCGACGTTCAGAAAGCTATGAAAAAAACGAAGAAGGAAAAGGCAGTAGTACCTGATGATATACCAGTGGAGGTTTGAAAATGTCTAGGAGAGATGGCAGTGAGATTAATGACTCAGATATTCAATGGCATAATTGAGGGTGATAAAATGCCTGAGGAATGGAGAAGAGGTGTGCTGGTGCCCATTTTTGAGAACAAGGATGATGTACAGAGTTGTAGCAACTATAGCTGAATAAAGTTGATGAGTCACACAATGAAGATCTGAAAGAGAGTTGTGGAAGCTAGACTTTTACATGATGTGACTGTGAGCAACAGTATGGTTTCATGTCAAGTAAAAGCACCACAGATGCCATCTTTGTTTTGAGGATGCTAATGGAGAAGTACAGAGAGGGTCAGAAAGAACTCTATTGTGTGGATTTAGAAAAAGCATATGACAGGGTGCCAAGGGGGGAGGTGTGGTGTTTCATGAGGAAACTTGGAGTAGCAGATAAGTAGGTTAGACGAGTACAGGACATGTATGAGGACAGTAGAAAAGTGGTGAGACGTGATGTAGGATTGACAGATAGCTTCAAGGTGGAGGCAGGATTGCATTAAGAATTGGCTCTGAGCCCCTTCTTGTTTGCTCTGGTGATGGACTGACTAATAGATGAGGTCAGGCAGGAATCCCCATGGGCTATGATGTTTGCAGATGACATTGTGATCTGTGGTGAGAACAGGGAACAGGTGGAAGAGAACTTGGAGAGGTGGAGGTATGCACTTGAAAGAAGAGGAATGAAAGTCAGCCCTAGTAAGACGGAGTACATGTGTGTGAATGAGGTCACAAAGGTGCAGAACTTCAAGTACTTGGAGTCCACTGTCCAGGAAAATGGGGAGTGTGGTCAAGAGGTGGAAAAAGAGAGTCCAGGCAGGATGGAGTGGATGGAGAAAAGTTTCAGGAGTGATATGTGACAAAAAGGTGTCAACAAAGGTCAAAGGAAAAGTTTACAAGACAGTGATGAGACCAGTTATTTTGTGATCTGATCTGGAGACAGAGACATGGACACAAAGACAGGAGAAAAAACTGGAAGTGGCAGAAATGAAGATGTTGAGGTTCTCCTTAAGAGTGACAAGGATGGATAAGATTAGTAATGAGATCATCAGAGGTACAGCACAGGTTGAAAAACTGGGAGATAAAGTTAGAGAGACCAGACTGAGATGGTTTGGGCATGTCCAGAGGGGGGGACAGTGGGTATATCAGTAGAAGGATGTTAAAAATGCAGCTGCCAAGAAAAAGACAAAGAGCAAGACCATAGAGAAGACATATGGATGCAGTTAGAGAGGACATGGAGGTAGTTGGAGTGAGGACAGAGGATGCAGAGGACAGAGTGAGATAGAGAAGAATGACTTGCTGTGCCCTGAAGAGAGAAAAGCCAAAAGAAGAAGCATAGAAAAAAACATCCTGTGGACAAAAGGTTTCTGAAGAACAGAGACTTAGGGAACACTGCTTTAAGCTCACTGTGTACTTGGAGTATGACACATTTTGTTGTTATGACACATTGTTTCCTTTATCCTTATAACCACTGGCTGATTTGTGAATATTGCTCACCTTTGGTTTAATATGTTGTGTGCTGTGAGGTGGAAACTATTCCCAGAGGGCTTCAAGAGAGGGTTGTTAATTTATCTCCAGTGTGTTAACAGTGTCTTGGCAGGAGAGCCCACCCTGACCTTCTCACCAAAGTAAACAGGGGAGACATTGACCTGTGTTGACCCAAAACCTTGAGATAGACTCGATTCAATGACAAGGAAAGGTGATCAGAGGGCAACTTTGAGTTTTTTATGACCTCCTATGCACCCACCCACACACACACCTCTCTCACACACACACACCTCACACACACACACACACACACCATCGCACGCACACACACACACACACACATCTCTCTTAGAGACATTTATTCTGGGATACACAGTCAGTTATTGCCTTTTGTGCTGTTATGTGCCTACACAGCGAGGTCACTCATCTACTTCAGATACACTGCAATATCTGCACAAAGACCACTTATGTCTCGAAGATCTCCTATTGGACAACAAGCATAATGCTGTGAGAGTGTTAGATCCTGTAATATGGTAGATTTGCGGTCTCACTTGGTTGGTCAAAATACCCTGTGGCTATTTGAGGTCCTTCAAGCATAACACACAAATCAATGAAACACTACATCTATGATGCTAAATCTCATTGGATGACTGGTACAACGAAGTATGACCTAAACAGGTTATGCAGCTGTTTTTACCAGTAAGGTGGTTTCAAAGGTCATATTTTATTGCTTCTTGGCCATGGATTGTCCATCCCAGTCATTTTCTTGTATTAATGTGGCAGTTCTTTCAGTCTATTTCCGATATTTTAAAGATTATTGAAGAAGATTATTGAAGATTTTTGAAGAGACTATAATGGGAAGCTCAGTCCTCACCACCTTCTACAGGTGTGCAGTGGAGAGCATCCTGTGCTCAAGCATCAACGTGCAGCATGGAGGCTGCACAGTTGCAGACAGAAAAACTTTGCAGAGAGTAGTGAAGGCTGCACAGAAGTCTGTTGAAGTCAACCTCTCCACCATCACAGACATTTACTTCTCCAGATGCATTAAGAGGGCCACCTGCATCATGAAGGACCCCACTCACCCAGCACACACACTTTTTGCCCCACTCCCCCTCAGGAATAAGGTTAAGGAGCATTAAGTGTAGAACCACTAGACTGAGGAACAGCTTCTACCCTGAAGCTGTTGGACTCATAAATCCCTAATCAGGATTATCACTGTGGGAAAAAAATAATCACTGTAATGCCTCTCTTTGATTGGTGATATGTGTTGCTGATTATCCATGCTGCTGATCTCATTCTGCTGATTATTTCATGCTGCTGTATTCATTCGTACTCATTTACTCACACAGACTCATGTTCATGCTGCTGCTGTTCGGTGTATTGTTTTGCACTATCAGTGTTTAGCATATCCATCCATCCATTATCTTTACCCGCTTCTTCCATTTTGGGTCACGGGGGTCACCGGTGCCCATGTCCAGCAATTACTGTGCGAGGGGCGGGGTACACCCTGGACAGGTTAGTTTATATCTTAGATCCTTATTAGTGTTTCTCTTACAATTTTTATTTTTGCTATTGTTGGATGTAACTGGGATGCTGTGTACACAATTTTGTTCCACCTCATGAACCATATCTGATGCAAATGATAATAAAACCTACTTGAACTTGATTATGTGCAGTTAATCTTTTACCTGTTGTATCTTTGAACACTTCATTAAAAAAAAAAAAAAGTTTAATTGTGAATGTGATAATGATCCAACAGCAAGACAGAGTTAGACCAGGAGCAGATTGTGCCCACTATTTTTCAAACCTGTACATCAGTCACACTTTGCACAGTTATTCACACTTATCTCTGTGGTAATTTGCAAATACAAATAGTGGCACCAACAGTTAGCTGTAGAACGTCTGGTACAGCCTGGGAGAATGTCTTAATAATATCTGCCACAATAACTACATAACGGAAAATTGACCATGATGTAGAAATTCAATTTGTTCTCTAGAAATTAAGAAGAATCCCCCCCCTCCCCCTCCCCAGGATCTACAGGTACAAGTTTCAGTCCAATACCTACTTTATTTTTCAACTTGTTCTCTGGATGCAGATGTGTTTCTGGGTCATCCCAGACAGTCTTACAGCTCTTTGTGCTCTTTCAGCCATACTAAATAATTATCTTCATCCATGAACAATATGGGCCTAACTTCACATCATCTGTGGCTTTAAGGCACCTTTTGTATTGTTGGGAAACTATTTTTTTAAATTAACACAACAACAAATTAAGTTTTGTGAGTAAAACAGAGTTCAGAGACTAACTGAAATATTTTCTGAAAGGATGGGCTTTTAGTGTTCTTGTACCAAAGAGGGGACACCTTACGCTGCTTCTAGCAGAGCTGTTCTTGTTTTAGGATGAGTTTTTGCTGTGGAGAGCACTGTCATAAGCTCTGTGAAACAGCTGACGTTGCTATGGTGACATGAGAGATTGTGAAAACCCACTCTGGAGAAGTGCCTGCAGACCCCAACACTTTATCAAGCAACATTCAATAATTTGGTGTTGATTGTAACTAGAAAATCAATGGCTCTCCTTTGGGATACGGAGCATGGAGTAACAGCGACAGTGACGGCTCCGCTCGGTCCGTTTGGCTCTTTGTCATGTTCACACATTCAATCCAAAAGAGATTTTCACATTTTACTTTATTCTTCACTTTGTATTTTACTTTTTATTCTGCCAGAGTTAACAAGAAGGCAAACAATCAAAAATTAGATTGGCTTTAACTGATTTCTGACTCTTGTTTTTAATGAGTCAATTTATTTTGATCAAACTCTTCCAGAAACAGGATGAACCACAATAACTTTAACTCAGTGCATTTCCACTCAGTTCATTTGTATAGTGTCAAGTCACAGCAGAAGTCATCTCAGGGCACTGAACATAAACAGTCACATACATTATAAAAAACAATAGTTCTTATTATTGTTTTGTATTTTATTATTGTATTCAGCAAAGAAACCTGGAAAAAAAAGAAGTGACCTTGTTTTTTAGAGCAAGTAGTTTTAGTAGATTCCAGCTAAAACCTGTCACAGTAGCAGATTCCTACATTTGTTTAACTCAAACTCTTATAATTTTAATGACAGCCTAAAGCTGCAATATAATGATAATCCTCTAATGTGTCATGTTTAATGTATCAGTTGGCTACATGAACAATGACCATTTGAGAAGGAATTATTGTCATGATGAATTTAACAACGAATGTTGTTGTGTGTATGTGTGTGTGTGTGTGTGTGTGTGTGTGTATGTAAAATATATATGAAATTGAAATGAACTAATTTAAAGTGTGCTGACTGTTCTGCTGGTTTTGGTGTTGAAAGCCAACACAAACGTCTCAATTTTTTTGTGAAGTAAAATATAAACTCTGATGAAACAATGACCCCTAGTTCTCCAAATGAGCATAGTCATAAGCCTTAGTTTATTTTCTTAAAGTTTTAATAGTGGAATACATATTTTACTTAACCTTTATTTATTATTACTTTTCACTGAAAGGTAAAAAGCAGGTGACACAAACAAACCCCCATGTATGTGTGCTTGTGTGTCTGTCTGCTCGCAAAACATCTCATGAACTACTGCGTGGATTTTAATGAAATTTGCAGAAATCAATCATTGCATCTACAACTGATTATCTTCTGTGGTCAATCCAGCTCAGATGTCCCCGTTAATCAACATTAGCAACACAAATTATTATATCTTTTTTCAGTTTTATGTGTATTTGTCCACCACAATCATCACAGACATCTACACCTCCAGATGCAGGAAGAGGGCCACCTGCATCATGAAGGACCCCACTCACCCAGCACACACACTTTTTGCCCCACTCCCTTCAGGAAGGAGGTTAAGGAGCATTAAGTGTAGAACCACTAGACTGAGGAACAGCTTCTACCCTGAGGCTGTTAGACTCATGAATCTCTAACTAGAATAATCACTGTGAAAAACCATATCATGTTGCTGCTGATCTGTTTCATGTTGCTGCTGATCTGTTTCATGTTGCTGCTGATCTGTTTCAATGTTGATGTGTTCATGCATGCACATCTGCTCACAGACTCATGTTCATGTTTGTGCTGATGTTCAATGTTTTATGTTATGAGTGCTTAGTGTATATTTAGTTGATGTTTTTCTTAGTTCATATCTTAGATGTTATTACTGTTTTTCTTAGACATTTTATTGTTGGATGTAACTGGGACCTTGTGTACATAATTTCGCTCCACCACATGTATCACATGAGGTGCGAATGACAATAAAGAAACTCTGACTCTCTGACTCTGATTTAGCTCAAACTTGATGTGATAGTCTCTGAATGTCATTCACAACACGTGCACTACGTGCACTGGGTGTGAGATAGTGCGTAACACTGACAACTCTTTAATTTGTCAGCGTCAGTGAGCTCACCGTGTAACTCAGACAGGAAAAGTGGTGGGTGATAGGCATTCCTTAAGGGCCTTTTTTCCCCTCTGTTCCTGTTTTAATTAAAAAGCTGTGCACAGCATGTGCAATATCAAATGAATGCCAATTTAGAGCACATGTCAAGAATCAACCCTATTTACAATTTTATTATGCCTATTAGAGATATTTCAAACACAGCCCTCCAGTCTGTGACCAATTCAGTTTCAGTTGTTTTGCCTGAAAATGATCAAATTTAGAGCAGACTTCTTAGTCATTTATAAAAGAGAGAAAAAAATAATAATTCAATGTTTTCGGTAATCTTTGCTTTTCATGTGGAAAGAGCAATTAAAAAAAAAGAAAAGAAAACATCTAAACAAGATCAACAAAGCACTTGCAGTGAAACCTGCAGCTAAGAAAACATATATCAGCTACATGAACTAAGCTAACATGCATCAGAGCAACGGAGAACCTTCCTAAACATAAAATAATAATAATAATAATTTGTTTTCTCATCTTATTTCAAAGTAGAATGTCAGTAGTTGCATGTTTGAAAAAGGGGCAATTTATAATTTTATACAATTTTTTTCTTGTTTCGGCTGCTCCTTTCTTCAGGGGTCACCACAGCGAACTAACTCACACAACGACTTGGCAATTATTTTTACACCGGATCATCTTCCTGACACAACTACAGACCACCGAGCCACCACAGCCCTCTGTGTGGAGCAGAGAGCTGCTATCTGGGGCGCCTGAGGGAACAGATGGTGGGGGTTAAGAGCCTTGCTCAAGGGTCCAGAGTGGGGCAAATGAAGGTGGAGGCAGGTGTGGGTGCTTCACCTGTCAGAGGTACATTTGATGTTGTCTGTCCCGGGAGTTGAATCGGTAACCTTCCGATCACAAGCCCACCTTCTCTAACCACTGCACCACCATTCCCCCTTTTAATTTGATACAAATAACTCAACATTTTACATCTGAAAACAGATCTTTACTTCAATAGATTCTGTGTCCATCAGCTCTGAACAACTTTTTATTCATTGGGTTTTTGGCTTCCTGGTCTAACAGAGTTTGACACCCATGGTTTAGACTTTAACACCTGCAGGTAAACACATTTTCAGGAAGTAGGAACAGAAACTACAGGAGATGTTATTCGTCGCAGCCAACACTTAAGCATCAGCCATCAGACAATATCAGACTCAGTCCTGTAAAGTGACGTGCCAACACAGCAGCATGCAGCACAGCATGCTGAATCACACACATCTCCCTCTGCCTCGCTCTTCCCATTTGGTTGCAGTCTGCTCTTGTTTTCTTATCAGGACTACAGAAAATAAGATTCTTGCCCCCTGGGTATCATCATAATTCCAGACTAATCTGTGTGCTGAAAATAAGCATGTTATCCATCTGCGGGTCTGTTATTACCGCTGGATCCGGATGCATCTTCTCTTCTGGAACACCGTAGTGTAGGTGAAGGTTTAAGGCTGATCCTGAGACACGCTGATGACTTGATCCCATCTGCCACAGCAAGGAATAGATGTAACTTGAAGAAGAGGAGAAAGAACAGCATCAAAGAAACAAAGGTGTGTTTGTGCACCTATCAGCCGAGAAGATGCACAAGAAGGAGTATAATGAACACACAGCAGAAATGAAAGAGCATAAGGTCAAGGACAAGGTTTCTTTATTGTCACTCTCATCCCATGTGGTACATGAGGTGGAACAACATTGTGTACACAGGGTCCAGTTACATTTAACAAAAGCATAAAATATAAAAGAAAAACAGTAATAAGATCTAAGACATGAACTAATATGGTAAAGTAAGAATACACTAAACACTTAATAGTGCAAAAACAACATGCTGAACAACAACAGCACAAACATGAGTCTGTGTGAGCAGATGAGTACGAATGAACACAACAGTGTAGTGAACCTGATCTGACCCTGATCTGACCCTGATGACCTCAAATCTATCAGATGGACAGAGACTGTTATTTTCATTGATCTGAATACAGTCTGAGCCATCTGGTGACTTTCTTTCTTGAATTAACCAAGCAGAAAAGACAATTTTTATAATCATTACTGTTTTACAAATGTTTGATAATCAAATTGTGTTAGTTCCATTCAATGCTTACAGGTTGAAAAGAACTACTCATTTTTATTTTACATAAACAGTAAGTAATGATTTTTATTCCTCATTCAAAGAAGAAATCAGGTTAATATGCATTTCTTGATTCTCTGTCTGAAATGAGCCAAGTAATGTAAGTATGTGAAAGGTCGAGTCTTGGTCAACTAAAATGTTTACTGAGAAGAAATGTCATGTTTTACTATTTGAGAAGATACAACAGCGTGAGACTCCACGAAGTCTGGTCGTCTGCAATAATCTTTTCTGTATGTTGAAAACAATCCTTGACTTATGATAACATCTTACATCACAAACCACACCTCTATTTCTGGTACATCCACGAATCAGAAAGCTCTAAATTGAACCGGAAGTCGACCCATTTAAAATGTGGCAACTTCCCCAGTTCATGTTAGAATGGAAGAGAATTCGAGAATTCAGGAGAGTCTGGAGTCTGATAGTTCCAGAGGCTGAGGAGATGAAGAACTAGAGAGTTGTTCATGGTTCTTGGGTGCAAACGCATTCAGGATGATCCAGAGACGTTTTGGGATTATAATTTCTGTTTGAAAACCACGTACGACTCCCTGAGGGTTTGGTAGTTCTCACGGAGACGCTGAAAAGAGTCAGGAAGGAACCTACGCCGACGCTGAGTTCATCATCAAGGTAGATGGTTCTATTTCCGACCAAGTGTACCGTGGGCAAGCTGATATCTGATGGAGCGTGCAATTTCTGGTCAAACAGATTAATTCCCTCACATATTTCTCTGTAAGATAAATCTCCATGTCATCTTAAAACTCTCCTCTTTCTCATAAAATCAGTACAGATATTTTAGAAATATCTGAAGCAAAGTCCTCGTTCACCGCCGAGTGATCGATGCTCATTTTCTGTGAAACTTGTCTGTTATTATTTTCATATTTTGCCAAATTAATGTAAATGTTTGATGTTAAACTTTGATTCTGAAAATAAATGACCGCATTCATTTTGATGGGTCAAAGGTAAATAACGTCTCTCGTTACATTTCTGTTAAATTCAATGCACGACATTACACAGTCAGAAAGATGAGGAACTCGTGAAAAAGTATCAATATATATCTCATATATTGTCATACTACAAC
>NC_056507.1:35489582-35496409 GCF_014905685.2 Nematolebias whitei
CTGCAAATCTTCTATTTAAAATTAAATAGGAAGATGTATTTTTAGGTGGCAACTTAAACAGAAAAGTTTCTTTTTCCTGATAAGTTTACTCTTATTTAGTGATTTTGCAATTAAACGTGTATTATCTTTCAAGCAAAATGAGTAAACTTTTCAACTCTGTGAATATTTGAACCGTATCTTTTAAAAAGTTTCTAATTTTTCATTTTGTACCTCCTTGTTTGAGGAATTCAGTGAATGAAAATGTCCTGGTAAATGCCTTTTTTGCATAAATACCTCTTACTTTTTAAGTGCAAGATAACAGTGATTATTCAGCTAGAGGAAGTTTGTTAACTCAAAGTTCGTCTTACAGAGAGAAAAAAAAAAAACCGTTTAATTTCACTAAAATACCTAAAACTGAAGTGAAACCGTGAATTCAAGTTTCTCCAGGAGGTGGCAGTGTTTAGCTTTTTACCAGCAGGAGTCTATGACGACTTCCTGTGACGTTCGGTTGACATCCTGTTTTTAGCCGCTTAGCTTAAAGTTAGCTTCGGCTAAACTCGGTTAAAATCAACATTTCTGAACGAATTTAAGCGTAAACGTGGCGTTCTTTCAACAAGCACGACTTTTTAGCATGAAACCTGAGTTTTCTGGGACACATGGCAGCTTTATTTAGTGATTTTAAGCACGGCAAAGCTCATTTCCGACATGGAGGAAGTGACGTGACACGTCACTCATCCGGTCGTTAGCTGTTAGCTTAAAATTAGCATCGCTAGCGTTGTTCAAAAACATAATTTAATGACGGATTTTAAACTCAAACGCGGCGAAATTTTAGCAATTGGACTTTGAAGAACTTAACAGTTGATCAGAATACAGCTTTTAAAGCGTTTTTTAACTTTAAAAAGCAGGTTTTATTTCCCTATGAAAACGAGTCTTCATTTCCGGGTCACGTGACTGAAATCACTAATCACAAAGCAGCACGGGGGTGAGAGGAAATGACGTAGGCACGTCATTCACTTTCTCAGCAAATCAGAGCGCTCCACAGCAGCAAATCCAACCAATCACGAAGCGTTTTTCCAACTAGCATGTTAGATTAGCCTGAAATAAGTTCGTCAACTTTTCGTCTTTTAAACTGTCAAAATGCACTTTTTCTGTTAAAAATTGTAACGAATCAATTCTGAGTTGCACGGAGTCTGCTACTCCGGTCTCAAAACGTCTTTCTAGCTATTTAAACAACTCGTCCGAACTTTTTCAGAACCGAGCCGGTACCAGAACCACGTCTGGACCGCCTTTAAACAGAATAAAGCGTTTCCACACAAACCCAGCTTTTAGTTACCATAACAGGCGTACAATTTCAGCTTTCATAAAGACTCAATGACACTATTTCAGCTTTCATAACATCACTAGCTGCAGTATTTCTGTGAGCTTTCTGATTATCACAGCCCAACACGCTTAAACATGCAGCGTTTTGACTTCAAGCGGCGCAGCCTGACCTGCGTTTCTGCACAGCTGATTCTCTGCTATTTTTCTTCATGCCAACATGTAAAATCAATCTTTACACGAATACACAGTCATTTATGAACACGTATACGGGCCACCAATATGTGGTGGAAACGTACGTACGGGCCGACAATATGTAGTATGACATATGCTGGATATATTCATACATTTACGGGTTCTTCATTTTTCTGAACTGTGTAAATGTCGTGCATTGAACTTAACAGAAATGTAACGAGAGACGTTATTTATCTTTGACCCATCAAAATGAATGCGGTCATTTATTTACAGAATCAAAGTTTAACATCAAACATTTACATTAATTTGGCAAAATATGAAAATAACAACAGCATAGTTTTACAGGAAGTGAGAACAATACGGCGATTGTTTTCACTTTTCAGCTAAAACGGCAGACATCAATTAATCAGCTTTACAATCAGGAAAAAACATACGGCCATGATTTTCCGTTGCATCACCACAGACATTAATGAAAACATCTGGACTAATTTTCTAGCAGAAAGGAGAGTTTAAAGATGGAAAATGGAGATTTATCTTACAGAGAGATGTGTGAGGGAATTTATCTGTGGTACCAGAACAACACGCTCTTTGGAGAATAAGCTTGGCCCACGGTACGCTTGGTCGAAATGGAACTTTTACCTGGCAGATGATAATCAGCGTCGGTGTAGAGTTCTCCTTTTGACTCGTTTCAGCGTCTCCGTGAGGACAGCCAAACCCTTAGGAGTCGTGTGAGGTTATCCAAACAGAAGTTATAATCCCCAAGATCGTCTCTGGATTCTGGATTCCAATAGAAGCATCCTGGACGCCTGCGTTAGCATCCAAGAACTCTGAACTCTTTAACTCTCTTCAGAGAGTTAAACTCTGGAACTCTTCTCCAGGAAAAACTTTCAAGCTCTGAAAAACTCTACTGTTGAACTGGGAAGTCGCCACATTTAAATGGGTTCGACTTCCGGGTCATTTGAGAGCATTTTGATTGGTCGATGGACCAGAACAGAGGTGTGGTTTGTGATGTAAGGTGTTATGAAAGTCAAGGATAGAGATTAAGTTTGTTTAAAGCAGACAGAAAGATTATTGGAGAAAACCAGTCTCAGTGGCGTCTCTTCTCCTAGTATCTGCTGTAAAAGTTAAACATGACATTTCTTTTCAGTAAACTTTTTAGTTGACCGAAGCCTGAACTTTGACACACACTTACAAACTTGCTCATTGAAGACAGAAAAATCAAGAAATGCATATTACCCTGATTTCTTCTTTGAATGAGGAATAAAAATCATTACTTACTGTTTATGTAAATAAAAATGAGTAGTTCTCTTCAACCTGTAAACATTGTTTGAACTAACACAACTTGATTATTAAAACATTTGTAAAGTAGTAATGATCATAGAGAATTGTCTTTTCCACTTGATTAATTCAAGAAAGAAAGTCTCAGAAAGAAAGGTCAAACTGTATTTCTGGATGCAGATCAATGAAATGACAGTTTCTGTCCATCTGGTCAGTTTTGACATAGGCCTAGTCCACTACAATACGATTGGAAAAATGAAGATGCATTGTGACCTTATAACACCTGACAGTGCCGCTTATAAAACAAAATTGGTATTGGCTAAAATCCGAATCGGCAGGTCAGACATTTTAGAAATCGTGATCCGTGATCGGTCAGAAAACTGCAGTTGGTGCATCCCTATTTCAAATGTTTATTTATTTTAATGTTGATAACTGACAACTAATGAAAACCCTAAATTCAGTATCTCAGAAAATTACAATATTACTTAGAACCAATAAAAAAGGATTTTTAGAAATGTGGGCCAACTGAAAAGTATGAACATGAAAAGTATGAACATGAAAAGTATGAACATGTACAGCGCTCAGTAGTTTGGGGTCCTTTTGCCTGGATTACTTCAACAATGCAGCGTGGCATGGAGTCGATCAGTCTGTGTCACTGCTCAGGTGTTATGAGTCCATGTTGATCTGATAGTGGCCTTCAGCTTTTCTGAATTGTTGGGTCTGGTGTATCACATCTTCCTCTTCACAATACTCAATAGATTTTCTATGGGGTTAATGTCAGGAAAGTTTGCTGGCCAATTAAGAACAGGGATACCATGGTCCTTAAACCAGGTACTGGTAGCTTTGGCACTGTGTGCAGGTGCCAAGTCCTGTTGGGAAATGAAATCTGCATCTCCATAAAGTTGGTCAGCAACAGGAAGCATCAAGTCTTTAAAACTTCCTGGTAGATGCTGTGTTGACCTTGGACCTCAGAAAACACAGTGGACCAACACCAGCAGACGACATGAAACCCCAAACCATCACTGACTGTGCAAACTTGACACTGGACCTCAAGCAACGTGGATTCTGTGCCTCTCCTCTCTTCCTCCAGACTCTGGGACCTTGATTTCCAAAGGAAAAGCAAAATTTACTTTCATCAGAGAACATAACTTTGGACCACTCAGCAGCAGTCCCAGACAAGACACTTCTGACTCTGTCTCTAGTTCAAGAGTGGCTTGACACAGGGAATGTGACAGCTGAAACCCATGTCTTGCATACGTCTGTGTATGGTGGTTCTTGAAGCACTGACTCCAGCTGCAGTCCACTCTTTGTGAATCTCCCCCACATTTTGGAATGGGTTCTGTTTCACCATCCTCTCCAGGGTGCGGTTATCCCTATTGCTTGTACACTTTTTTTCTAACACATTGTTTTCTTCTCTTCGCCTCTCTATTAATGTGTTTGAACACAGAGCTCTGTGAACAGCCAGCCTCTTTAGCTTTTGTGTCTTGCCCTCCTTGTGCAAGGTGTCACTGGTCGTCTTAAGGACAACTGTCAAGTCAGCAGTCTTCCCCATGATTGTGTACCTACAAAACTAGACTGACAGACCATTTAAAGGCCTTTGCAGGTGTTTTGAGTTAATCAGCTGATTAGAGCATGGCACCAGGTGTCTTAAATATTGAAGCTTTTCACAATATTCAAATTTTCTGAGATACTGAATTTGGGGTTTTCATTAGTTGTCAGTTATAATCATCAACGTTAAAAGAAAGAAACATTTGCAATATATCAGTCTGTGTGTAATGAATTAATGTAATATACAAGTTTCTCTTTTTGAATGGAATTACTGAAATAAATCAACTTTTTCATGATATTCTAATTTTATTACCAGCACCTGTATATGCAGTAAGTCAGATTTCATTTTGCCTAAAATTGTGAGTGCTGCACAGGCAATGTTGTAAAATGATTGACAGAGTGAAGAAACAGCTTTGTGAACTCCTCCCTTTGGTTTTATAGTCCTCATGCAACAGCTCTACCAACTCATCCACTGTGCCACCCACTTAAAACATCCCAAAAGCTTAAAAAGCATAGCATGTTTGTTTTTTTAAGAACTCAGCCAAATGTCACATTGTTTTGGCTTGATATGCTTTACAAAACATTATAATTTAAAACTAATTGTAATTTTCATTTTCATTAAGAACTTGATTGCCAGCATTCACAAACAAGTAGACAAGATTTGCTTATGCATAACTGCAGTTTTGACAAAATAAGTGAGAAAAACGTTTTTGGAGCTCATATTTTATAAGACATGATTAAAATTTAAAACAGGTCACACGAAGCTGCATTTGTTCATCTGTTGGCACAGTTTAATTATGAGCTAGTTTTCCAAATTTTCAAAATCTTTGCAAAACAAATAGACAAACAAATACTCTTCTTGCTCCCGTAACTTTTTCTTAGTAAATAAACAAATTATATATGAAAATACAGGATTCCTTTGCCCTCTTCTGCCCAGGTGTGTCTCTTGCTGATGTAAAAATTACAAATTTCTACTTAATCCTCTCAAAATGCAGAGAGCACACCCAAACTTCCATAGATTTCAAGTACATTTAGCTCAAAAATGTATCTTCAAGCAGCGCAATGGTGCAACTGCTAGAGCAGCTGCCTCTCAGCAAGCAGGCTACCCTGGTTCAAATCCCAGTCCGGGGGCCTTTCTGGGTGGAGTTCACATGTTCTTTCTGTGTATGCGTGGGTTTTCTCCGGGTTCTCCGGTTTCCTCCCACAGTCCAAAAACATGCATGTTAGGCTGATTGATAACTCTAAATTCTTCCTAGGTGAGAGAGAGTAGAGTTGCATTCCCGCCCAAAAAAATCCAACCTGACCCGGCCCAAGCCCGTAGCCATCATTTATGAACCCCACCCGACCCAACAAATTAACAGTAATAACAGGTCAGGACCCGGAAATAAAACCTCAACATTTTTAATTAAGCTTTGACTGCTTATATAAATATTAAAGGTCGACGGACGCACGCGTACGAAATAAGGGGGGCAGAAGATCGGAGCTGAGGGGGTGTTTGTCCTTTCATGACCGTCAAAGCGCATTAAATCCCTGCTACTGCCTCCATTCTGCATTATTCAGACATGGACCCTGCTCTGACATGTTGGATATTTTGTGATCTCGCATGTTAGGGTCGTTGGACGCGCGCAGAAGTGCAGCAGCTGAATGAACATCCATTTGGGCTGATGGATCGCTGGCAGTAGTCCATCTGAAGCTTAACTTAACTTTTTACCTCTTTCAAGCCCAGTCAGGGCACGGTCAAATGGCCGCATGCAGCAGATGAATGTATGGCAAGCCATGTTGCCAAATATTTGGATTGTCAGCCGCGTGCGTTCACTGATGTAATCAAAAGTCCTACATCGACCTGGTCTGCACATTAAGCACATTATTATGGACCAGCCCTAATCCGGGTCGGGCCGGGTCGGGCTCCAGGTTTGGGTTAGAAATTACAGCTCTGAGAGAGTGAATGGTTGTTTGTTTCGTTTGTCTCTATGTGACCCTGTGATGGACTGGAGACCTGTCCAGTTTATCCGCTGCCTCTCACACAGTGACTGCTGGATATGGGCACCAGTGATCCCCGCGACCCAAAAATGAACAAGCAGGTAAAGATAATGGATGGATGGATGGATGGATGGATGGATGGTCTTTAATTGTCATATCATGCACAAAACCAATGTGGAAACATAAAAACATAGTCAGCCTTCTGTCATTCACACTTTTTTTTATATTTTTAACATGATTTTTAGCTTTTGCAAAGCAACTCCTTCATTGCGATTTACTGTTGAGTTGATATTTTTGTCCTATTCTCAAATTTTCAGTTAGGGAGTGACAAATGCAAGTATGTGGTTACCATGGTGACCCTCATTAGCCAACGGTTGTCACGGTCAGCGGCCCCCGCTGCCCCCCATCTGCCTAAGCCTCTGCTCTTTGTGTGGTTTCTGTTTCTGTGTCCTAAGCCTCTGCTCTTTGTGTGGTTTCTGTTTCTGTGTATCTGGTCCTGTTTTCCACTCACTCCTCAGTCTGCCTCTCCA
>NC_056507.1:35496419-35539896 GCF_014905685.2 Nematolebias whitei
GGTCCTGTTTTCCACTCACTCCTCAGTCTGCCTCTCCACTCCTCAGTCTTTATCATTCACACCTGTCCCTCATCAGCCACCTGCCCAGGTGCTCTCATTACTCACTCTCCCTCTGCCTTATAAAAAGCCTTTGTCTCCTTCACTCCTTGTCCGGTCATTGTTCTGTGTTTACAGACATCTCAGTCCTCTTCTGTCTTGTCTGTTTCTTGTCCACCTGATTATCTGCTCTGCCTTGTTTCTGATCCTGTCTGCCCAAGTAAGTTTTGCTGCACCGACAGCCTTTTGTTTTGTTATTAAAAAATAAATTATTTTTATTTTTAAACTCCTGCCTCGCTCGCCTCTCTGCAATTGGGTTCCAACACTGAGGATTGTGACACCGGTAACAACTTTAAGATTCTTTATTCATTTATTTACACATGTTATACATGCTCATGCATCAGCATGTAGGCTTTTTTAGAGCAAATTTTTATAAAATTGTTGAAGTTTTAGGCAGTTGCCCCACTGAAACCCATTTCTTGTTGGTAACACTGTACTGTTACACTCTTATCTTTGTAATGAAATAAAGAAGCCAGATTTAAAGATAACCAGTCACTAAATCACAGGGTGATCCAGTTTAACATCAGCTGGTGGAAGTTTCATCTGAAGGTAAAGCCACTTTGCATGGACAAATTATATTTAATTTATTCGGTCAATGCGTTGTTTACTTTTTAAAGTTTTGGCACAGGTGAGATGATGCAGTGAAATCTGAAATGTCCTATATTTAGTCATGATGATGTTCCCACATTAATTAAAGATTCACACCTTTAATAATTCATTGTCATTGAGAAAGATAGTTGGCTTTCAACAGTCTAGCTGCTTTGGCTTTGAAGCACCCACTCGGGCGTTTGTACATGCATGCTGGACCACGTCCTGTCAAAGCCGTCAGGAGAGACGCTGGCTGCCACGATGATTCATTCATAAAAGGCCCACATTTAATTATTCCCACATTGGGTCATAGTGAAACCTGGGAGATGTCTGCTTTATGGAAACAGTACGCGATCAGATCTAAGCCGGATCCCCACGGCGCTTCATTCAGGCGAAAGTGATTTCAGTCTTCAGAGCTCAGAGCAAAGCCGTTTCCACCCACCTGGTGTGTCAGAGCTAGCCTAATAAAGGTGTTTATGTATTAAACACGATGGGATCATTTGATATTCCTGACAGATGTCGCCACAGACAAGTAATCACACAAATAACTCCCTTTTATTAAATCTTCAGTTTTATTAGGATGAATTATTTGTGTTGCCAAGGTAACCCTATGCACATCCAAATGCTGTGGTACCAACGTCTATCCCATTAAATTGACATTTTTTGACCAGTCAGCCCTTTTTTGTTAAATATCAAAGACTAAGCTTCCTTTCAGTTGAACTGCTGCCAATAACTTTCCTCACAGTAGAAGTTGTTAACAAGATGAAATGTCTCAAAACATTGACAAAAAAATATATAGTTTTTTAAAAGCCAGTCTCGTGAAAGTCATATCCGCCTGTTGAAACTAAATAAAATAGTACAACTTTCATCTTTTTGTATAATGGTTTGTCGTAAAACTCCCAAGGCAAGAAATCAATAGAAACACCATTTGTACTGTTGATCTTCCAGTCCACACTTAGAGTAACTCAATCACTTGTTTTTGTTGCTCGGTATAATGTGTGTATGCATGTTTTTATTGCACAGGTCAGGCAGATGGAAAGCAAATGTGAAGCTTTAGAAGTTAAAGGAAGGTGAAAAAACAACCGGCAAATAGAAGCGTTGACTGTAAGAATGAACGGAACTCAGGAGCTGGTTCAGCCCAAAGGGCAAGACTGATGAATATCAATAACTGAACAAGAGGAGAAAATTGTGGCTGGGAAGTCAAGAGGACACAAGAAAAAGTCTCTGGCTATATGAAATACAGAACTAATAGGTCCTTTCATTTTCTGTAAAATTCTTCTTTTTCCTTTGGCTTTTCCCTCTTCAGGGGTCGCCACAGTGAGTCATCCTCCTCCATCTCTGTCCTCACTCCAACTACCTTCATGTCCTCTCTAATTGCATCCATATATCTCCTCTTTGTCTTGTTCCTGGCAGCTGCATTTCTAACATTCTTCTACCAATAATACCCACTGTCCCTTCTCAGGACATGTCCAAACCACTGTCCCTCCTGTGGACATGTCCAAACCATCTCAGTCTGGTCTCTCTAACTTTATCTCCCAGTTGTTCAACCTGTGTTGTACCTCTGATGATCTCATTACTAATCTTATCCATCCTTGTCACTCCTAAGGAGAACCTCAACATCTTCATTTCTGTTACTTCCAGTTCTGTCTCCTGTCTTTTTGTCCATGTCTCTGTCTTCAGACCATACAACATAGCTGGTCTCACCAGTCTTGTAAACTTCTCCTTTGACCTTTGCTGACATCCTTTAGTTGCAAATCACTCCTGAAACTTTTCTCCATCCACTCCATTCTGCCATTTTCTATACAATACTAACTATATATAAATTGCTGCATTTGTTTTGTATCCTTGATGTCATCATATTTTCTTGTATCCAGGGACACATAGGAAGATAAACAATACACGTTCTAGAGCCTCGCTTTGTGAGGAACTAAATGGGTTTATTAAATGTGACTGCTGGGTACAAATCTTACCCTCAAACTGCACAGGAAATACAGTCTTAGGTAAATTTACCTTGTCTCACTGTAAACCTCATGGGCATCAATGCTTCCAAATTGATTTTTACAGCATTAATGTGCTCCTAAAAGCTCATCCTTCAATCTGCATGTCCCATCAAGAGGTTCTGCTTGACCGTGGGCAGAGGCTGCTGTATCAGTCTCACTTCACAGACGATGAGAAAGATTGTGTGGGTGACCGATGAGTATCCTAACCTTCAGGGGTCATAGGGTGTATAGCAGAACAAAGATCATTAAGTCGCAGATGGATAGATTTTATGTGTAAATCTTGGATTTCTATGCAGGAAGAAAACTTTTTTTTCTCCACCCTCAGTGGTTTTACATTTTTCTATCTTTGGTAACCAGAGCTTCATGTTCTCAACCACTTCACAGCTTCAGTTCTTGATATGCAATTTTCAGAAGACTTCCTCTGCCTCACATTTTCTCCACAGTTCATTGTACCGCAAGCAAACAGCACCTCTGTTCATCAAATGCTGTATTGTACCCCAGCTCCCCAGTTTCCCAACAAGACTCTTTGATGTCAAATTGACACTTTAGTGAACAGCTCTTCATGGATTTGATATTGCCTGGCAACTGCAGAAAACCCACTCCTCGTGGCTTCTTCAGTTTGAGGGAGGAGGACAGCTTGGACGGTGGAGAGGAAGAGGAAGGATTGTGATGGTATTAATAATAATGGTGATGTAGCTTTCTGTTTGGCTTGCCTCCAGGCAGCAGAGTAGAATTAAAGCCAAGAAAATCAGATTATAGAGTCCCTGGGGGTGGGATGCCCAGTAGCCAGCTGATGAACGTTCATCTAGTCTTAGCCGTACCCTGCATGGTGAGCCCCTCTGTTGGCTTGGAGGCCAATTTGTTAACTGTTATTGCTCGTTAGTGCAGCTTCCTGCTCATGAAAGGGGGTTCCAGAGCGAAGACAATAACCAAGGTCTATTGTCTTGCAATTATCGCAGTTTGAGGAATGGAGCCGGTTGATGTATTGTCTCTAAGTCTCTGGCTTTGCTGATTGCCTATTTGCTCCAAGAACCCCCTTAAACATCACCTGTAGTGCACAAGTTAAAAATAAGCAACAAATTATTTTTCCACTCGTCACTTGTTGTCTAGGATAAAATATATTTTACTCTGAATAATTTTTTTCACTGCAGTGCTAACAATAATTACCTGCATTGTTGTGACAATGTAGAAATATCATAGTTTTCTCATTCTCACCTGGGCTACAGATAATTTTTTTAAATAAATGTATTAATTTCCTGGCTTTTATTAGCCACACAAGAACACAAGGTTTTCCTCAAACTCTGTGTTTCAAGTCTGCATTCATGGGTCTAAATCTGCCTTAAACCATGACAGTACTGCAAAAACTATACATTTTTAAGTATTAAAGAAATTATGTTCCCTTCAACGGAGCTGGCAATGAGTACTGCAGATACTTTGTTTCAAAGTAAGTGAGAAACATGGTTGATTTGTATTTCACTTATCATTAAAGAAAAAATGAATTGGAAACAATATGAGAAATGCATGAATACGTTTAATAAAATAAATAAATAAAGTGCTGTGTTGTCACCATTGTATGTTCCCATACAATGGTGAAATTGGTTCTCTGCATTTGGCCGATCGCACTTGAGATACACCCAGGTGGAACAGTGGGCAGCTATGTCAAAGTCAGTTTCTTTATTTGTCATACACACCACATGTGGTACATGTGGTGGAACAAAATTGTGTACACAAGGTCCCAGTTAAATCCAGCAAAAGTATAAACTGTAAAGAAAAACAGTAATAGATCTAAGATATGAACTAAGAAAAGGGTAGAAGCTGTTCCTCAGTCTAGTGGTTCTACACTTAATTCTTCTCAACCTCCTGCCTGAGGGGAGAGGAGCAAAAAGTGTATGTGCTGGGTGAGTGGGGTCCTTCATGATGCAGGTGGCCCTCTTCCTGCATGTGGAGGTGTAGATGTCTGTGATGGTGGGGAGACTGACTCCAACAGTCTTCTGTGCAGCCTTCACCACTCTCTGCAAAGCTTTTCTTTATGCAGCTGTGCAGCCTCCATGCCACACATTGATGCTCGAGCACAGGATGCTCTCCACTGCACACCTGTAGAAGGAGGTGAGGACTGAGCTTCACAGGCCAGCTCACCTCAGCTGCACCCGGGGAGCAATTGGGGATTAGGTGTCTTGCTCAAGGACACCACGACATGTGGGAATGGCTGGGGATCAAACCTGAGAGTTTCAGGTCCCGGGTCAGCTGCTCTACCTCTACCCCATCACAGCCCCATAGGATATAATAATAATAATATATATATATATATATATATATATATATATATATATATATATATATTATAATATAATATATTTTGATGCTTCTATTATTGTTATAATTTTATAGAAAGGTCTAATAAAGCATAAATACAGTGGAATAAGAGAAAAAAATCCTTTATGATGTTTAAATACTTGAAGAGCTTGAACATTTTTAACACCTATGTGTCAGAGATAATAATAAAAAAGTTTAAAATCCACATAATAAAATTCAATCAAGAAATCAAGATATATTTTTTATAGCTTGGAGATTATAATGTAGTTAGTCCTGATGCATGCTCAATAATCCAGATAAATCTAACAAGGTTGATTTCTGTCATATTTAGCAGATGTCATTGCAATTCATGTTAATGTAATTTTTATAAAATCTTAACACTGCTGTCATATGCACATTAAACAATTATGCCAGCATAAATATTCTAAGAAGTTTGCAGGAAATGCCCAGGCTGTGCTGGAAGGGCTAAAGCTAGCTGCTGCTGCTGTTATTACAGTTTCATTTAACCATATCACTTTATGTAATGTAAATCAGTGAAGCAGCTGAAATTGAAATTGTGAAATGTTGGAGATCTGAATTGTTTTAAGACTAAAAAATGCTTTGAACTGTACCAGTCATACTAGCCATTAGCTCATCGTTCCAATAAGAAAACTCTTTTTCTCCAAACTGTTCAAACATTTATAATATAAATTGTGTATGATATTTCCACAGAAACACTTTTTCAAAAGATTTTACAGGCTCTGCTTATAGATGGATAATAAATTGTTTATAGATATGTTATTAATTCCTCTATAAACACTTTATAAATCATTAATAACTGCTTATTATGCATTAATTAAGGGTGACAGAGACAAAACTGACCAGTTTCTTGCCAAATAGTGAGCCACATCTGCCACATATATATTTAATCTAGAGTTGTTATTTTGAACATTTCAGACTAAGTTACTACTTTGTAAGAAAAATAAGCATTTATAAACCTATTTTTTTAGGATATAATATTAGTTGTAGATACTTACAATGCAGTGATAAAGAACAATATAAAAGTGGTACATTGTAGTACAATGTACCACTGTAGTACAGTGGTACAAAGTAGTGGTATATTAAGTGGTACCTATTTTACTGATAGTTTTTCTTATCTGTTCTAATTTTTTTTTTTTCCCAAAATAAAGACAAATAATATTCTTAGGCAGACAAATGTTCACAGTTGATCCTCGGATGCAATGACATCTTATGCTCTTCTTACATCGTTCTTTCTTGGAGCGCTCAGGGCTGCTCACCAGACCTGCTCACACAAAGAGGCTTATTGTGCAACTGTGGATCATTTTTATTGAAGCAGCAACGCACTCCTCCCCGTTCTGTCAAACCCCTCCTCTGATCCCACCTCTCATGAATACCACAGTGGTTCCTGCTTAATATTCAGAAGCTGGTGCTGATGTGATATGTGCGCCAAGACTGAGGTGGGAAAAGGGGGGAGTGTCTCTGCGAAAGAGAGTCACAACTCCAGTGTGTGATCATATGTGTGTGTGAGGCTGAAATAGGGAGAGAGGAGTAGAAGGCTGTTACTTGTCCTGCCGCGCTGTTCACCGCATCTGAAGCCTCTCCTGTCAGACTCAGCTGGAGCTTTCTGCGGCTCTGAGCTGGGCTTGTTTCTGAGTGGCTGAATGAATGAATGGGATGCCAGGAGGAGATGCTCGCTGAGGAGTGACTGATGACAACCGGCACCTCAGTGTGGATGGTGACCCCCTGTGTCCGTACCACCACTTCCCAGGAAGATTTAGGGCGCCTGGCGTTTCCACGACAACTATAATGGGCTGCAATTTGTGCAGTTTACAGAAGCGAGAGGAACACTACAGGCTGCTGTATGAGATTGCACAGGTGAGCACTGGCACGGCAGGGTCTGGCATCGATCGTTGTGTTTTGTCATTCATTATGCATACCGAGAGGAAAGCAGTCCTAGTCCGGAGGCTTGTTGAAAGTGTTTTAGGTCAAAGATGGTAAAGATAGGAATGAGGGATTAGTGTGTAAAATGTAAGTGAGGTAGAATAATGGAGAGGAGGGGAACGTCTTACTCAACAGCAGATGTGTTTTGAGTAATGAACAGTTGCTTAGAGAGCAGCTACTGTGCAGCTCATTCATCCTGCTAGACGAGCCGTGCTGAGAAAGCAAGTTTTTTTAGTGGAATAGTAGCACCTGGGCGCTACTATCTGGAGTCTTTGTGCCAATTTTTAGTCATAAATGATTCTTAGGAGGTTATTTGGCAGGTTTTCTCTTTTATAAAGTTGTCTCTTGGCTCTTTGGTTGTGTTTAACTGCACTGATAGAGACCTTCTTGTATTTCTTAGAAAGCACAGAATGTTATTCTTAGTGCATTAGTCTGATCTTATAGTTTTATATTTTGATTTATCATACAATACACTTCCCTTCATTCATTCCTTTTCCATATAAACTTTGCTCTATAAGAGGGTCCCAACAGGTCTGTAACAGAACTTCTACAACACCATTTGCACAATTTACTTTAACTTCAGAACCTGCATTATGATGTTATATTATACACATATCCTCCACTTGTCAGCTGCTTTAACTTCTTATGACTATTTTTCATTCATTCAACCTTTATTTATACAGGCTGGTCTCATTGAGTCACGAGGACTCCTTTACAAGAGAGACCTGTTTTACACAAAACCTCAGATGAGGTACACATAAATAAACAGCCATAAAATGCAAATAAAATAAAAAGTAAATAAAAACAGTGATATAAAACAAAATAAAATCAAGTTACATTATTTTACATTTATGACTACTATCCAAAACAAGTAGGCAGAAGACACTAGCTAACCAAGAGAGGGGAAGGCAAAGAGCCAAACAACCCATCCCACAGTTTCTCCATCAGCCCTCTTCCCATGCCAGACTAATAACTGTGAAACCTCTGTCTCCTGGAAATGGAGTGCAGCACTTCACCCTTCCTCTTTAGTCGTGACTGCCTTCACGCCACTGTGATCACAGCCTCATTACCCGTTTTATACAACCATCCTTTTTTTTAATTAGACATGAAACAGCTCTCTTTACCCTCGTGAAGTAACAGGGTGTAAAGTCGGGGAGGTAAACCAGTTTTTTGGAGTTAACCTGTGCTTGTAGCTTTCAGCTCATGTGCAACTTGAGTCAGAGCCTAACTGTTGCTGGCAGGGCGGTTCTGATGCATTAAACATTGAAGCACTGGTGTGCTGGTTCATTTCATACACTAGAAGTCTGTTTAATATTTGCAAAAAGACAGAACTGTCCAACAACTCTGAAAGAGGAGCAGATAGTGAATGCAGCTGCTGCCTCCCAGCAGAAGAACCATAAAAATAGTGATGTATTTATTGGTGCTTATCTTGGCTTTTGAGCCATTCTTTGCAGCAGCTGTGAAGTAGTCTTGACTCCTCTCCTCACGGTTCAGGGAAGTGGATCAGTATTTGCATAGTGGGCCCAGTCTCTGGGGCACAGTCAGCTCTGACAGGAGCTCTGTGGCTCAGTTGTCCACCCACTGATATACTGAACTTGTTCAGGCACGAGCTGCAATATCAGCACCTAGTTTTTGATCACCACTGTGGGAGGGAAGGTGGGAAGGTTATATGGTGTGGAGGATAAAGACTGGGATGGGAATAGTGAGGAAGCTGTTAAAGATGCAGAGACAAAGGGAAATAAAAAGGAAGAAGGAACTGGTCAACGACTGGGAGGACTTGAGAGGGAGAATAAAACATGCCACTGCCTTTCATTAAAAAAAAAAAAAAAAGCTCTTCCCACATTCTTGCAATCGCACATCTGTGCACATGTTTGCAGATGTCCTCTGAGACAACAAAACAAGCTGCACATTCTTGGCAACAACACAGCAAATTCAGAAAAGAACATAAAACACTGGTTGGGGAAGACAGACACAGAGAAGCAATGCTTTTCCTGCAGCTGTACAAGTGTGTCACTGCATTGTTTGGTCGGAACAAGAGTGTTGTGACAGTCGGTACCTGTTCTCACTGCTCACACTGCTGCCAATGGTATTGCTTGTTTTTGGTCTGTGCACTTTGCCCATCTTTCTCCCCTCACTTTTTCACTTTAGTCACAATTTGTTTAGATTTTCTTTGTTGCAGAAATAACTGTAGTCATCCACATACTTGCTGGAGACCGCTGGGATTATGCTAAACTGGTGAATATGTGTATGCAAATGAGGTGAAGGTAGAGTGCTCGCTGCCACAACCAGACTGACCTCGCGGAGGGGGATTTGAAGAGCAGGAGTCCATTGAAGGGTTTTGTCAGCCACCTTCCTTTTCATCCCTTCACACACAGAAACTATTTTGACACTCTCTTCCTCTGACCATAAGCTGTTGGAGATTTATTGCTAGCGAGCTCTCCCTCTGTTTCTCTATTCTCCCATTCCTTCTATTCTCAGGGCTGCAGGTGCTCTGCATGGAATGTGGTCACCTTTCTCAGCTGGCCTGCAGAGCTGTCTCAGTGAGCAGACTTTCATTCTCTGAATGTGTTTCTTGTCTGAACAGGAAGGCAGAGGAACCTTCTGCCTTCCTATCACTCCCACCTGATTAATGCGTGTCCATTCCTCTGTCTTTGTGCTGTTGTCTGTCTGTCTCTGTTTGATTCCTCTGATTGCTCATCTTGACTGATTGCATTACTTTCAGCCTTGGCTCTGGCTGCTCCCTGCTATATTCCACTCCACTTCATCTTCCAGTGACTGTCTGAGGAGAGGTTTTCTTCTTCTTTTTTTGGTCAGTGAGGATGAATCCTTGAATCGTTTTGACATTAAAGTTCAACAGATGAACCAAAGTTTGAAGCTGTGGCTCAGGACAGTTTAGCAGTTTCGACATACAGTAATGTAGCTGATACAACGAGATGCGACAGGGTTCTGTAATTCCCACTGTGTCCGTGAGCTCCCACTTGTGAGTGTCACACATTGTCTGTGCTCCACTAAAACTCAGTGATGTGTGGCTTTTTGGTGCCTAATTAGCAGGATGGCAGATGTTGAGGAGAAGCTATTTAGCATATATCCAAGTTGGAACGATATTTTTATAGTGTGTAAGTGTACAAATGTCCTGCGATGTCTTTTGATTTTTAAAATTCATAATGTATAATGTACACTATCTATGCACATAAAAAAAATATAAATACTGAAAGTAGCTTTAACAAATGCATATGTTTCAAACAAAGATTTCATACAACCTGTTAATGCTTAGATAATATGTAAGGGATGACTATCAGGCACTACCACACCAGATTGTAGCCGTATATCTGTAAAACCGACTGTTATAACTGTTCTTGTGTTTGCTAAGCTTGATTAGCTGTTGCAGCCATCTTGATTTATGTTGACTCTAAATGTTAATGAGCTGTAGATGTAAATAATGAGGTTTTGTGGTTTATGAGATCTTCTGCTAACAGACAGAGCTGACTCAAACCATGAATGCCAAAGTTTAAATCAAATATGATGAATCCAACAATGTTCAGTCAGGTCACCTGGACGGTTTCTTTTTTAAGCTGAGACATTTCGTCCTTCATCCAAAGGATGTCTTCAGTCTGAGGAGCCACCAACAAACAAAACTGACTCCCACAACAAAAGCATACTTCATAGTGGGGAAAAAAAACTGTTTGCTGGTGCTAAGATGGCATCTGTGGCCCGCCCGCTCTCAACTCCTCTGAGACAGTCATGCCAAAGTGGTTCAAAACACCAAAGTTCATGCTCAATAATCCAGGTAAAAATCCAACCATGTTCAGTTAGGTCATCTGGAAAGATTATGAACAATCTGTTGGTGCTTAAATTACGTATTTTATGTGACTTAGCTACTTTATCATCAAATGTAATCTCAATATTTTTAAATTGACTGAGGTGTTGTCATTTTTATGTTTGCTAAGGGTAGTTAGTTGGGCGGTCATCTTGTATCAGGTTGACTCCAATCAATAACCATTAGTAGGTGTGCCTTCATTGATTATTTTCTGAGAGTTTCACTGAAATGTATTTATTAGTTTAAAAGATATTTTGCAAACAGACAGATGGATGACTCCTACAGTTAATACTGAAGCTTTAAACAATGATTTTGAGAGATCCGTTATCATTCCGAGTATGTGACGGGGATGACTCCTAGCTACTACCTCACCAAGATGTATCTCATTTTTTGTAAAAGTGACTGAGCTACAGTTAGTTTGGGTTATCCTAAGATTTATCAGCTGTGATCAGTTGTTGATGTAAATCAATTCGCATTTTGAAAGTTTCATTAAAATGAGTTCTTTAATCCAGGAGATGTTTTTACTTACACAATATATTACGTTGTTACCCGCCTTTCACGGTGACAGCAATAATTAATGTACCAGAGAGCAGCAGGGACTGTCAGATTTAATCTACTAACACTTAAACCATCAGCATTAACATTTCTCTGTAATGAGCTTTCACCCTCAGATTACAAAGCTCATACCTGCAGTTTTATTTTTTACCCCATTTCATATGGTTCCAACAAACCATTTTTTAGTACAAGTTTTAAAAGCTGCATGGCCAGTTTGGTAAGTTTTATTAGGCAGAAGAAGAATCACTTTCCACTGCATTTGAGAAATAAATGGAAAGCAGCTTCTCAGCTCAATGAGGCACAGCGGTCTCTGATAACTTGCTGATGCATATGAATGAGAATGAGGCAGCAGCAGCAGCGTGCACACACACTCGCTCTCACACACGAAATGTCTCTCCAAGACACCAAATTCTGCTCTTTGTGAATATCCTGGTCTAAAAGCAGAAAACGGTGTTGACCATTTTACTCGTCAAAAGGTCTTTTGTGTTTTGAGTTGACGTCAGAGTCTAATGAAGTCGTGGTACTACGGTGGTCCTGAGGTGTAAATGAACATTTGACAAAACAAAATTACATTTCAAAAAGGGCAACAAAAACACAACAACATTAGAAAAGAACAGAATTAGATTAGGCCAAACCAGAAGTGGTGTTTTGTTTGTTTTTTATTGATCAACAACATAAAACAAAACAACAGAACAATGTACAGTACACACACAACGGAAGTACCGTTAGCAGACTAGCCTTTAGTCAGAGTCAGAGAGTCAGAGTTTCTTTATTGTCATTCGCACCTCATGTGGTACATGTGGTGGAGCGAAATTATGTACACAGGGTCCCAGTTACATCCAACAATAAAATGTATAAGAAAAACAGTAATAACATCTAAGATATGAACTAAGAAAAACATCAACTAAATATACACTAAGCACTCATAACATAAAACATTGAACATCAGCACAAACATGAACATGAGTCTGTGTGAGCGGATGTGCACGCATGAACACATCAACATTGAAACAGATCAGCAGCAACATGAAACAGATCAGCAGCAACATGATATGGTTTTTCACAGTGATTATTCTAGTTAGAGATTCATGAGTCTAACAGCCTCAGGGTAGAAGCTGTTCCTCAGTCTAGTGGTTCTACACTTAATGCTCCTTAACCTCCTTCCTGAGGGGAGTGGGGCAAAAAGTGTGTGTGCTGGGTGAGTGGGGTCCTTCATGATGCAGGTGGCCCTCTTCCTGCATCTGGAGGTGGAGATGTCTGTGATGGTGGGGAGGCTGATTCTGACAGATTTCTGTGCAGCCTTCACCACTCTCTGCAAAGCTTTTCTTTCTGCAGCTGTGCAGCCTCCATGCTGCACATTGATGCTTGAGCACAGGATGCTCTCCACTGCACACCTGTAGAAGGAGGTGAGGACTGAGCTTCCCAGAACAGCTCGCCTCAGCCGTCTGAGGAAGTAGAGTCTCTGATGAGCTTTCTTGATCAGGCTGGTGGTGTTGTTGCTCCAGCTGAGGTTGTCATTCATGTGTACACCCAAGTACTTGTAGCTGGAGACCACTTCCACCGCAGATCCTCTTATGTTCAGGGGGGTGTAGATGTTTTTGTTCCTTCTGAAGTCCACAATCATCTCCTTTGTCTTCTTCACATTGATGTGAAGGTGAAGCCTGTAGAAATGGAGAGCTATGATTTGTTCAAGCTTAAAGAAGAAACTATAATGCTGGAAAAACTTGGCAGGATCTTCAAGGTAATTAAGTTTTGTTGACATACATTTTAGTTTTACATTTTAGTTTTACATTTTAGTTTTACTGGCTCGGCATTAGTAATACCTAGTCTGCCAACTGTAACTCTGTTGTGTGTGTAGTGTTCTGTTTTATGTTGTTAATAAAGTTTAAAGAAAAACACACTAAAAAATAAACCCACCACTTCCGGTTTGGCTTAATGTAATTCTGTTTTTTCAAATGTTGTTCATTTACACCTCAGGGCCACCGTAGTGATACGGCTGGCGGGACAGAACAGACAGACATGAAATAAAACAAACGTAGGATGTTTTATTTTGTTCACAGACTAAAAGACAGTTCTCAAGAGGAGAAAAGACAGGACGCTGTGTTTTGTGTGCTAGCAGCAGATGTGAAGCCTGTGGACCGGAGAAGGTCTTAGGAGGACACAGCTGACTAGCTGCTGCCACCCCTGCAGCACCTCTGGTCATGTGTGTAATGGATGTTTAGTCAATGAAAGGCTGAAGAGCTATCAGAACAGACAAACTTGCTGAAAAGAAAACCATTGGCAAGTTGCACTGAGGTGTGTGCAGAAAGTTTGAGGAAGAGTTGGGATTTTCTGTTAAGACATTCTTTGCTCTTATTGTTTCAATTTGAAAAGTGTGAGAGGAGTTATTTCGGTGTCTGAGAGCTTTTAAAGTTTCAAAGATTGAAGCTAATATTTAACACGATCGTGACTGTTAGTAGCAAATTGCAAACTGTATTGCGTGGGAGTTTCCACAATGTCTCAAAATGTTTGTGAAGGTTCCCAAATCTACTTATGTGAGTCCCAGGACTAGTCTCTTGTGTTACAGCAAATCAAAACAAAAAAATTTAAAAATGCTAACAATTGTATCTCAATAGAGCAGAATTTTTTTCATTGTGTAAATAACTTCCCAGCAAATCTTTGGACCAAACTTTGTTTGGAGTTCATGCAAAGATGTTGTTCTGCATGATTTCAAATGAAAATCTGCATGTTTTGTGTCCTAACTAGTCCCAAACATACAGCTTTCAGTGATATTCCACCTTCAGCTGTGGTGAATCAGCCCAGTTGAGGTCAATGGGACAGTCGTGTTGGGCAGCTGTGGCTGAGTAGTTAGAGCAATCATCCTTCAATGAGAGAGTTGGGGGTTTGATTCCACCAGCAGTCACATGCTGAAGTGTCACTGGGCGAGACACTGGACCCCTCATTGCCTCCGATGTGTGTCCCATTGGTGTATGAATGTGATAAAGCTCTGATTATTCTTCGTATACCTGTAGATATATTACAGTCCTATATGAATTGGTAAATGAGGCACAGATTGTGTTGTAAAGCACTCTGAGTATCTTGATCAGATAGAAAGGTGCTTTATAAATACAGTCCATTTACCATTTAATATGCATTATTAATATTATAAGAATGAGTATCAGGTCCCCCGTTTTGTTACTTCCATTTGATAAACACATTTTTTTGTGTGTTTGAATCACTTTTGTATCTTTAGTAAATAATGAATGGAATTTTGTAATTTTAAGTGGTGCTTGATACTTCCTCTGCTATCTGCTTGACTGGGAGGTTTGTGTGAAGTAATGCCCCATCTACACTACTCTGGATACTTAATGTTTATTTTCTTTGCTCACACATTCTTACAAAATTTGGAAACCCTCAAATTGTGCTACTTTATGGTGAGGACGTCCACACTTATGACAGATCAAAATTAGAGAAACAACAGACTTATATTGACAAAAGTTTCACAAGAACTTGGTTTTCATACTGTCAACAATTTCCTCTAAGTTATTAACCACTCCCAGTGGTGGTTTTTGATATAGGCAACTGCCCAGGGCGGCATTTCGTCAAGGGGGCCCACGCATACCCGGTCCCGCCTCCGCTTAAAATAAATAAAATGCATTATTTCATATAGCCTGTCTTGCCTACATATTGGTTTCTTATTGCACACGTGCAGGGAGTGGGCACCCTCCGCCAGGTGCAGAGCATGTAGTTTCTGCTGAGGTCTGACACACAGGTTGTGAAAGAAGAGGAGGGGGTTCTCTCATCTCCATTGCTGGGTTGTGTCTAATAGCTCACCTGATACAATTAGTTCACCAAGTAAATCACACCATTGATTGCTCCAACGCACATTTCATTCATCATATTGGGAATATAGCCAATAGTTCACGGCTTATTTGTGTGAAATTGCTGAAAAAAATAACACAAAAATGAATCAGCACATCAAGGAAGGTGAATAAGTTTAGGTCTAAGTTATTCTGACTCATGTTGGGGGGTGATAACCCGCTACTCTTCTCTTGTGTGCGTAACGTGGACAAGGACAGGTCAAAGCCATCAGGTGTCCAGTTTAGAGAAGAGAAAAGAAGAAGAGGAGAAACGACCTAAAGATAAAGGTCTGCAGATGTGTCATCTCTGGGAGCATGAAAGATGTTTTGTTATGTCGGCTATAGCTTGTTGCAACATTTGTAGACTTACTATTAATTAATAGCATAAGATGTTTAGCTGCTTAGGATGACAATTAGTTTTCAGCAGAAAATGTTACATTTTGAAGACTGAAATTCTTCTAAAACTAAACTACCACATGGGAAAGTAAAATGAGGCTATAATTACTAAAGGCAATGATCTTGTGATGTAGCTTGGACCATGTTAAATATCATTAACTGGAAGAGGTGTTGATTCATCTCCTATTCTGAATATTTTACAAACTGGACATTATATAGGCCTGTTTGTTTGTATTTCAATTGTTAGCTGTGTCCGTATCAACCAGACAACTGCTGAGCAGATTTCATATGATGACATTACTGATGACTTTGGACAAGGGTCAATTTTTAGGTGGCAGTTTATGTTGTGCAGTTTAATCTGTATTTCTTGTTTGAAAATAGTGTAGATTAATTTATTGAAAAGAAGGATAAGACTTTACATGACAGTTGTATTGTTCATTTTGTGTTTCTTGAAGTACAACAGTGTAAATTGTCCTATTCATAAAAAGCTTCAGACCTTCCTTGACAGTTGTGCAGAGAAATTTGGGTCTTGATTAAAGTGAAATTGAAGCACAAAATTTCTTCAGTGTTCGATTTGTTCAATTTAGAAATGCCTTATTTAATTTGTATTTATTTTCAACAATATTAGTTTTTTGTAATTGTGTTGTTTACTTTTAAATTCCTGGTGTACGCTATCAATGTCTTACTCCACGTGTTTATAGTGTAGTGAGTCACGTGGGTACGTGTCACTTGTTGTAGTATGACAAATATATGAAATATATATGCATACAATATTCACGAGTTCTTCATCTTTCTGACTGTGTAATGCCGTGCATTGAATTTAACAGAAATGCGAACGAGAGACGTTATTACCTTTGACCCATCAAAATGAATGGAGTCATTTATTTTCAGAATCAAAGTTTAACATCAAACATTTACATTAATTTGGCAAAATATGAAAATAATAACAGACAGTATCACAAATAATGAACTTCAAATCACTCGGCGGTGATTTGAGGACTTTGCTTCAGATATTTCTAAAATATCTGTACTGGTTTTGTGAGAGAGAGAAGAGTTTAAGATGAAATGGAGATTATCTTACAGAGAACTATGTGAGGGAATTTATATCTGTTGACCAGAACGTGCACGCTTCATCAGATTTCAGCTCGCTTCCGGTACACTTTAGTCGAAGAAGAGACCGTTACCTTGTTGATGATAGATCAGCTCGATAGAGAGTCCTCCAGACCTTTCAGCGTCTCCGTTGAGAGCTGCTGAAATCCTTAGATAGTCGTGCGTGGGTCGTTCAAACAGAAATTATAATTCCAAAACGTCTCTGGATCATCCTGAATTCTCGAATTCTCTTCCATTCACTTCACCATTCTCCATGAATTCCCCATGAATTCTAACCAATTCTCCTCAGAACTCCTTGAGAACTCCTTGAGAACTCCTTGAGAACTACATGAGAACTGCTCCAGAACTTCAGAACTTCAGAACTAACTTGAACTGGAAAGTTGCCACATTTTAAATGGGTCGACTTCCGGTTCAATTTAGAGCTTTCTGATTCGTGGATGTACCAGAAAGAGGTGTGGTTTTTGACGTAAGGTATTATCAAAAGTCGAGGTCAGGGAATGAGATTTGTTTAACAACTGACAGAGAGATTATTGCAAAAAGCAGACTTCGTGGAGTCTCTATTCTGATTATCTTCTCAAATAGTTAAACATGACATTTCTTCTTCAGTAAACATTTAGTTGACCGAAGCTTCAACTTTCACATACTTACGACTTGGCTCATTTCAGACAGAAAATCAAGAAATGCATATTCAGGTGATTTCTTCTTTGAATGAGGAATAAAAATCATTACTTACTGTTTATGTAAAATAAAAATGAGTAGTTCTTTTCAACCTGTAAGCATTGAGTGAAACTAACACAATTTGATTATCAAAACATTTGTAAGACAGTAATGATTATAGAGGATTGTCTTTTCTGCTTGATTAATTCAAGAAAGAAAGTCATCAGATGGCGCAGACTTATTCAGATCAATGAAAATAACAGTCTCTGTCCATCTGGTAGATTTGAGGTCATCAGGGTCAGATAAGGGTCAGATCATCAGGTCGTCAGGTTCACTACAATAGTATTATTCTAATTTCTTCTATTTCAAGTTTTTGAATAATATGTTCTAAATACTTTGACTGTGAATGTTCTTAGGGGAATAATGAGAGTCACTAACCTTCACAGTCAGTCAGAGAGGTGAGTCCGTGTGGCAGGCAGATCCGATGACGTCACCAGTGGTGATTGAGATGCAGCAGAGCAGGAGAGCTGTGCAGCGTGTGACGTTGGGGCAGATCCAGAATTGAGGTCCAGTAGAACAGGCAGGGGTCATGCACAGGTGGTCAGAGATCCTTATCCAAATCCAGAGAGCGAGGCAAGAGGTGTAGTTCAGGTAATGGAGAGCAGAGTCAGTACCATGGTCAGAGATGTAAATACAAAGCAGACAAGGAGCAGGCAAGGCGAGGAATCCAAGAGGCAGGCGTGAGGTCAAAACAAGGCTGTGATGTGATCGCTGGACAGCTACTATCTTAGAGAGTTCAATAATCTGGCACTGATGGATTGTAGACATGGAGCTTATAAAGTCAGGTGAACAGGTGAAGATGATGAACGCTGATTGCTGTGGAGGAGCAAGAGAGGTTTTGGAATGGAGTGACAGGAGCAGGTTTGAGCTGAGAGATGGGTGATAGGCAAAACAGAGCAGGGAAACAGAAAACTATGGCAGGAGGGGGCAGAACATGACAGGGTGTCTATGATGGTACAAAGTGCACAGTAATATAAATGATATGGCATAGTGAAACGTGTTCACGCACCCAGGGGTAGGGTGGGGTGATTTGGGTGATGCGGGTTTGTGGGTGGGGGTTGGGGGTGCCAGAGGGGTTGTTCACCCAGGGCACCAAAACAGGCTAAGACAGCCCCGACCACTTCAGCATATGATCTAAGTTTTGACAGCAGCGTGATCAGGATGGTGAGACAGACCCGGGAACAATGATTAAAACTCCTGTTTGTGTCTACAGGGCACAAAGTGGTAGAGCATGTGTGGAATTAGGCTGCTACAAGATTGTTTCTGAAAAGCTCTGGATTTCCTGATGGACTAATCAGATTTTTATTCAAAAAGGCTACTTTGGAGTGTGTTACATTATACATGTAACTTTTCTCACCATAAACTATTGCATGTGAACAAGAAGTACAAATACAGCATAAAATACCTGTTTAAAAAATTGAGAGTAGTTTTTCTTTATCTGTTCACAAGTCCACATGTCCATTGCCTATTGCCCAGATTTTTGTAATCACATGTACTGTGCACGCCAACAACTCCATGTGTGACAATAAAAGCTTTGATTCAAATAATGGAACTCTACAAAAAACACAAAAGACTTCTGTCCAAACACAAACAGATGAAACGAAACAAGGTGGTTGTTTGGAGCAAATAGTGTGCAAGGACATTCAGTTATTTACATATGAATAATTTATTACCTAGAAACATCAAGCACACCAAAATTATGTCTTCTTTCTGATGAAAAATGTTTATTTTTTCTTATTCTGTTTTTATTTGAACCAACAGTAGGACAAATCTGCACATTATCACTATCTTTTATAGAAGCATAACGTGTAGACCACAGAATCAAACGCTGTGGTGCAGCTAACCAACAATACAAATATGAGCATGGAGTGTCTGCAAGGACACCATGGTGACTCAGCTGGTAGAGCTGTTGCCTCTCAGCGAGAAGGTTGCCAGTCCAAATCCTGGCCAGGGACCTTTCTGGGTGGAGTTTGCATGTTCTCTCCGTGCATGTGTGGGTTTTCTCCAGGTACTCCAGTTTCTTCCCACAGACCAAAAACATGCATGTTAGACTGATGGTAACTCTAAATTGTCTCTAGGTGTGAGAGAGAGAGTGAATGTTTGTTTGTCTCGTTTGTCTCTATGTGTCCCTGTGATGGACTGGAGACCTGTCCAGGGTGCCCCCCGCTACTCACACAGTGATTGCTGGACATGGGCACCAGTGAACCCCATGACCTGAAAAGGAAGAAGCAGTTGAAATATAATGGATGGATGGATGGATGGATGGATGGATGGATGGATGGATGGATGGATGGATGGATGGATGGATGGAGTGTCTGCAAGTTCAAAATGATAAATGGTAAAATAGACTACTTATATTACATCTGTCCATCTTATCAAGATACTCAAAGCTCTTTACTACACAATATTTGCCCTCATTTACCCATTCATACAGCACTCTACTATATACCTGTACATACAAAGATTAATCAGAGCTTTAGATCACATTCATACACTGATGGGACACACATCGAAGGCAATGGCGGGTTCAGTGTCTTACCCAAGGACACTTCAAAATGTGGCTGCTGGTGGAATCGAACCTCCAACTCTCCAGTTGGAGGATGACTGCTCTAACCACTCAGCCACAGCTGCTCCGATGTGTGCACATGGACATGAAGACGTATGTTGAGCCTTTAGTTTAGGAACTAGAATAAATTATATTTATAGTTCTTTGTCAAAATGGAAGTTTACTTTGGAAAAAGGCACCCTTGGACCCAACAGATCTACATTTTCCTGCTGGACTCTACACACTATAAGCCATTGATAGCTTTGAAGATCCATCAGTCTGTTGATCCTTGCACTCTTGGTCCTTCCTTCCACATCTTGAGCACTACCGACTGACAGCTGCTAATTTTCTCATTTGTCTCTTGATCACATTTTTAAAGATGCTTCTCAAAGGTGCTCAAATATGTGAAGTAAAAATACTCGCAATTTTTGTCACTATTGTAATCACAAATGTTTAAAATGATTATTTACTTGCATTTTTTGCGCTTAAAGAAAGTAAATTGCTTAAATGTGATTTTTTTTCTAGATACCTTTCTGTTGAACTTTCCTTTAAAATTCTTGTTAAAGTGTTTATTTAAATGTAAGTTACACAAATAAATAATATCAACAATGATGTTATCTTCTAATAAATTGTAAGGAATTATCAAATATGTTTTGTGTTTGTTTCTGAGGGACAGGCAAAGTGGAATTTGTCAATTTATTTAAAAAAATAGTTTTTGGATGACTATAGTTTTTATGATTGCTTGGAACAAATATCAACATTGAAACTTTCACTTCCATTATTGGGCAGCATTATTCTCAGCCACCATCCATCCATCCATCCATCCATCCATCCATCATCTTTTTACCTGCTTCTTCCTTTTCAGGTCATGGAGGTCACCGGTGCTCATGTCCAGTCAACACTGTGCGAGAGGCGGGAGACACTGTGGACAGGTCTCCAGTCCATCACAGGGACACAAAGAGACAAACGAGACAAGCAGCCATTCACTCTCTCACTCACACCTAGAGACAATTTAGAGTTACCAATCAGACTAGCATGCATGTTTTTGGTCTGTGGGAGGAAACCGGAGTACCCAGAGAAAACCCACGTATACATGGAGAGAAGATGCAAACTCCACCCAGAAAGGCTCCCGGCTGTAAGGGTCCCACTGCCTGCAGCCTGCCTTGCTGATGGCCGCTGATTACCAACACCTGGCGGCCATCAGCCTGATGAGCCTCTCCCATCTACTTAAGGCTGCAGTCCGGTGTGACTCGACGCTGGAGCATATCACCTCTTATGTTTCCTGGTTCCTCGTGCTCTTTGGATTTCCCTCGTGACCTGATCTGGATCCCTCGGCCTGTCAGGTATTCCTCGTGCCTCTTTGCCTCCAGTTGCCAGCCTTCCTCGATCCCCTTTGGACCCCTGTTGGATTTCCCTCTGCTGCTCGCTCTCCTTGGACTGAAGGACCAGTTCTCCTCTTCGGGTTTGGACTGTAAGGACAAACGCTCATTAAACAAACCACTCTGGCCTTCCCCCGTTGGACAACTATTAACCTGTTGTCCCTCTTTCCAGGAGCCTCAGAGAAGCAGCCTGTGGATGTCATTTAACTCACTGTACATAATAAACACTGTTCTTTTGTATTTCCCCTGTGTCTGCCTCGTTCTGGGTCTCGTATCATCTGGGTTCCCCGCGCACTCCTAACACCGGCCAGGATTAGAACTGTCGACGTTCTCACTTAGAGGCAACAGCTCTACCAACTGCGCCACCGTGCCACCCCTGAGAAGAAATTAGTGAAGAAAATATGAAACTTGTTTGATCTCGGGTCCATCTTGGAAGAGTTAGCTTGAAATATATTGTTCTGGTGACAACTTCAAAACGATGCAGAACACACAAAGAAGTGGACAGCTGTGTGCACAGAAATCATTCTCACGCTTAAGAAAAGATAAAACACTTTGCTGTCACCTTTGTTCTTGTATCCTCCAGTGCTCTCTGTGTGTTTCATCATACAACTCTAACTGATCTCCTGATGTGTCACTCATTCATGTTTGGTTTCAACACAAACGGATGTTTGACATTGCTGTCTGTCTCTGGCTGCCAGGAGGCTGAAGAGGAAGTCTAAACATGCTGAGATGGTCTTTTGCTTTTAAAGCTCTTAAAAATTTAGAATTATTCTCTTCTGCACTCTGGAGTATTTCTCCTCACATTCAATGTTCTTCCCATGGACTGTTGCAAACCCATTGCCTCACGCTGACTGGGTAATTGGACATTTCAGTCTGATTTTCTCTGAATCACACGTTTTGTTGCATGATCGTTTCAGTTTGTTAAAATTTCAGTGGCTCCTATCGTTGTTTTTTTTCAACAAAGAGGGAAAATTAAAAAACAGATTGTTAAACTCCAGGTCACGTTTTTTTTTGCTTAGAGATGCGAGTCGCACTCCTCAGATGCACACTGTGTGCCACGAGACGTGGAGTCAATGGGTTTTTATCACCCAGTCTACTAAATCTCACTATAAAAGAGCAGAAGGGATTTAAGAGGGAGCTGATGAATTGACCTTTTCCTTTTCATGTGTTTCTTATCTCAATAAGAACTCGGCCGACCTTTTCAGCCTCGTATCAGGCCTCTGCACCACCTTGTTGTCTTCTCGCTGCTCTCCAACCCCCGCACAAGCGTGGCTCTTAAAAATTGGTTTTATCTCCTGTGTGTGCTTCCATTTTTTACCAATTTCTTTCAATTTTCTTGTAGCTACTGCCAAGGAAGTCACACAAACAAACCATTTTCCTTGGGGAAGTAAAGCTGTTTATCAGAGAATAAATTTCTCTGTATCTCACTGCTGGATGTCAGATAGTTTTTTTTTTCTTAGGCGGTTTGATGTTCAGTTGCATTTAAACAAGGGCTGTGATAGCAACAGTGTCAATTTAAATACAAAGAAAGAAGTCACTTGTTCATATAACAAAGGTTTACAGGATTCTCGTTCGTCGTTGAAGGATAAATGTAGAAGGTCAGCCTGACTAAGGTAAGGATGTCGTCAGAGTGGCATCATCTATGAGTAATTCTCCAGCTTGTCACAATGTGTTTTACTCTCAAATTTTCATCAAGATCAAAAGCCATCAACTTCAGAGTTTGAGGAAATCTGAATTACATCAAAATGAGCTACAAGCCTACAAAGTCAATACCCTGTGAAATTAAACGTTTATGTTATGAATACAGAATTCCTTGAAATATGTTGTTTTGCGGGCAGCACGGTGGTGCAACTGGTAGAGCTGCTGCCTCTCAGCGAGGAGGTCCCTGGTTCAAACCCCGGTCCAGGGGCCTTTCTGGGTGGAGTTTGCATGTTCTCTCCGTGCATGCGTGGGTTTTCTCCGGGTACTCCGGTTTCCTCCCACAGTCCAAAAACATACGTTAGGCTGATTGGTAACTCTAAATTGTCCCTAGGTGTGAGTGAGAGAGTGAATGGTTGTTTGTCTCGTTTGTCTCTATGTGTCCCTGTGATGGACTTGCGACCCGTCCAGGGTGTACCCCGCCCCTCACACAGTGATTGCTGGACATGGGCACCAGCGACCCCCGTGACCCAAAATGGAATAAGCGGGTAAAGAAAATGGATGGATGGATGGATGTTGTTTTGCATGCCCAAAGTTTTAACAAAAATTATTTTGCCATCAATTAGTAATGGGTTGAGGGTGGCTCTCAACTACTACCACACCAAATTTTAGCTCATTATCTGTACTGTCAGGAGATATAAACATCTTTTTTAATAGAGGATTAGCTAGGACAGCTATCTTGAATTAGGTGGTGGTACAAAAGCAATTATTGTGCAGCCAATAATTACTTCCCCGTGAGTATCATTTAAAGTTGTACAACATTTCATGACTTATTCTGCTAACAGGCAAACATAGTCCAACAGTTAACGCCAAAGTTGTAAACCAAAGTTTATGTAATCTGTGCTAGGAGAGACTTTCAGCTACTGCCATTTCAAATGTAACTGAATTAAATCCAGTTTGTTTATATAGCTTCAAGTCACAACAGAAGTCATCACTGTATAAAAACATTCACATTATGAAAACCAATTAGTAAAGTTCTCTGTCTAAGGAAGCAGCAGATTGTGTTAAATCTTCACTTCGTCACAGTTTCCCATCCTGAGCAAGCACAAAGGCAACAGTGGAAAGGAAAAGCTCCCTTTTAAAAAGAAGAAACCTCCAGCAGCACCAGGCTCAGGACGAGCGGCCATCTGCTTTGACCGGATGGTTTGAGAGGACAGGAAGGAGAGACAAACACAGAATGGCAGGTCCACATGTACCTTCTATAGGAGGAAAGACAAAAAACACATTAAGATAGAAATAATTATAAATAAAAAGAGGTAGATATCCTGATGCATGCTCAATAATCCAGGTAGAAAAATCTAAAAAAGTTAAATCTGGTCCTCTGGACATTAAAAAAAAAAACCCCAAAAAAAACAAAGCAAATCAACAAAAAAATGTAGAAACGTTTCGTCTCTCATCCAAGAGACTTCCTCAGTCTGATGTGCTGTTTTCAGCTCAGTCTCTTAAATAGCACCTTCTCAGGGTGGATCAACCAGTTTTGCTGCTGACAACCAAAACCAGCTGATCACATGCTCAAGAAGGACCATCAGCCTAACAATGGATCATTAGCACACTGATGGCTGTTTACTATTCACAGAGGGCTGAGTGATACTAGCAATCACAGCATTGTAAGAGGGGGACAGTTGAACCCGGAGGCCTCCACCCCTGTTTAATGATGGACGGTTTCTTTTCACAAAGATGGCCTCCTTTACTCCTCTCTCAAACCATCGTTCCTCTCTGTCCAGGATGTGATGGGGAGCAATATTATAGGCAGAAACATGGGTGTGCTATGGGGTCTCCAGTTTCTCCTATTGTTGCCAACCTGTACATGGAGGAGGTAGAAAAGAGAGCCTTGACGTCCTTTTCAGGGACACCACCAAGTCATTGGTTCAGGTATGTTGACGACACCTGGGTTAAAATCAAATCTCAGGAAGTCCAACATTTTACTGACCACATCAACTCTGTGGATAAATACATCAAGTTCACACGAGAAGATGTAAAAAATGGCAGGTTGGCTTTCTTGGACTGTGAGGTCTCAGTCTCTGATAGAGGACATTTGCAAACTGAGGTGTACCGCAAACCCACCCACACAGACCAGTATTTGCAGTTTGACTCCCATCACCCTTTGGAGCACAAGTTAGGAGTCATCAGGACTCTGTATCACAGAGCAGACAGCGTCCCAACTAACTCGGGAGGCAGGCAGAAGGAGAAATCCTACACAAAACAGGCTCTAGAGCAATGTGGATATCCTAACTGGGCCTTCCTGAAAGCAGAGAAGAAACCCAAACAGGACTCCAGTCAGCCAATGGGTGAAAAGGAGGAACCCAGACCCAGACCAGTGGTCATTCCATATGTTGAGGGAGTATCAGAGAAACTGAGACGTTTATTTTCTAAACATAATGTCCCAGTGGCTTTTAAACCCCAAAATACATTACGGCAAACACTGGTTCATCCCAAAGATCCAGTCCCCCGGCACAAACAGAGCAATGTTGTGTATGCTGTTCAGTGTCAGGAGGGCTGTGATCAGTCTTACATCGGGGAAACTAAACAGCCACTGGCCAAAAGGATGGCCCAGCACAGAAGATCAACATCATCAGGCCAGGACTCTGCGGTCTACACTCATCTCCAGGCCAGCGGTCACTCTTTCAGGGATGAAGATGTTCACATCCTGGACAGAGAGGAACGATGGTTTGAGAGAGGAGTAAAGGAGGCCATCTTTGTGAAAAGAAATCGTCCATCGTTAAACAGGGGTGGAGGCCTCCGGGTTCAACTGTCCCCCTCTTACAATGCTGTGATTGCTAGTATCACTCAGCCCTCTGTGAATAGTAAACAGCCATCAGTGTGCTAATGATCCATTGTTAGGCTGATGGTCCTTCTTGAGCATGTGATCAGCTGGTTTGGGTTGTCAGCAGCAAAACTGGTTGATCCACTCTGAGACGGTGCTATTTAAGAGACTGAGCTGAATACAGCTCCTCAGACTGAGGAAGTCTCTCGGATGAGAGACGAAACGTTTCTACATTTTTTTGTTGATTTGTTTTGTTTTATTTTGTTTTTTTTGAATGTCCAGAGGACCAGATTTAACTTTTTTAGACAAAGCGGTAGAGTACGTAAAGACAGCAGCAGAGTGAATAAATGTGGTCAGTTTGTCCAGCAGCTTAGCCTATAGCAGCCTAACTAAAGGAAAGCTTGGGAAACCCAAGCCGACCCTAACTATAGGATTTATCAAAAAGGAAAGTCTTAAGCTCACTCTTAAAACTGGACAATGTGTCAGCCTCACGGAGAGAAACTGGAAGTTGGTTCCACAAGAGAGGAGCCTGAGAACTGAAAGATCTTCCTCCCATTCGGATTTTGGAAACTCTAGGAACCACAAATAAACCTGCAGTCTGAGAGTGAAGTGCTCTGTTATGAAAATATGGAACAATAAGATCTGTAATATAAGATGGAGCTAAGTTGTTGAGGGCTTTGTAGGTTAGAAGTAATAAAATATAATAAATAAATAAATAAATTGTAGCTTAGCGTCTGTCAAGCTGACTGAGTTGTAACCAGTTTTGTTTTTACTAAGGTCACATAGCTTTGGCAGCCATATTGGATCAGATTTACTCCAAAAGTGTAATAATGTTTGACTGTACATCAAAAGGAATAGGGAGTTACATCATTGTGGCAGGTAAAAATGAATCAAATTCCATGTAAGATGAAGCTTGGAACAAATAGAGAAAATTAAAAGTTTTTTTTTTTTTTTTGTCTTTTGTTTATTTAACTTTTCAACCCAAAGAAAGAAAACGACATAAGAAGCATATTTTTTTTTCTCCCATTGTTATTATTATGCTAGAGTTGATAACTCCGAACATGACATGATGCATTTTAAAACTGATTATTCCCCTTATCCCCTCGGTGTAGCAGGATATGTGCATACATGATTGTTTATGGAAATATGTCTGTGTGCATAATAATATGTGTGGATGCAGAGAATTGTTTGTCTACATTAGTTTGCATATGTGCTTGATGTTTGCGACATGTGTGTGTCTTATGCAAATGTGTGTGTGTGTGTGTGTGTGTGTGGGGAGGGGGGCATAGCTTTTATGATAGACTTTGTGGACTGTTAAATTATGCTCTCAACTTTTATGTGCGTTTGTGTATTTCATGCAGTGTGAACCGACCTGACAGCTCCTGCTTTTCACTACAAACAGAAAACACAAAGGGCTGTGGGATACACACAGGGGCTGCACATCTGCATCCAGGGTGCCTCTTAGCTGATTATCTGTGTTTAAGCAGATGCAAGCACCCTCATTAATACTTTGCCGTTCACGTTAATGCATTTTGTTGTCTTTTCCCTGTTAGAGAGCACTGTAAGGCCTAGATGGATTTTTAGTACAAAGTAGAAGCACTCTTTGTTCATAAAACAATTAGAAGGAAAAGTGTGTTTCTTGCAGAAATTAGAATCATTTCACAGTGGAGGCATTGTGTGTTTAAAGTCGTTTCACAAAGTCCAGATGTTGCTGAGAATTACTCTACAGAGTACAAAGACATTTCCAGAAAGTAAATATGTGCTGACATCTACAACTGATTAACTCTTGGAGTCAGCACAGTTCAAGATGGCAGCTGGAGCAAAGCAGTCTCAGTAAACCAAATTAAGCCCAACTCAGTCGATTTAACACATTTTAAGCAAAGCATTAATGTGGTAGTAGCTGAAACTGATTCCCAACTTCCCAACAATTTTCAGTCAGGTCATCTAGACAGTTTATTTTTTTGCTGAAATGTTTCACCTTCCATCCAGAAGGCTTCATCAGTCAAGGAAACACACAACACAAAACTAATTCTTCCCCCAAACAGCTTACTCCAAAGTGGAACAAACCAGTTATGTTGGTGTTAAGATGGTGTCTTTGGCATGCACCCTCCTCTGGAGCTGGCCCTCTTCCTCGTCGACAGTCATGTCAAACTGGGTCAACTTTATACCTGGATTATTGAGCATGGACTTTTTGGGTTTTGAACCAGTTTGACATGATTCCCAACTTATTTTTCTAAGAGCAAACACTGCAAAAGAGCTGTGCAGAAGAAAAAAAAAACTGTAATTTCCTGTTAGAGTCAACTCTGTCTGTTTGTTAGCAAAATATCCCATGAACCACTGAATGGATTTTTGGGATCAACACTTGAGTTTGTTTTTACCTTCAGTTTTTACCTCCCGTTACAAAATGACAATGCTGAGCTGCAGGAGCTGTCAAGAGGAGAGATTTAAAGTAAACACTGGTCCATACAAGCATGCCAGATTATAGTTTAATAATAATAATAATAATAATAATGTCATCACAATGTCAGCACTGTATGTTTCCATACAATGGAGAAATTAGTCTCTGCATTTAACCCATCCACCACCAGGTGGTGCAGTGGGCAGCTATTGAAAGCGCCCGGGGGGCATTTTGGGGATGAGACGTGCTGCCCAGAGACGCCACGTGATGTGCAGTGACTGGGGATCGAACCTGGGACTTTCGGGTCCCAAGCCGGCTGCCCTGCCTCTACACCATCTCGGCATCCATTCCAGTTGGAAAATCCCACATGCTAACATGTGTAGCATCCATATTCCTTAAGACAGCGTGTTGAGTGTGATGTCACATTTTCTGCTATGCATGCAGGTCACCTCAGGACTGTTAATGGTTGGAGTCTGATGGAGGTCACATTTTAATGATAACGTGAACAACCAATCCAAACCACCCCAAAAAAATAAATAAATAAAAATGAAATGAGCATTATGACCTGCAATGTGAACGTAGCCTTTGATTTAATCTTGAATATACAAATAAATGAAAAGTGAGACAGCAATAATCAATGTTTTGCTACAAGATAGAAGAGTAATGGCATTTTTACCATAAATTCACTCTCCATTTCGGCTGGTTGTCAACAACTCCTTATGACTGCCGGTGTTAGGCTGGATGAGCTACATTTGAAATGCCAAAAGCATCCTGTAAAAGCCAGATGTCATTACAGAAAAACATCTGTCATTTCCTCTACCTGTAGAAAGACAATCTTTAGCTGAAAAAAATGAGATGCTGCTGCTCTTGCTGAATTGTATTCAGAGATTTATTGCTTGTGATTAAAAATATTTAATTTATTTATATTAAAAATTCCCCCATCACCACTCTTTGTGGGTAAAAACTGTTATTCTCGATTCATCACTTGTTTATACTCAGAAATGATTTACAATATAAAATATTATGCAAAAGTTTAAAATCCTTCCTCATTTCTTCATACTTTGCTTCCACAGATTTAAATTTTATTGTAATTATATAAAATAGTTTTAACCAACATTTCAGACTTCTTTTTAAGACAACTTCTTAGTTAGGTTGTAAATCATGTGATGACAGAACACACCAAGTCATTTTATGTCTAAATGTTTCTTAGGTTAGAATTACGTGGCTCAAGTCACAAACAAAAACCATCCATCCATCCATTATCTTTACCCGTTTATTCCATTTTGGGTCACGGGGGTCGCTGGTGCCCATGTCCAGCAATCACTGTTGCTAGGGGCGGGGTACACCCTGGACGGGTCGCAAGTCCATCACAGGGACACATAGAGACAAACGAGACAAACAACCATTCAGTCTCTCACTCACACCTATGGACAATTTAGGGTTACCAATCAGCCTAACATGCATGTTTTTGGTCTGTGGGAGGACACCGCAGTACCCAGAGAAAACCCACGCATGCACGGAGAGAACATGCAAACTCCACCCAGAAGGCCCCTGGATCAGGGTTTGAACCAGGGACCTGTTCGCTGAGAGGCAGCAGCTCTACCAGTTGCGCCACCGTGCTGCCCACAAACAAAAACCATTTCTATAAAAATATGCAGGTCTAAGAAGTCCAAATGAGTAACCACAGCCCACTATTAAAAGATCTTAAAAAAAAAGCAATCAAAACCACTTTGGAAGATTATAAAGAAACCCAACAAAGTTAAGTCAGGTCCTCTGGATAGTTTCTTTTTGTTGAAACGTTTTGTCTTTCATCCAAAGGACTTCATCGGTCCGAGGAGCCACAACAAACTCAATCTTATGGCACCTTCACATACATGTGGGTCAACCACATGTCGTGGCTCCTTGGACTGATGAAGTCCTTTGGATGAAAGATGAAATGTTTCAACACAAAGAAATCGTCCAGAGGACCAGACTTAACTTTGTTGGATTTTTTACCTGGATTATTGAGCATGAACTTTGGTATTATAAATAAATATCGTTCCTTACAAGCAATGCATTGAAGTGCTATTAGTTTAGCAACTAAACAACCAAAGTTACATATCACCTAAATTAGACTGATAAAAATAAGTCAATTCAAGTCAAGTCAACTTTATTTATAGAGCACATTTGCTTTGTACCCCTCCCTGGGCTGCCACCTTACCGTGGTGGAGGGGTTTGAGTATCCCAATGATCCTAGGAGCTATGCTGTCAGGGGCTTTACGCCCCTAGTAGGGTCACCTATGGCAGACAGGTCCTAGGTGAGGGACCAGACAAAGTGCAGCCCAAGGACCCCGATGATGAGTGAAATAAACGGACTTAATATTCCCTTGCCCGGATGTGAGTCATCGGGGCCCCACTCTGGAACCAGGCGTGGAGGTGGGGCACGTGGGCGAGCGCCTGGTGGCCGGGCTTTTACCCATGGAGCTCGGCCGAGCACAGCCCGAAGAGGAGACGTGGGTCCCCCTTCCCATGGGCTCACCACCTGTGGGAGGGGCCAAAGGGGTCGGATGCAATGTGGGATGGGTGGTTGCCGAGGGCGGGGACCCTGGCGGTCTGATCCTCGGCTACAGAAGCTGGCTATTGGGATATGGAATGTCACCTCACTGGTGGGGAAGGAGCCTGAGCTGGTGTGTGAGGCTGAGAGGTACCGGCTAGAAATAGTTGGACTCACCTCTACGCATGGCTCTGGCTCTGGAACCAGTTTCCTCTTCCACTCTGGAATTGCCCCTGGTGAGAGGAGCCGAGCAGGAGTGGGCATACTTATTGCCCCCCAACTTGGTGCCTGTATGTTGGGGTTCACCCCAGTAAATGAGAGGGTGGCCTCCCTCTGCCTACGTGTGGGGGGATGGGTTCTGACTGTCGTTGGTGCTTATGCACCAAACGGCAGTTCAGATTATCCACCCTTTTTGGAGTCCTTGAAGGGGGTACTGGAAAGTGCACCTCCTGGGGACTCCCTTGTTCTGCTGGGGGACTTCAATGCTCATGTGGGCAAAGACAGTGAGACCTGGAGGGGTGTGGTTGGGAGGAACGGCCTCCCTGATCTGAACCAGAGTGGTGTTCTGTTGTTGGACTTCTGTGCTCATCACGGATTGTCAATAACAAACACCATGTTCAAGCATAAGGATGTCCATATGTGCTCTTGGCACCAGGACACCCTAGGCTGCAGTTCGATGATCGACTTTGTCATCGTCTCATCTGATCTGCGGCCACATGTCTTGGACACTCGGGTGAAGAGAGGGGCAGAGCTGTCCACTGATCACTACCTGGTGGTGAGTTGGCTCCGATGGTGGGGGAGGATGCCAGTCAGACCTGGCAGACCCAAACGTATTGTGAGGGTTGTGAGACGGAGTTTTAACTCCCACCTCCGGGAGAACTTCGAACATGTTCTGAGGGAGGTGGGGGACATTGAGTCTGAGTGGACCATGTTTCGTGCCTCTATTGTCGAGGCAGCTTACCGGAGCTGCGGCCGCAAGGTTGTTGGTGCCTGTCGTGGTGGCAACCCTCGAACCCGATGGTGGACACCGTCGGTGAGGGATGCTGGCAGGCTGAAGAAGAAGTCCTATCGGGCCTTTTTGGCCTGTGGGACCCCGGAAGCAGCTGATGGGTACCGGCAGTCCAAGCGACATGTGGCTCGGGTGGTCGCTGAGGCAAAAACTCGGGCATGGGAGGAGTTCGGAGAGGCCATGGAGAATGACTTCCACACGGCTTTGAGGCGATTCTGGTCCACCATCCGGCATCTCAGGGGGGGAAAGCGGTACGCCACCAACACTGTTTATAGTGGGAGTGGTGTGCTGCTGACCTCAACTTAGGATGTTGTGGGTCAGTGGGCGGAATACTTTGAAGACTTCCTCAATCCCACCGGCACGTCTTCCACTGAGGAAGCGGAGCCTGGGGACTCTGGGTCGGACCCTCCAATCTCTGGTGTTGAGGTCACCAAGGTGGTTAAAAAGCTCCTCGGTGGCAGGGCCCCAGGGGTGGATGAGATTCGCCCGGAGTTCCTTAAGGCTCTGGGTGTTGTAGGGTTGTGTTGGCTTACGCGACTCTGCAATATTGCGTGGACATCGGGGGAAGTTCCCCTGGATTGGCAGATCGGGGTGGTGGTCCTCCTATTCAAAAAGGGGACCGTAGAGTGTGTTCCAACTACAGGGGAATCACGCTCTTAAGCCTCCCTGGTAAGGTCTATTCGGGGGTTCTGGAGAGGAGGGTCCGTCGGATAGTCGAACCTCGGATTCAGGAGGAACAGTGAGGTTTTTGTCCTGGCCGTGGAACACTGGACCAGCTCTACACTCTCAGCAGGGTCCTGGAGGGTGCGTGGGAGTTTGCCCAACCGGTCTACATGTGCTTTGTGGACTTGGAGAAGGCGTTCGACCGCGTCCCTCGGGGAACCCTGTGGGGGGTACTCTGGGAGTTTGGGGTACCGGGCCCTTTGATATGAGCTGTTAGGTCCCTGTATGACTGGTGTCAGAGCCTGGTCTGCATCGCCGGCAGTAAGTCTTCCTGGTGAGAGTTGGACTCCGCCAAGGTTGCCCTTTGTCACCGATTCTGTTCATAACTTTTATGGACAGAATTTCTAGGCACAGCCAAGGTATTGAGGGGATCCATTTTGGTGGCCTTAGGATTGCGTCTCTGCTTTTTGCAGATGATGTGGTCTTATTGGCTTCATCAGATTGCGATCTACAGCTTTCGCTGGAGCGGTTCGCAGCCGAATGTGACACGGCCGGGATGAAGATCAGTTCCTCCAAATCCGAGGCCATGGTCTTGAGCCGTAAAAGGGTAGAGTGCCCTCTCCGGGTCAGGGAGGAGGTCCTACCCCAAGTGGAGGAGTTCAAGTATCTTGGGGACTTGTTCACGAATGAGGGAAAAATGGAGCGTGAGATCGATAGGCGGATAGGTGCAGCGTCTGCAGTGAAGCAGGCGCTGTACAGGTCTGTCGTGGTGACGAGAGAGCTGAGTCAAAAGGTGAAGCTCTCAATTTACCGATTGATCTACATTCCTACCCTCATCTATGGTCACGAGCTTTGGGTTGTGACCGAAAGAGTGAGATCTCGGATACAAGCGGCCGAAATGAGTTTTCTCTGCAGGGTGTCTGTGCTCTCCCTTAGAGATAGGGTGAGAAGCTCTATCATCCGGGAGGGACTCAGAGTAGAGCCGCTGCTTCTGCACGTCGAGAGGAGCCACTTGAGGTGGCTTGGACATCTGTTTAGGATGCCTTCTGGACACCTCCTGGTGAGGTGTTCCGGACACGTCCCACCAGAAGGAGGCCCAGAGGAAGACCCAGGACACGCTGGAGGGACTATATTTCTCGGCTGGCCTGGGAACGCCTCGGGATTCCCCTGGAAGAGCTGGCCCAAGTGGCTGGGGAGAGGGACGTCTGGGCCTTCCTATTTAGGCTGCTACCCCCGTAACCCGACCCCGGATAAACGGAAGAAAATGGATGGATGGATAGATTTACTTTGTAAAACAGAACCTGTTATCAAAGTACTTAACAACAACAACAACAACAGCAATCAATGGGAGTAAAATTAAAGAAAAAAATACAATACTCTAATACTAATAACTGAATAATTAATAAAAAGCATTTAAAACATAGGGTCACAGAACAAAAAAAACCCCCACTAGATCAATTTACACGGTGTGAAATGCCTGTGAGAACAGATGTGTTTTTAGCAGAGATTTGAAGTGAGGAATGGAGATGGCCTGCCTGATGTTGGGGGGCAGGTTGTTCCAGAGTTTGTGGCCCATGACTGAAAAAAACCCGATCTCCTCTGAGCTTCAGTCTTGTTTTTGGAACAGCCAAAAGCAGCTGATCGGATGATCTCAGGGCCCGAGAGGAAACGTAAGGTTCCAATAGCTCAGAGACGTAAGAGGGTGCGAGGCCATTTAGGCACTTGAAGGTCAACAGAAAAATTTTAAAGACTATCCTCGTACGAACAGAGAGCCAGTAAAGGAAGGACAGAAATAAGAAAACAAGATATTAGACTATTGCAAGATGCTGAGCAATTTGTTAAATAGCAAATTTTAAAACATATACATATTTTTATTATTGATCCCTCGTTTATGGAGGGGAATCTGTACCCTGAAGCCCCGGAATAAGTGAAAAATGGCGAAGTAGTACAAGTAGTAAGTAGTAGTTTATTTTAGTAGTAGTAGTAGGAAGTTTATTCTGCAGTATGGGCTGCACAAATGTGCAGCAGGTGCTAAATAATTTAAAACAATTTATTTTAAATAAAAATTCCATGCCGATTGTGCGGCTCATCCATCAGTCAGCCAATTGTGTGTCATGTCCAATCTTATTTTGAAAAACCGCCATAGAGCGAGTCTGTGTTAAACGAACCGAGAAGTAGCGAGGGACTACTGTATAGTCAAATCAAAAGAAAACTAATATGTGTGTGCGTTTGCTTGCTTTGGCAATCCCCAAAGAAGGGAACAGCAAAACATACAAACATAAAACGGTCATTCTTAGGAAATAAACACCATTTGTTTAATTGATATGAAAAACAAGATCAAGATCTAATTTTATCATGATGTAATAACAAAATATAGGTTGATGTTTTATCTGAGGTTTTTGCAACTTTTTTTTTATAAACTGTAAAATGCCACCGTATTTTGTTTTCTATAACTTCTTGATGAATTATCTGGATTTTTGGCTCTTCAGTTGTGCTGTAGATGGGGACAAAGTAAGGTCTTTATTTCTCAGCTGATAAAATGCAATAGGACCTGACAGCATACACATGCTTTCCCTTATCTGTGCTATACAGTTCACTAAGTGTCCAGCCCCCAACCCTCCACCCCCCATCTCTAGTCATAAAATATCAGCTCTAGCATCGCTGGTGACATTTGAAGAAATAGGATGGTGTCAGGGCAAGGGCTGCCTGCATCATCCATAAAAAGATGTGACAAAGCCTTGAATTCCTGTGGCAGAAGCTTTCACTGACAGCCTTTTTTCACGCCGGCTGCTGCTCTCCTGCTATCCCTTTTTATTATTGAGTTTACGTTTATTTTCCAGCCCCTGGCAGGCTCCTGAAACTCTGACGGTGTGGATCCACACAGGATGCTCTGCGCCTCCAAATATTCAGAGAGGAAGGCTGCTGCTGGAGCACAGCACATGATTATTCTGTGCATGGGTGTTGGGGGTCGAGGACATCAGGGGTGTCACGGTGACACAAAGGCCCACCCCCCACCACCCAGGGTGAGGTAGCCATGCTGGGTGTCACTCCACAGGTCAGCTGGCACCCCCTGCAGCTCCCATGATAAGCCCAGCCTGACAGCCATTTGATGGGAAGGGGCGACATGCGCTCACACCTCCCCGCTCCACGGCTCACATGGCCAGACTCTGGGGAGGAAAGCGATAAGGAAGTCCCTGGGTCCATGTCTAAAAACTGGAACCATGAGGATCCATTTGCAATAATATCCGAGAGATGAACTCAAAGCACAAACCTGTTGTTGTTTGATTATGAAAAGCTTTAGATGTCCTGGTTTAGGGTAAAATGTTGTCCATGTGTTGCAGCCGTGTCCGTTCTGTGGAGCTGTGCCGTGGCGTTGCTGCTCCACTGTCACACTGACACACTGACACAGATACAAAGCTCTCACTCCTCACGAGCTGCGTCTGTAACGAGAGCGTAGCTCTGTGAAAAGTCTTTAGAAAATCAATGCTCCATCAATGTAGGGTGAATTTCAGTTGACGCCTTGGTGTAAATGTAATTTAATTGGATTTCAAAATCCATTTAAAAGTCCAATTGCATTAGGAGTGTAAGTACATGTATTGTTTAACAAAGCGAGTTTCACAAGAGTTTGGCAAGTCTCCTTGTCATTAACTACATGTTGCATCAAACAGTGAAAAGAAAGAGCCAAATTATTTAGTGATTTTGACAGATCTTATTTTCAATAGACGCCTGTGAGCAGGAGTAAATGTTACAGCGACACACATTGTTGTGAAACTGCAGCTTGCATACGTTCACGGTAAGAAGAAGTTGCGATTTCTGTGAGCTTGGAAGGGTGAATGTATCTCCTCCCTCACACAACGCACTCCACCCAGCACCTCCTACACAAATCAGATCTCACACTCAGCTCCTCTTCCTCACAGCAACAGTAGAAGGCAGACTGGCAGAGAGGAGAGCTGTAGAGCGGAAGCACCTGCCCTATTAGTTTCCTTGTTGTGGAAAACATAATGTTGCATTTGGGGATTGATTAAGTCGATGCTGGAAGTGTTTTGGCCTCACCGTACAGTTAAAGAATGCTCAGATGTGAAGCAGAGTCACCTTCTTACCTGCAGTCTCATCAGAATGGTGTTAAAGGTTGTTGGTAATGGACCAATAACAGAGGAAGTGTGTGCCAAAAACAGTTTTTGCCTGACAGGACTGTTTGTGGACTCATTTTTATATTTTTAAACAACACAGCAGACGTATTGAGAGTCCAGATAGTGTCAGCTTTTTTTCTTTTTATTATTTTTGAAATTGAACAAGTTCCTCTGGGATGTTTCATTCCTGTTCTGCACCTTTCATTACATTGCACGAGGTGACTTTTACTGTTTGACTTATTCTTCTGGCTTTCTTGTGTAAGAGCAGTTTCCTACCAACCATGACCGAGTAGTGATTCACAGTTCATGCAGTGACTGAGAGGAGGATGGATATCTCCGGTGTTTCTTTAGATAGTTGAGGTGCAGAAAAGCAGAACTGAAAGATAAAAGCTCCAAATATTACCTGCATGCTCCAACATCTGGTGAGAACTGAGAAATGACCAAGAAATGAAGGTCACACCATGAGATATTTCCACAGCAGGTGAAGCCTTATTGATAAGAAAAAAATAAGGAAGTTGGATATGGATATGAAGCAGTGGGGCAGCATGGTGGCACAGTTGGGAGAGCTGCTGCCTCTCAGCAAGAAGGTCATCGACTCAAATCCTGGCCGGGGGTGTTTCTGGGTGGAGTTTGCATATTCTCTGTGCATGGTTGGGTTTTCTCTGGGTACTCCAGTTTCCTCCCAAAAACATGCATGTTAGGCTGATTGGTAACTCTAAATTGTCTCTAGGTGAGAGAGACAGAGTGAATGATTGTTTGTCTCGTTTGTCTCTATGTGTCCCTGTGACAGACTGGAGACCTGTCCAGGGTGTCCCCCGCCTCTCACACAGTGGCTACTGGATATGGGCACCAGTGACCCCCACGACCCACAAAGGAAGAAGTGGGTAAAGATAATGGATGGATGGATGGATATGAAGCAGCCACTGCTTGGTAGCACTAAAAGTATAGTTGGCTTGATGGGGTGGTTGACTGTCTCACTGTCTCACTGTCTCATTGTCTCAATGTCTCACTGTCTCACCTCACAATATGTCACAGCTTCTACTCTGAAGCTGTTGGACTCATAAATCTCTCACCAGAAAAATCACTGTAATGCCACTTTAATTGGAAATTTGACACTTTACCCGTACTGCTGATCTCTTACCTTAAGCTGCTGTATTCATACCCATCTGCTCACAACAGACTCATGTTCAGGCTGCTGTTTAATACACTATTATATTACATTATTATTGTTTAGTGTATATCTTAGATCCTTGTATACTGTTTCTTTTTTATACTTTATATTTTTACTATTTTTGAGTGTAACTGGGACCTTGAGTACATAATTTCATTCCACCTCATGTACCAAATGTGATGTGAAGGATAATAAAGAACTTGAACATTGATAAATCAGACCTTGCGTGTCTAAATTAATTGAGTTTTAATGATTTCTCTCTGTGCCTTTCGTACTTTCATCTGTTTTGTTATTTTTTTAAATTTATGTGTTTGTTTATTTATTTATTAATTAATTGTCACAGTCTAATAAAATGTACGTTAGACTAATTAGTGACTCGAACTTTAGATTAGGAGTGTTCATATTTCCATTAATACATGACATGATAATCAATGTAAAATATTTATTAAAAACAATGTTAAAGCAAGATGATTAAAAAAAATCTGGGAAAGATTTTTGTTCTTGACGTTTCACTTCTCATTTTCTTTGGCCTTGACACTGTGACCCTGATCACTACTGAGAAAGCACCTTGGATGAGAATCAGGACTTCTTAAAAAAAATAAAAAAAGTTGAGAGGCTTTCAAATCAAGCTCATTGGGATCATCACCATCAGTACAGTGGTTCATTTTTGTGTCTCAATGCTGACTTGTGATAGATCAGTATCTTCTATCAAGAGCAGAAAAAATGAACAAAGAAACTTATACATGGTTGAAAGAAATAATAAGTAGATGTTCACCTTGGTGGAAATATGGCAGCGTATGGTTTGTCTCTGCAACATGATTATATTTTAGAGAATGATATCCTGCCTCTGCAACCTATGTATATATTTATGCAGTAAAAGACACATTTAAGCATCCTCCCTAATGTAGCAAGGATATAGTCTATGAACTTGAAGATTTTGACAGACAGCTAAACTTTTTTATAGGTCAAGAAAAAGTATAGAGTCCAATAAACAGAAGCTAAACTAACAGCAGAGCTGCTTTAAAAAAATGTATTTGAGTCTCAGTGAGTGTTGACATGCAGCGCACGTTGATGCGATTGTCCGCTGGGTGAAGAGTGTGCCAGAGACACAGTCCAAGACAGACGGGCCTCAGACAGAATAATGTCAGGGAGGGCACAGAGTTGTAGTCCATTAGTGTCACGGGCACATCACTAACTTGGAGTGTCAGTGGTCCCTGTCAGTTTCTCTGCACTGCTGTCGGCATGAGACAGTGAGTGATCTGTGCCAGAAGACCACGCAAGTCTCACATGCTTTACTTACATGTTTACTTATACAAAGTACGTTAAAAAGTCAGATAATTACATCAAATGTTTCTAGTAAAAGCAAATTACCAAAGTCGAATCATTTTCCTCATTTGACCAAGGGAATAGAAAAGCAAAACAAAACAAAAAAAGTATTTTTGTAGATACAAAGTTTATTTTAGACTTTACATAAATTAATCCATATGAATATATTTAGGGAGAAACAGGCAAATGAGAATGGACATCCTCCACCTGAGAGATTTTGAACTGGAATAACAAACTGGTCTTAATAAGAGCAAAACACACATGAAAAATGTCAAAGAGCTGTTGGCATGTTGGTGGGTGGTGTTTTTCTGCTCTGGTTTCATTGGCTGACTTTTATGCCAAAGAAGAGGTGTGTGTGTGTGTGTGTGTGTGGGGGGTGATAATGTGCAGAACTGTCAAACTAAAGAAAGAAGAGGAACTGTCTGAGTTTGGGGACTGCCTGTAGAGTCTACATTTTATCTTGTTGTTTTCCAGAAAATACAGTTAGAAAATATTCTGGCTGCCTGGATAAACTGTGTGTTTTTGTACAGGCAGTCCCCAAACTCAGACAGTTCCTCTTCTTTCTTTAGTTTGACAGTTCTGCACATTATCACCCCCCACACACACACACACACACACACACACACACACACACACCACTCTGACGGCTCCAGGTAAATCCATGACATACCTGTATAGGTCCTCTTAAAAGGAAATGGTTGTTCAAGGATAAAGATGGATGCAGCTGAATTTTGTGTCAACATTACAGAATATCCATGTTACGTTTTCACTGTGATGAACTGTCGAGACGAATAAAACTCAGTTTTTCATCTAAAAAAGGCGTATTAATATTTAAACTGCACATTGGTTAAAGATAAGCTTTAATCTTTGAACACTGATAAATATACGCAATCAGAGGGAATGTATTTTCTAACTTTCCTTTGATGTTAGAAAATATCCATGTGAGCAAAGGAAGACAGGCTCTACCTTTTTATCATGCTTCACAAACTAAACTGATTTCTTTTGCTTGAAGCTGAAATGTGACAGAAAAACAGTAAAAAAAAAACATCTGACCTCTGAACAACCTTAGTGTGGAGAAAAGAAAACTTTAATTCTGAATGGATTGGTGAGTTAAGTACTAATCTGAGTGAGACCAAAGTGAGTTGTTGACTTTTTAAAACAACTCAAACCTTTTAAAAATCCAGCAGTTCATTCTGACACTATGCATCACCACTTTTTTTTATTTTTTATGTTTACACAGGAATCTATGATTATTTGTGAGCCTAAATATGAGCAGAAACCGCTCACTGAAGCCCTTCAGATGTGACCTGAGACATTTGCAGCTGTAACAGCAAAATTGTTCTGCCAGAATTATCTAGTGCTGTGGAACTGACAATGTTGTATTTGAGATTGAAGTTATTTTTAAAAGGACATAATATACTTCTGTCTTGGCCCTGTTCTTGCTAGTCATTATCTTGTCAATCTGGTCAAAACGTCAACATAAATAAGGACTGGCAACGCAATTTTACTATCTTCCACTGTTTAAAACTGAAGTCGAAATGTCCCCTTTATGGGAACTGCTGCGTATTTTTGGGAACAGTCTGAGCTCTAAGGCTGTGTCATCAACAAAGACTGCTGGTGCCATACATGCAGGCTGTTCCTATGATTTCAAAGTTCCACTTACACACAATCCCAACTCACTAACTGGTTGTCCCGTTGTCGATTGCAATATAACATGATGCATTTTAAGCTTTAATAACTTATTAAAAGTAAACATTTAAAACTGCACTTTGAATATACAGAGAAAGGAAAGAACAATGAAAATCAACAATAATGAACACTTGAAAAATACTCCCTCTACAGTATATATACTGTATATATCCATCCATCCATTATTTTTACCCGCGTCTTCGTTTTTGGGTTGCGGGAGTCACTGGTGCCCATGTCCATCAGTCACTGTGCGAGGGGTGGGGGACACCCTGGACAGGTCTTCAGTCCATCACAGCGACACATAGAGACAAACGAGACAAACAATCATTCACTCTCTCTCTCATACCTAGGGACAATTTAGAGTTCAACCTAACATGCATGTTTTTGGTCTGTGGGAGGAAATCAGAGTACCCAGAGAAAACCCACGCATGCACGGAGAGAACATGCAAACTCCACCCAGAAAGGGCATCAGAACGGGATTTGAACCAGGGTAACCTGCTCGTTGAGAGGCAGCGGCTCTACCATCTGCGCCACCGTGCTGCCCTATACATATATATATATATATATATATATATATATAGTTGTTGTTGTTGTTGTCATTGTTTTTGTTTGTTTGTTTGTTTTTATACAAATCCATGACCTGAGTGGGCCGTTTTTTTAGTTTAAACTTTTGGATTTACAAAAAAAAGAACGTTTTTGCATTAACTTGTGCAAATGGCCTAAAATAATATTTTACCAACAAGTGAACAAGAGAGGGAACAATGAATGGTAAATGGTAAATGGACTGTACTTATATAATTCCTTTCTCTCTGATCAAGACTCTCAAAGCTCTTTACAACAATCTGTGCCTCATTTACCCATTCATACAGCTCTATACTAGATCTCTACAAAGCTCAGTGAACAAATCATTCTAAAGAGACTAATCAGAGCTTTATCACATTCATACACTGATGGGACACACATCGGAGGCTATGAGGGATTCAGTGTCTTGCCCAGGGACACTTCGGCATGTGACTGCTGGTGGAATCGAACCCCCAACTCTTACAATGAAGGACAACTGATCTAACCACTCAGGCACAGCTGTCCAATTGAGCAATAAATGTAAGACTTTCAAGAACAAATACTACTTTGATTTGCAGTCATAGTGGGAATATTTGAGGACATAGAGTATGAATGCCAGTTCAGTAGACCTCACATTTTTATTTAAAGCAAATTTTGTAGGCACCTTCTGATCTGTTAATATTTTTAGTGATTGGTTTAAAAGTGAACCAGACTGAAAGAAGACACCACAAGTGCCAGATGAGAACAGGTGTTAACAGGTTGCCCTTTGGCTTTGAGGGACCAGTTGTTCTTTGTCATGATGAACCTTCTCTCCACCACCAGCGTCTACATTTTCAATACACATTTTGTGTTTGCCCAATACGTGGTTTAAATTTTATTAGCATCTCTAATTGTCTTCATCCACAGATCTTCTTCGCTTGTTTCCAAGTCACAGAATTGTTATCAGAAAAATCACAGCAGAACAGACGCTTTGCTCCCAAGCAGTTGCTCTCATCTAATTATAAAACACTAGGTAAATGTTGAGCAGATACACCCCCTCCCCCTCCCCCCTCACAGCTTTCCAATTAAGAGGGCCATTTGGTCTCATTCTAGTGTTACATTGGCTCCACATGGAGTGGCGATCCATGCCAATCTGCTGCTGCGGTACAAACGAACCTTGTCGCTCGCCAGCTCTGCACCCTGTCTGGAAGACCAGAACAAAGATTGCTGCTTCAGTAGAGGCAGTGCCACATCCTTCTTCAGTGTTGTTGGTTCAGCTTGAAGTTCGAGGCAGTTGTGGCTCAGAAACAGAGAGAGAGTTGGAGGATTGATCCTTGCTTCCTCACCACATGTTGAAATGTCCTTGGGCAAGATGTTCAAGCCTACGGCGGCCTGGGTCTGCTGACTGATGTGCGTGTGAAAGGTTGGATGGGGCTTGTAGTGTAAAAAATGCTTTTTATGAATGTTGTTTGGTTTGGAGTTTGATAAACACTTGACACAGTCCTTTGCAGCTGTGACTTCTTTAATTAATTATTATGCATTAGCACATTTAGCTTTAGCCACCATCACTCTACAATAAATCCACCAGTAGACAAAATAAAAAGGCAGCATTTGATGAAGTTCTGACCTGAATGGTTGTGCAAACCCACATGTGCATAAAAATGTGTTTCTTTTTCTTTGCTTTGTGAGACAATGCAGAGAAAAATGACAACACAAAAAAGCTAATTGTTTTGCATGAAGTTACTCTAGTGGAAAAGTGGCATTTGTTTCTTGAGCTCTTGTCTAGACTATGTGTACATGCTGTCTTTTCTCTTCTTCCTTTAGCATTTACTTTCTCTCAGCTTCATTCCCCCTCAAACCACTTTCTCTGAGTTAGTGAAAGCAAAGCTACTGTCATTTTTTAGCTCTGGCACAACCACGAGTGACCTGTTCCTGTCATGGCACCTGGAGAGGGACCGGCTCTGCAGCTGCCTGTAAGGTCCAGGTGTGGCCTCTGAGTAGAAGCTTCACTTGGATCGAATCCATGGGTGAGGTTCTGCTGAACAGTTGAATACATTTTAATACTGGGCTCACAGTTGTAGGGATGAAGCATTTAAAAAAATGAATTAGGCAAGATGGATCAGTCTGAAGCATGTGGGAGCATCGTATGCATGTGAGCATGAGTCGAAACATAAATCAGCCAAAGAATTCAACAATAAGAAGAGGCTGATTGCTGCTGGAATTACATAAATATATATGTGTGTATATATATATATATATA